>NC_052082.1:26030717-26346273 GCF_015852505.1 Tachyglossus aculeatus | reverse complement strand
ATCCAAGTACATACAGTGCATTGTACTCTAAACATCCTTCACTACCACTGTTAGAATAGTGAGTTGGATGGCCTTTGGTCTGATCTAGTATGACATTTTATACAGACTCCTGTTTCTTCTCTTCCTTTACTTTTACACCCCTTATGTCTGTTCCTCCTCATCCTGTGATACAATGGCTATCCTTTTCCTCTTCCATCTTCATTCCCTCCTATTTCTTTATCCTTCTTTCCTTTTTCCCCTCATTGTCTTCTCCTATCCCCTTTTGGCTAACCTATTTCCAGACTGGCTTGCCTTTCAGTCTTCTGCATATAATACCCCTGACTCTTTTCTGAAGCCCCCTATTCTGTCTTCCTCTTACTTTATTTTCCATCCCTTCATCTTCCAATTGCTGAGATGAATTGTTTGTATCCTCTCTTCTTATTTCCCCTCAAATAAGACTCTTCCTAGGGTCAGAGATTTCAGGCATGGAAGGGAGTGTCCACTGCACTTTCATGAATCTCCACATCAACATATGGACAGTATAGCTGTATTCTGGGTTTTCAGGCAACTTTAGAACACTGCCTAACTATATATCTTCACGTCTATCTAGCTACATATCTATCCATCTATCGCTTAGCTGGTCCCAGGAAAGGTAATTTGAGAGCTCTCTTACCTTCTCAAATATATATGCTCTGTGCAAATTAGGTACTCAGTGTATGCTATCTAGCTATCAAAAGATATATATGGCTAAGTAGGCTGGCCAGTTACCTTCCCTGGAACTAGCCAAAATAAAATGGTAAGACCTCTGACGCTGCTCCTAACATACTAATCAGTTGATCAATGGTATTTATTGAGCACTTACTCTGTTCAAAGCACTGTACTAAGTGCTTGGGAGAATACAATACAAACAGAGTTGGTTGACGTTTTCCGTGCCCCTGTCGCGCTTATAGTCTGTAGGCAGAATTGCAGTACAGAGGGGGGGCATATGATTACAGTTTTCCAATATATTTAAATTTGGCTGCAAATTTTCATATACTAAACTGAACTGTTTCAGAACCACAAATTTTGACCTAAAGAAACAAAAACTGAGTAAAGAAGCCTGAATTGAGGACTGACATTGAGGAACCTGTGAGATGCCTTCTCAACCAATTAACCTAAGGCAGTTTACTCCTTTACAAAATGACTCGGTATAGTTCATCCTTTTGGGATTATTCTACTAACACATCTTTTATCTGTTTGAGCTATAAAATGCCATATGATGTAAGTAAATACTAGGTTTTTTCAAGTGTGCGGGAATGTACTCACTTTCAACATTATCTTTGAAAGTCTGGTCTGGAGGGCCTAAACCTCCTTTGTTTACTTTGAAATGTCATATTGTCATAAATCCTATTGATGTCATCACTGTCATAATTTTCATTGAAATTTTCAGACTGTCTGCACCACAGGACCAAACAATGGCAATTTCCCCGGTCCTAATGCCGTATGCCTTGGAGGGCTCTCCACAGAGCTAATGGCATGATGGTGGGACAGGGGATGTGGTGGGGATAGACGAGACCAGTCACATCCCTGAATCAAGACTTGGCACCCTGAATCATTGTCCTTTCCCCACTGCTCATGTGGTGGGAGGTACCATAAAGCAGTAATCCAGTCGGGATAGGATGAGTGATTGTACTAATGTGGTTAAACTAACGTGGTAACAGAGTTTACAGTCAAGAGGGGGAGACAGACATTAAATTGCATAAGTGTTGCGGGGCTGAGGGTAGGGTGAATTGAAAGAGTACAAGTCTAAATGCAAGGGTGACTCAGAAGGGAGAAAGAATTGGGTAATGAATGGACGAGATGTGGTTTTAATCAGGCTTTGAACATGGGGAGATGATCTGTTAGATATGAAGCAAGGGGCAGTTCCAGGCCAGAGCCAGAATGTGAATGAAGGGTCAGCAGTGAGATTAGTGAGAACAAGGCATAGCAAATAGGTTGGTTTTAGAGGATAAAAGTGAGCCTTGTGGATTGTGGATTGTAGTAGGAAATCAGCTAGGAAAGATGTGTGTGTGTGTGTGTGTGTGTGTGTGTGTGTGTGTGTTGATGGGAGGGGGGTACAAGGCGATTGAATGCTTTGAGTCAAAGGAAAGCAGTTTCTGTTTGATACAGACAAGAGGGCAACCACTGGAGGTTCTTGAGGAGTGGGGAAACATGCTACTGTTTGAAAAATGATTTGGCTGATCCAGGCAACAGAGTGAAGAATGGACTGGAGAGGGGAGCGACAGGAGGCAGGAAGATAAGCAAGGACACTTCTGCAGTAGTCATGGTGGAATAATGTAAGTGCTTGGGTCACTGTAGTAGCAGTTTGAATGGAGAGGGAAGGGTGGATTTTAGTGATTTTTGTAGGTAAGATCGACAGGATTTAGTGACAAGTTGAATATGTGGGTTGAATGAGAGAGATGAGTTGAGGAGAATGCCAAAGTCATGGGCTTGTGAGACAGGGAGGGTAGGTGTTCTGTCTGTGGCGATGGGAAATTCAGGAGGAGAACAGGGTTGAGTGGGTAAGATAAGGAATTCTGGTTTGAACATACTAAGCCCCTCTCCTCTCCAGTTCATACTTTACTCTGATGCCTAGATCATTTTTCTAAAAGATTATTATGCCCCCAACTCCCCACTCCTGAAAAAGAACATTTTGGGTGGTTATCCCTTACTCTCTATGACAAGCAGCAGAACCACCTGTCTTTTGGCTTTTAAGCAACTCTCTCCCTCTTATTTTTCCCCTCTATTTTCCTACTACTTCCTAGCTTGCACTCATTGTTCCTCTCAAGCTAACTTAATGACTTATGTTATTCTAATGCCTCTAACCTAATGCTCACATCTTTCCACAACCTGCACAGAAATTTTAAATGACAGTTACTAGAGCATGCCTCCAAAGCTGGTTTAACATACCCAATGCAGCTGTCAGAGCTTAATCAGTCAATCCATCAATTGGATTTATTGAATGCTTACACAGAGCACAGTATCAAGAGCTTTGGGAGAGTACAATCTAACAGATTTGGTAGACATGGTCCCTGGCCAAAGGAGCTTACGTAATAGATTTAAATTTCCTTCGTTAATAATATTGTATTGTTCGTTATCTCTGTCACTGACAAATACTATTCTGTTCTGCTATGTAGCGCCACTAATTTGTTTAATTGAATCGGGGTGTGCTATTTCAACCTATTAGATTTTTAAATTTCTTTTGTATTCATCAAGAAATGTCAACACAATTGCAGCATTATTTACTTAGCTGTAGGACTTCTGTCTGCTGCGTGACCTTGGGCAAGTCACTTAACTTCTTTGTGCCTCAGTTACCTCATCTGTAAAATGAGACTGTGAGCCCCAGGTGGGACAGGGACTATGTCTAACTCAATTTGCTTTTATTCACCCCAGCGCTTAGTACAGTGCCTGACACGTAGTAAGTGCTTAACAAGTACCAGAATTATTATTATTAAGAACTATTCTTCTGCATTCTGTGCATGTGTGTATTGGGTTTTACAAATCAGAACCCCAGAGAGAGTTTGCTCGTTAACAGAGCTACGTCTGATGGACTTGGTCTACAGTCATTTCCCTAAAGATGATGGCTGTCTTTCCTGGCTCTCTCACTTAGTGGAAAGAGAGAGTATGGGGGACCATCACTTTTGTCCCAAACATTGCAGCAGCTCTTCCTTGTCCAGGAGCTCTGCATCTGTCCTGTCCTGTGCAAAATCCTAAAAACAGTTGAGACTGAAGATTGCCAAAGATCAGACCAATGGCTGCCCTTCAGCAGTAATGAAATCTTGTCCCAAACACTGTGCAACTCCCCACCTGCTGAGTTCCTATTCCAAAGCAATTGAGAAATGGATGTCAAATGATATTTCTTAAAAACTCCCAGAATTATGTAGATAATATTGCCACTGTTTTGTTATTTCTTAATCTGAAAAATAAATAAATCCCTAAGAAATGTGCTCTCAATGCCAGGAGCAAGACAAACAATACGATATTCTTAGTTAACAAGGGAAATATGAATCTGGCATTATAACTACAAATGCAAGAGGAAGCTCTGACAGCTGCACTGGGAATGCTGAACAGACCAGCTTTGGAAGCATGATTCATAATTCAAATTTTTTTTGCATATGGAAGATAGAAGTAATATGTCCTAATTGCTCATTTTTGGAAACATAGACAAAAACATATTGCAATTACCCTGAAAATATTTGAGGCATTTTTAGAGAACATTATTTCAATTTAATCAGTAGAACATGGGAAAGTGTTGATTTCTGTCCATTTGCTTTCTAAGCCCCTTAAAGCTATAGCAGACTTCAGATGAAGGTTAATTCATAAAGATGTACTGAATATTTCTTCTTTCTGGAGAAACTGTCCCTCTTCAACAAAAGCCATAGAGGTCAAGGCTCTGAAGTCAGTCAGTTGCTAATCTGAAACCCTCCTAATCTGCTAGCAGTATCTGTGAATGCAGCGGGCAGTTTTGTTGAGGTTGACTATGAGAGAGAATGAGCTCCAGGGAGTAGGTTGACTTGAAAGAGCAGTGGAAAGAGCACGGGCTTTGGAGTCAGAGGTCATGAGTTCAAATCCTCACTCTGCCAATTGTCTGCTGTGCGACTTTGGGCAAGTCACTTAACTTCCCTGGGCCTCAGTTCCCTCATCTGGAAAACGGGGATTAAGATTGTGAGCCCCCTGTGGGACAACCTGATCACCTTGTATCCCCCCGGTGCTTAGAACAGCACTTTGCACATAGTAAGCACTTAACAAATACCATCATTATTATTATTATTATTGAAAGGAATGAAACATGAAAGCTGGAATTCAGTGGCTTAATAGAGAAGATAGACTTGAGCCCGTTTCTAGACTGTAAACCCGTTGTTGGGTAAGGACTGTCTCTATATGTTGCCGGCTTGTACTTCCCAAGCGCTTAGTACAGTGCTCTGCACACAGTAAGAGCTCAGTAAATAAGATTGAATGAATGAAAGAAGATATAAAATGAGGAGAGAGTGGATTGAGTGCGTAAAGCAAATGGTCAAGAGTCTTCTTGATGCAGAGAGGAATGGGCAACCTTTGGAGGTTTTTGAGGCATGGAGAGATAGTCACCGAACAATTTTTTAGGAAATGGATCCAGGCAACAGAGTATGGACTAGAAAAGACTGGAGACATAGGCTATATGTAAAAGGTCTAATGCACTAGTTAAGTTGAGATATGATGAGTGCTTGGACTAATGTGGTGTCAGTTTGGATGAAGAATTGAATTCTGGAAGTGTTATGGAGGTGAAAATGTCAGGGTTTGGTGACAGACTGGATATGAGGTTGAAAGAAAATGTCAAAGGTAATGCTGAGGTTATGTTTGGATAACAACGTTTGGGGGAAGATGGGCAATGGCTGGATGCTGCAGTAGAGTCATTTAAACACTTAATCCAGGATATTTATTGAGTGATTACTGTGTGCAAGAGCACTGTACTAAGCACTTGGAGAAAGTACAATACAACGTATTGGTAAATGCAATCTCTGTCCCAAGGAATTCACCATGTCTATAGAACATGGTGGTTAGGTAGGGATCAAGATTAAGCACATGCTTTCTTAAGGTGAGAAGGAGAGGGCTTGAGACATATTTGGAGTGAGTATATTTTTAGAGTAGGTGGGAAACCTCCTAGATGGTCAGGATGATACAGAGTGGTGGGCAATAAGAGGCTGGAAGAATGAGGGGGAAGCTTAGGGGTGTTCAGGCTCGATTATTTTGATTTTGTCAAAAAAGTAGGTGGCAAGATCATCAGGCAGGAGTTGGGGTAGGTGGAGAGACTGGAAATTTTAGAAAAATTGAAAGTTTGGAGTGTTTTATGTGGGTAGTGGGAATAGGACTCAATTTTTAAGCTGATAGTGCAGAGTTTGGAGTATTTTGTGTTGGTAGTGGGACTGGGACTCAATTTCTGAGCTGATTACAGTGCAGATCTTTAGCTGTTAAATAAATGACTTTGAGATGACCAAGGACAATCCAGTGTCTGGATTTCCACCAACAGAGTTTGGTGATCCATACTGCTTACAGACATACTCAAATCTGCTTATATTTTACATGAGATAACTTCTTGATGCACAAGGAGCTTATACTCCAATGAGAAATAAAAATATAACAATATTGCAAATGATGCAATCAGACTTAATCATTCAGTGTAATAATAATAATGATGATGGCATTTATTAAGCACTTACTATGTAGAAAGCACTGTTCTAAGTGCTGGAAAGGTTACAAGGTGATCAGGTTGTCCCATGGGGGGCTTACAGTCTTAATCCCCATTTTACAGATGAGGTAACTGAGGCACAGAGAAGTTAAGTGACTTGCCCAAAGTCACACAGCTGACAATTGGTGGAGCTGGGATTTGAACCCATGACCTCTGACTCCAAAGCCCGTGCTCTGTCCACTGAGCAACACTGCTTCTTGCTCTGTGCAGCACACTGTACTAAGCACTGGGAAAGACTACATGGGTGCAATGTAGACAGGGTCCCTGGTCTTCTAGAGGCTTACAGTCTAAGAACATATAATGGTGCAAGTTGTTTTACAAAATATTGCATGATCCAGAAGAAATGTTTGATTTTTTATCAGGAAGTAACTGCCTTTTGTCAAAAGATAAGAATCTTTCAAATTCAATAGAGAATAGATTAAGTCCAACTTCTGATCATATCCTACCTAATTTTGTCTGCATCCACACAAACACACACACACACATCCCCTCTCCCCTTTCTCCCCATTCTCCAGTTAAGGAAAAGTATGAAAGGCATAAGGGTTGAGGTGGCTGTTTCAGGGAAATGACTTGTACTGATGGGTATCAATTGGGAAAGACCTGTTGAACTTTTTGGAGAACTTCTCTTCAAACGTGGAGAGAACTGTGGTCTGTCAGAAGGAAAGGGAATTTCAGGCTGGGAAGAGACAGTAGTGAGAGGACAAAGCTGGGTGAGGAGAAATTCAATTTTCTTGCCATTTTCTGGTTGAAAAAGCTTATTGAGGATGGCAATCTTTTATCAGTGTGTTCATCATCATTTTCATCATTGGACCACCAATGACCCACTCTGTGTAGCTATTTCCACCATAGCCACTGTTATTGCTGCTGTGTCGCCCTAACGTCCCTTCTCCCACCCTCTTTGGTTGCCTGTTCTACCACCATCACCATGGCTTCTTTCTGCCACCCTACTTCCCGCATCATTTGATGGGACCCTGTACTAGCTCAAATTCAAGACAGTATTCATCAAGGCAAACGTTCATGAAGTATTCCATTCAAATGTAAAAGGGAATGAAAGTTTACTCATTTTACTATTTAATAAAACCCCTAATTTTGTTGGAAATTAATTTTCTCTAAATTAGGTTAAAATGGAAAAACTTCAAAGTGCATACCTTAATATCATAAAATGGATGCTTCTCTAAATATCCCAGACAGTTTCAAATTTGTGAATTTCAAAATACCTAAGAAAATCAGCACATGATACAAGACCAAAGTGGAGCTCATTGCTTCCATGGTAACTAAAAGGACAATTTGCATCAGCAGTATAATTACATATACTTTCTTCACCATTATTTCCCTGCCCCATTCTGGCTTTTAACAACAGAATAGAATCCATTTGTCTTACACTGTAGGGGTCCCTTGCTAACACTTATTCCCTTCAAATAATAATAGATATCTTCTAAACTATTTGGAGCAAATATTGACTATATAGGTACAAGGCTAAGCATTCTTTTCTTTAGGAAATTTTTCAGGAAGCAATTCCATTTTCCGTAACCTGTCTTAGGTAAACCTTGACTTGTTCAACCAAGGATTGCCCCGTGTTGACAAGCCACTATTGGGTAGGGACTGTCTCTATATGTTCCCAACTTGTACTTCCCAAGCGCTTAGTACAGTGCTCTGCACACAGTAAGCGCTCAATAAATATGATTGATGATGATGATTAATATTTTTGGAGCCAAGAACCACCTATCACAAGCCCCACTACAAACTTTGCTGGAGAATCTGACTTAAATATGTTTTCCTGGCTGCCCCATTTCCTATGTCCAAATTGTCCACTCCATGACAACAGACCACACAATATGACATGACTTTTCCTTGTTAAATCAGTTAATTAATCAATCGTATTTGTTACGTGCTTACCGTGTGTGGAGCACTGTACTAAAAAATTGGGAGAGTACAATGCGACAGAGTTGGCAGATATATTCCCTGCCCACAATGAGTTTACAGTCTAGAGGACTGTTAGCTGCAGATCATGTTGTCAATGAGATTTTTGTCATCATCCTTTACATCATCAACACATTTATTTTTAAGCTAAATACAAGTACACATAGAATAATCAAGCTATCTCGCAATGTTAGTAATCAGGGTTTTTCAGAATAATAATAATAGCATTTATTAAGTGCTTACTATGTGCAGAGCACTGTTCTAAGCCCTGGAGAGGTTACAAGGTGATCAGGTTGTCCCACGGGGGGCTCACACTCTTAATCCCCATTTTGCAGATGAGGTAACTGAGGCACAGAGAAGTTAAGTGACTTGCCCGAAGTCACACAGCTGGCAATTGGCGGAGCCAGGATTTGAATTCATGACCTCTGACTCCAAAGCCCATGCTCTTTCGACTGAGACACGCTGCTTTCAGAAGCACAGAATACCTACAAACGTAACAAATTGTACAAGAAAAATAAACTCTCGTCTCCTCCTATGCTTGTCCTATACTTTTTGTACTAGTAGTTTTAACAAGTGTTGCTACACTCAATAGCTCGATAATAAGTTTTGTAGTTTTCCCAAATAATTGCTATAGGATGTTCATTCTCCATGAGACTGTTTCAGTGTAAAACAATTTCTTGATAACAGCCGCAAAAGCGAGAATGACTATTGGAGAAAAACTGAATTCCTTGGTGTGATTGATTTTTTGCTTTATAACCCATTTTGGGAATCAGATTTTTCACTGAAATTATTGCAACTTTTTCTTCCTGCTATTTGGAAAGAATGTAATGTCTCAAATTATTTCTGACCTTCAGAGAGCTTCTCTCTTGTCAAGTTATAAGCAGTGTAGTGGTTAAATTGCCTTTAACTCCAGATAGTATGCTTCCAGTTCATTTTCTGTGTGGCAAAAAGTACTGAAATTTTCTATAGACCACTTCACCGTGATCCTTATCATTGTAGTCCAGCAGAGTGAAAGTCATTCGATCAGAAATTCAGCGTTCATTCATTCATTCATTGTCGTATTTATTGAGCGCGTACTGGGTGCAGAGCACTGTACTAAGCGCTTGGGAAGTACAAGTTGTCAACATATAGAGACGGTCCCTACCCAACAGTGGGCTCACAGTCTTCACACTTCCCAACCCCTGTGAGGAGAAGCAGCATGGCTCGGGAGAAGCAGCGAGGCTCAGTGGAAAGAGCACCGGCTTTGGAGTCAGAGGTCATGGGTTCAAATTCCGGCTCTGCCAACCGTCAGCTGTGTGACTTTGGGCAAGCCACTTAACTTCTCTGTGCCTCAGTTACCTCATATGTAAAATGGGGATTAAAACTGTGAGCCCCCCCCCGGGACAACCTGATCACCCTGTAACCTCCCCAGCGCTTAGAACAGTGCTTTGCACATAGTAAGCGCTTAACAAATCCCATGATTATTATTATTATTATTATGAGTGCAGTGGAAATTAATGGAATAGGATATAACAGGATAAAGACCAAAGAAAGCTCAACATATGCTAAGCGCTTAGTACAGTGCTCTGCACACAGTAAGTGCTCAATAAATACGATTGATTGATATGGGAAAATTCACTAGGGAATTTCATAGGAAAAAGCACAGCATGGGCACAGATTGAAAGTCTGAGACGCCACCTAGGTATTCAATCGTATTTATTGAGCTCTTACGGTGTGCACGGCACTGTACTAAGCGCTTGGGAGGTACAAATCAGCAACATATAGAGACGGTCCCCTTACCCAGACAGACATAGAGACGTAGCCTAGCGCAAGGAGCATGGGCCTAGGTGTCAGAGGACTTAAGTTCTAATCTTGCCTCTGTTATTTGCCTGCTGTATGACCTTGGGCAAGTTATTTAAATTCTCTGGGCCTCAGTTACCTGGTCTGTAAAATGGGCATTAAGACTGTGAGCCCCTTATGGGACGTGGATTGTGTACAACCTGAGCCCGCTGTTGGGTAGGGACCGTCTCTATATGTTGCCAACTTGTACTTCCCAAGCGCTTAGTACAGTGCTCTGCACACAGTAAGTGCTCAATAAATACAATTGAATGAATGAATGATTATCTTTTATCTACTCCAGTGCTAGTACAGTGCCTGACACATAGTAAGAACTTAACGAATACTATACATATATGTATATGTATATCCACTTTCTATTCTGGCCAAGCAGTTATATCTAGTCATTTTGGCAATCTTAGATTTAGAAACTGAGATACGTGCAACATTTCTCTTCCGCATCTAGGTATAACAAGGCACTGTAGTGATTAGAAATGAATGTCAAATGTTTTCTGAGAGTGGTCTCCAGAACTACTTTCTTGCTACAGTTTAAATAGTATTCAACCACCTACATATTCACATCTGTGGTTTCTATTTTTATGATATGTTTTAGGAAATATTCTGGGTATAAGTGAAAGTCTGGGTAAACCCAAAATTGCCTTCTCTCTCTCAGATAGCTCCATGTTCTGCATTGGCAAACTTTTTTTTTTGTCATATCATTTTGGGAGGACCATAAGCGATGGAGCAATAGTATAAGATGGTTATCTACTTAGAAACTATGAGCTTCTGGTCTTTCTTTCCACATTCCCTTGGCTGCTCATATTATTTTCCTAAAGAAGCATTCCTCACGTCTTACCACTCCTGAAAAATCTTGAATTGTTGCCCATCCATCTTCACCTCAAGCAGAAACTCCTCACACTTGCTTTAAAACACTTCTTAAGCTCTACCCCTCCTACTTATCCTCGTTTCTCTACCACTATACCCCAGCCTACATATTTCATTCCTCTATCACCAACCTATTTATTCTGTTTTGATCTTGTCTTTCTGGACATCAACGCTTTGCTCATGCCCTCCATCCTGCCCCTTTTATAATAATAATAATAATTTTAAGCGCTTTCTATGTGCCGAGCACTGTTCTAAGTGCTGGGGCGGCGGAGGGGGGCGGGTGGACAAGGTGATCAGGTTGACCCACGTGGGGCTCACAGTCTCAATCCCTATTTTACAGTGGAGGTAATTGAGGCACAGAGAAGTTAAGTGACTTGCCCAAAGTCACACAGCTGAAAAGTGGCAGAGTGGGATTAGAACCCATTACCTCTGACTCCCAAGCCCGTGCTCTTTCCACTGAATGTCTGGCAGATTAACATTCTACCTATCTTCAAAGCTCTACTACAATCACAACTCCTCCAGGGAGCCTTCTCTGACTAATCTCTCATATCTCCACCCTATTTTCTCTCCCTACTATTTCACCTATGCACTTAAGTTCTTATCACCTAAGCACTTAGGTACACACCCCACCTCCACCCCACCTTAGCACTTATTATGTTTATATCCTTATACTCTATTCCTTCCCCTACTTGTAATTTATTTTAGTGTCTCTGTTCCCCACTAGAGTTCAAGGTCCTTGAGGACTGGGGTCATAGCCACCTATCTATCTCTCAAGAGCTCGTAAGTGCTCAAAGAATACCATTGATTGATATGCTAGATCTATAATCATCATGCGGAAGCAGTGTTCCTACTGGAGAGAGCTCGGGCCTGGGGAGTCAAAAGGACCCGGGTTCTAATCCTGGCTCTGCCAAATGCTCTTTGTGTGACCTTGGGGAACTCACTTAACTTCTCTGTAAAGTGGTGATACCTAGTCTTCCTTATACTTAGATTGTGAGCCCCGTATGGAACAGGGACTGTGTCTGACCTAATTCACTTTTACCTAGCCCAGCACATAGAACAGCGTTGGACATATAGTAAGTGCTTAACAAATACCATTAAAAAGCCCATACAGTCTTCATACTTCATCGTGTTGCCCTCATCAAAGTTAGAATGGAGGTCTGGAAGGTCTGACCCAATAACGACGTTTCAATGTTCAAGTAGGCCTGATGGAGTTCTTATTCACTTGGGAAGGATCACCATAGCTTGGTCTAGAAACCTGTGATAAACCATGAATGTATATGGGTAAAAATCTGCAGCACAGCAGCCCCAGAAAGAACACACTCTTTCTGATTTTATATTTGAGGGCCAAGAGGAAGGAAAGGGTGGGAAGAGAAGGAACAGTTATAAAGTTAACTGACCTTTTTGTTTTAGACTATTCTTTAACTAGCTCTAAAAGTTGTCTCCAAGCACGCCTCAGCTCTAGCTCAGGTATGCAGGCCTTAGTGTTGAGGATTTTTTTTCCCCCTTTTAAGACAAGGGCCCTAAAGACTAGAATATTTCTAGGCCATCCAAGTACGTTTAACAAGTGCCTTTGACTAATTTTTAGATTGTAAACTCCCTGAAGTCCCTGATGTGCCTTACTCTTTTGCACTTCATACTGTTCTCTTCACACAGTAAGCACTCAATAATACAAATGATTAACCCCTCAAGGCCATGAGGTATTTCCCCCAAGGTCTTCAGTTCTCCAGGCATAGGCTAAGATATTCTGGAATCCTTAAAGGGTGGAAAGGGGGCTTCTAGAGTGTGCTAGAACAACATAGTAGAAAATGGTAGATAATTTGGAAGAACAACTTGCATTTTTAATAAGTTTTGGTTACTTTTAGCATCATCACACCGACTGAAATATTTGTCTTTTCAAATTCAAAAAATAAGTTTAAAGGCAATTTCAAAATTTGAAAAGAAATTTAAAGATAATTTAACTATTGATTTATAACACTGGCAGTCAAGATGGTAATAATGATAAGGCTGGGAAGTTTTGCTACTTTCTTAATATATCACTAGTTGGAAAACCTAAGTAGCAGAAAAAAATGATAAAATTCTGAGAATGACAAAATGATTAATAGATCAATGTTATTTGACACATTTGACATATGGGGACAGATTGAAAGAACTCAACATTTGTAACTCTATCATCCATTATAAATGCTAGTTGACATCTACTGGCCTCCTGAGTTTACATTTGTTTTTCTGAGTGATTTTGACTTCTTGTTCTCCTTCCTACTCTCACCCCCAATCACCTACCAGGATCTTTGATGATTTGAATATCCATAGTGCTTATTGTATGCCCAGGGAATCAATCAATCAATCAATCATATTTATTGAGCACCTACTGTGTGCAGAGCACTGTACTAAGTGCTTGGGAAGTACAGGGAAGGGAGTCTAGATGAGGTTGAACAGTATTGGATATACTACACAAGCTTGTTTTGCCCCAGGGGTAATGATATAGAGTCAGGGTTGTCTTGAATTTGACTCAACTGATCACATAGAATCTTCAAGGACCAATTTTCTGCTTGAAATATTTCAGAAACGATTTCATTTTCCTGAATACTTTTCAAAGTTATTTTCATTAAAGAATATGTAAAGCACTTGAAAAGAATAGAGTCCCTAATGATTACAGGAACAAGGGGTTAACTAAAATATTTTTTAATGGAGAAGAATTTTAAAAACCAAGACACTTGAAATTGAGTTTCATGAAAACGGTTTCTCTATTCAAGCCAGAATTTCCAGCTTTATAGAGGTGAAAAGGACCATCACTTCCATTGAATTTGTGTACTAAGTCCATTGAAGCTTAACTTCCAGCTGTCTAGGCCATTTGGAGGGAACTTTTTAGGCAACATGTGAGCTAAGAACATTCCACTATTTCCTGTATCTGTAATTTATTTTAATGTCTGTCTTGCCCTGTAGACTGTAAGCTCCTTGTGGGTAGAGAGCGAATCTACCAACTCTATTGTACTTATCCAAACACTTAATGCAGTGCACTGGTGCCCAGTAAGCACTCCATAAATACAATTGATTGGTTAATTGATCTGATATTAAACAACGGTCCAGCTAACATTCTGCTCCAGGAATGGCTGCTTTGATTCACACTGCATTGAGCTACCTCTTCTGCATCATAATATAGTTGGTGAGATGTCATTGTTCAGATTGTGGATATCACTGGAATGTTATACTTTTGTTTGGCAGGCAGAAGATAGTGTTGATCATCACAAGGTGGAATTTGGTGCATTCTCTCAGCAAAAGTAGATCACTTTACTGTCACATTTTTCAATCTCATGAGACCCAATGAAATTCTTCCATATTTCTAGCAACAAAATCACCTATTGTAATTAGTGTATCTGATATTGGCACTCTTCTGATGTGTTTGTCTAAATTTTTGTAGGTACATTATTTTTCATCATTGCCATTCATCATTGTTTGGGTATATGTCCTTTTGATGGTAGCAGAGCTGTTCTATTTCAAGGGAAGCAATGATGTTATCAGACAGTCACTTATATCACTGGGCAGATTTGGAAACCTTGATAGTTGTGATTGTCTAATTGTAAATGCAACTCTGAAGAGGGACAACATCTCCAAAAGAAGATGTACGCAGCACCAATCACTGCCGTTCGATAGTCTGGACTTGTTTAGTGCTGTCATATTGACTCCATACTTAGCCAATTCTCCTGTATTTGAGTTATCCTTCTTGTAGACCAGTGAATGTTTTCCATGACACAATTGTTGTTTTCTTAGTGTAAGTCTTTGCTGCTATTTGCTTTCTTACTGCAATTGTGTAGCTCACCAGTTACAGGCTACTGATGAGTCGACTTTTGTTGGGGTGAGGCAAGTAAATTCTAGGGACAACTTTTCTTTGCTCAGTTCCCATTTGTGGTGAGTAGTACGTTCCCAAATTAGGGTGCTTAGACCACTGAGATGTTTCTGAATAGCGCTATTCCCTTTGGAATGACTTGATGACCATATGATGTTTTGAGGTGAAGGCCTAATCAATCAATCAATCAATCAATCATATTTATTGAGTGCTTACTGTGTGCAGAGCACTGTACTAAGCGTTTGGGAAGTACAAGTTAGCAACATATAGAGACAGTCCCTACCCAACAGTGGGCTCACAGTCTAGAAGGGGGAGACAGAGAACAAAACCAAACATACTAACAAAATAAAATAAATAGACTAGATGTGTACAAGATAGATAAATAAATAAGATAGCCTAAGATATCCCATTACAAGCCCCAGTATGACTTGTACTATAATTTTAAATGATATGTTTGGTGCTTTTGGTGTTAGAACTGGAAGCATCTTGTGGTAAAATTTTGGATGAAACAGCTCAAAACTATATGGTGAACTAATTAATCAGTTCTGGGGCTATCCATTTTGGGTATTATTACATGATATATCCCTGAAAGACAGCTTCCTTAAAAAGGAATCACCTTGGCCAAATCACACCATTAGTAGACAGGCCTGAAACCCAGGTTTACTTAGTGATAGATGGTCTGTTCAAGACCCTGGGCCAAGGAACTGACACCTGGAGTAACATGGATTTCTATTTCAAGCCAATGGGCCCTGTCTCTACAACTGGTCAAGGAACAGAGACAGAGATCAGATTCTGGGGTATGCTGGTGGGGTGTAGCGGTATAGAAGGATTAAATAAAATTGGATCTGTTTGAACGATTTAGGTAAGATTGGATCAGTACTAATGGGAATAGTACCGGTTTTTGGCATTGAATTTGCCTGTGGGTTTGCTGAGGAATTATGTGAAAAGTGTTAGAGATCAACCACCAAAGGATGAAACCACACTTACCGTTCTGTTCAAAACCCAGCAAAATAAAGCAAAACTTGGGGAGTTCCTGCATATGGCAACTGGGGGAGTAGAATGAGGTGGAGACATCAAGCAAATTGCTATGAAGGAAGTATCTATCCATGATAATTTACTGAGCACCTACTGTGTGCAGAGCATGTCTCTTCAAGAATGATAAAGGTGATAATACTAAATGAAATATCTGTTAAGGTTTTACCTTGTGCCTAGCACTGTGCTCAGTATTGGGGTAGATACAGTACAATCATATTAGTGCAGGGTTTAGTAGAGCAAGACTGCTGTCGAGTGGAAACAATAAGCAACTGAAGGAACAATAACAAAACCAGTCTGTCCTTCTCTTCTAGGCCCAGTTTGGAAACTGCAAGTAAAGACTGGACTATATCTTGTTTTAGGAGTTTAGGAGGGTCAAAAGGAAAAGGAAGCTGGCCAATGCACAAAATGCCTCCCCAAAATTCACTTAGAGACAACAACCTCTGCAGTTTCTCATTTTACCTGTCAATTGGGAGTTAAACATAATAAGAAATAGATTGTTGATTGGGAATCAAATGAAGTAGTGCACGATTAAACCCTGCACTGTTATGATTGTACTGTATCTACCACAATATTTAGCACGGTGCTGGGCACATGGTAAAAGTTTAACAAATACTTTATTTAGTATTATCACCATTATCATGCTTGAAGAGATGTGCTGTGCACGTGGTAAATTATCATCAACGAATGCTTGCTTTATAGCAATTTGCTCAGTCTCTACCTCTGTCTGCTCCCTCAGTTGCCGTACTCCAGAACTCCCCAATTTTTGTTTTATTTTCATTAAATCGTATTTATTGACCGCTTACTGTGTGCAGAGCACTATACTAAGCACTTATTTTATTTTAATAGAGCCTACTCATACACAACCTCTGCAGTTTCCCATTTTGCCTGTCAAATGGGAGTTAAACATAATTAGAAATGGATTTTTGATTGGAAGTAAACTGAAGTAGATGGGCCAAAGGGGTGCTCAGAAAGGGAAAACCTGCATTGTACAAAGCTTAATTCCTTTTCGGGTGTCACCAAGCAGCCTTCACAGTTTCATTAAAATCCTCCCTCTCTTCTCCATCCAAACTGCTACCACATTCATCGAGCTTCTATTCCTGTTTACTGCATCAGCCTCCTTCCAGACCTCCCTGACTTCTGACTCTCCTCTTCCAGGACATACTGCACCTGTGGTCTGAATCGTTTTTGTACAAAACTGTCGGTCCATGTTTCTCCACTCCTCAAGAACCTCCAGTGCTTGCCCATCTACCTCCGCTTTAAACAGAAGCTCCTTACCACCGACTTTAAAACACTTAATCACCTTGTTCCCTCCTACCTCACCTCCCTGATTTTCTAGTACAACCAAGCCCACATACTCCTCTAATACCAACCTCCTCACTGTACCTCGATCTCATATATCTCACCATGGACCTCTTGCTCACATCCTGCCTCTGACATGGAGCACCATTCCTGTTCATTTCTGACAATGACTCTTCCCATCTTCAAAGCCTTATTGAAGGCACATCTCCTCCAAGAGGCCTTTCCCAACTAGGCCTTCATTTCCTCTTCCACCACTCCCTTCCACGTCTCCCTTGCGTTTAGCCTTGCATCCATTATTCATTGTTCATTTAGCCAATTATCTCATTTTATGAATGCACAAGCTATTTGTTGTTCAATGTAACATGGAGTAACAGGGTTGATTTTCAGTGGGTACTGTGATTCCAAGTGTGAACTGCAGACTGGTGAATGAAGTTGTGAATTACCTATTACCAGGTAATAGTAATAGGTGATAGGTAATAGTAATAGGTGATGTGAATCACCTATTAATATGTGAAACTGCTAAAAAACCTCTGAAGTCACAGGTGACTGTAAACTTTGTGACTGGCAGTGTTTTATTATCTAGTTTGACTTCTTCTTTAGAGCCAATGGATTAAATCTTAAAGGGTATCTTCCTCACCCCGCTATTTTACCTGAGAATGCTGCTGGAAGTTAAAGCCTAAATATCACTTCTGGAACAATTTTTCTTTTAAACCAAGAAACGTACCTCTTTAATAAGAGAGAAATCTGGGTTTAAAATGTTTCATCCGCTAATAACCAAATTCAGTTTGATGGAACCGCTCATTAAAATAAGACCTTCTGACTTTTAGACAGGCATTGTCTCTGACTTCTACCTGCTGTCTTGACCAGGGATGTCATAGTATTTTTGACATACAATGGAGCTTTTGCAATGCTAACCTCTTTTCTTGTTTCAGAAACCTTTGAAACGCTCATCAGACAGGCGGAGAATTATACAAGCATGCTCTTTTGCAACACCTATAGGGACATGGCTTTTGAGGCTGTGGCACCAGTTCAGGAGTTCTTCACGGATGTGGGGCTTTTTGTCTTTGGCACAGACATTAGTACTGAAGATTCTGTACACAGATTCTTTGACACACTCTTTCCACTGGTCTACAATCATCTCATTCATCCTGGCCCAACAGACATTACGCTGGACTATTCAGAATGCATTCGCATGTCAAGGCGGGAGATAAAACCTTTCGGCAACATTCCCCAGCTGGTCGTGGGACAAATGGGGAGTTCCCTGTTGCCCAGCCGCACTTTCTTGCAAGCCCTCAATTTAGGTATTGAAGTCATCAATACCACAGATCACCTTCAGTTGTCGAAAGAGTGCAGCAAAGCCTTACTTAGGATGCAGTACTGCCCTCACTGCCAAGCACTGACTTTAAGTAAACCGTGCATGGGATACTGCCTTAATGTCGTGAGGGGATGTCTGGCCAACGTGGCTGAAGTTGACTCCCATTGGCAGAGATACATTCAGTCCCTAGAAGAGCTATCTGATGCAATGCACGGAACGTATGACATGGAGCGGGTGCTCCTCGACTTCCACTTATTTGTTAATGATGCTGTTACCCAGGCTCATATCAATGGACAAAAATTATCAGAACAGGTAAGGAATCACTTATATCGATGATTGAATTTGCTAAGGTCAAGTTATCCCACGGCAGACTTCAAAGCCCGTAGACTGGCATCATCTGTCCGACCCAGACTGTACTATAGTGTGGGCTAGTGGACAGAGGAGGGGCTGGGAATCAGGGGACCTGGGTTCTATTCCTGGTTCTGTCATTTGCCTGCTGTGAGACCTTGGGCAAGCCCCTTAACTTATCTGCGCTTCGGTTAAATGGGGATTAATAACCGTTCTCCCTCCTCCTTAGACTGAGTCCTTTGTGGGACAGGAACTAAATGTGATCTGCAAATACTGTATATACTTCAGCATTTAGTACGGTGCTTAGCATATTTTATTTTTATTTATTTATTTAATCGTATTTATTGAGCACTTACTGTGTGCAGAGCACTGTACTAAGCACTTGGGAAGTACAAATCGGCAACATATGGATACGGTCCCTACCCAGCAACGGGCTCACAGTCTAGAGGAGGGAGACAGACAACAAAACGAAACAAGTACACAGGTGTCAATACCATAAGAATAAATAGAATTATAGCTATATACACATCATTAATAAAATAAATTAATAAATAGAGTCTTTTAGACTGTGAGCCCACTGTTGGGTAGGGACTGTCTCTATATGTTGTCAATTTGTACTTCCCAAGCGCTTAGTACAGTGCTCTGCACATAGTAAGCGCTCAATAAATATGATTGATGATGATGATTAATAAAGTAGAGTAATAAATGTGTACAAATATAGCCAAGTGCTGTGGGGGAGGGGAAGGGGTAGGGCAGAGGGAGCATATAATAAGCACTTAACAATTACCACAGTTTGCTAGTCCCTGGCATAAATCCCCTTTTGGGCTTTTCATACTAAGGACTTTGGCTTACTATCCAAATTGAATCTTTGAGTGTTTGTGTAAATCTACTCTAGTCAGTGACAACCGGACTTATTCAGGTATTGAATTGGAAAGAAATGTAAGGGTTTTTTTTAAACCCTTAAAGTTTTCAAATTGTGATAGGGTAGTAGCTAATTATTTTAAGAAATTAGTATCAAGGATTAACGGATTTCCCAAAGATTCCCTCATTAGATGTCTTGGAAATTATCGTTTGTTTGTTTTTGATCAGTCAGTCAATGGTATTTATTGAGCACTTACTATGTGCAGAGCACTGTAATAAGCATTTGAGAGGATATAACATAAGTATCAGACAGCTTCCTTTTTAGGGCAATATCAATTTTCACAGTTTGAGAATGTTTTTGCATTTTCATTCATTCATTCAATCGTATTTATTGGGTGCTTACTGTGTACTGTACTAAGCGCTTGGGAAGTACAAGTTGGCAACATATTTTTACTCTATTCTACTTGTACATATTTGCTATTCTATTTATTTTGTCAATGATGTGCATCTAGCTTTACTTCTATTTATTCTGATGACTTGACACCTGACCACATGCTTTGTTTTGTTGTCTGTCTCCCCCTTCTAGACTGTGAGCCCGTTGTTGGGTAGGGACCGTCTCTATATGTTGCCAAATTGTATTTCCGAAGCGCTTAGTACAGTGCTCTGCATACAGTAAGTGCTCAATAAATACGATTGATTGAATGAATGAATGAACATATAGAGATGGTCCCTACCCAACAATGGGCTCACAGTCTAGAAGGAGGAGACAGACAACAAAATAAAACATGTAGGCAGGTGTCAAGTCACCAGAATAAATAGAAATAAAGCTAGATGCACATCATTAAAAAAATAAAAAGAATAGTAAATATGTACAAGTAAAATAAATAGAGTAATAAATCTGTACAAACATATACACAGGTGTTGTGGGGAGGGGAAGGAGGTAGGGTGGAGGGGATGGGGAGGAGGAGAGGAAAAAGGGGGCTCAGTCTGGGAAGGCCTCCTGGAGAAGGTGAGCTCTTAGTAGGGCTTTGAAGGGAGGAAGAGAGCTAGCTTGGTGGATGTGCAGAGGGAAGGCATTCCAGGCCAGAGAGAGGACATGGGCCAGGGGTCAATGGCGGGACAGGCAAGAATGAGGTACAGTGAGGAGGTTAGTGGCAGAGGAGTGGAGGGTGTGGGCTGGGCTGTAGAAAGAGAGAAGGGAGGTGAGGTAGGAGGGGGCGAGGTGATGGAGAGCCTTGAAGCCGAGTGAGGAGTTTTTGCAATTTTTCATGAAATTGTGTAAATCCATTGTGATTAAAAGACATATAATTTCATTAACCATTGACTAACTTTTTATTATTTGTATGTTTGGTTGGAGTATACTTTGATACAACTCTAAAGTTATATTTTTTGTTGGTTTTTTTTCCTCCAAATTCCTCTCATATAGCCTCTGATAGCTAGAGAAATAGCACTTTACTTTCATGTAGTAAAGCATCACATTGGATCACAATGGTTCTTAAGATAGAACCTACAAAGAAATTGGTTGATATGAAATTGATTCTAAACCTAAACACCTGAAGCTGAAGCTCTTTCAAACATGAAAAGCATATTACATAGCTTTTAAATATTCACAAACAATGTAATTTCTGGTCTTCTCAGTTAATCAATCAATCAGTAGTGTTCAGTGAGTATCTACAGTGTGCAGGGAACTGCTTTAAATACCTAGAAGACTACAGTAGAATAAAATGATCCCTGCCCTCAAACTTGTAATCCAGCAAGGAAGTCCGTCATTGAAATCAATTACAGATAAGAGAGAGTGCTTAGGTGGAGCAGGAGGACTGAAGTGATTGTTTTAGATATGAGAAAAGAATCAGGGGAGGCCTCCTGGAAGAGATGTGATTTCAGGAGTTCAAAGAAGGGGAGAGCTTTGGTCTAGACTGTAAATTCCTCTTGAGTGTACGCTCCTTGTGTGCAGGAAACATGCCTACCAATTCTGTTATATTGTTTTCTACCAAGCTCTTAGTAAAGTGCTCTGCTCATAGGAAGTGCTCAATAAATACCGTTGACTGAATGATTGATTGTTTAAAGCAAGGAGAGTTTCAAGCAGTTATGCTGCAGGGCTTTGAGGAACCCCTTTCGTATTCTACAGCTGGTTGAAATCCTCTAATCTAGGTAATCTTTTTACTTCCATAGCAGAAAGATAGGTAGATCAAGAGATTCCTAAGGATGGGCACCGCACTTTTTATATCTGTTCCCCAAGGTGCTCAGTACACACTGTACACTACTGTTGAAGTCAGAATATCCAATTGTCTGTTTCTTTTTTTCCAGATTGCCCGGTTTGAATCTAATCCATCCCCTTTTAATCCAATCTACCAGGATGCAAGCAGTCTGGACATATTTATGTCTGGTATTTTTATTTTAAACGCCCAGCCTCTCTCTGTCGTACCTACTGCTGCCAAGTTGAACAGCTTGGAAATGGCACCTCTGCTCGGAAAAACCTGGAAGGGAAATTCAGGGGGTCTGGAGCAAGCAAAGGGAATAGCGGAGATGATCAGAGGTCCTTCTGTTAAGTGGCACAGAAATTGTCATTACAGTATGCTTCGTGCCCAAAGCAGCACATGTAAGGTCAAGTACTCCTCCACTTGTCCCGTCAAGTGACCACCCTAGATAAATACAGTCGACATAGTGCCCCACATTTCATTAGTTTTGTGTTTCGGCCTCCTCTGGGCCTTACATCAAGAAAGGACTTGTTAAGATTCAACATGAAACCCTTCTGCTGCAGTTTCAGCTGATTGAAGCTTCTCCTTGTCTCAGTAGAAATGAATATCTTTAGTGTGCAGAGAACTGTACTAAATACCTAGGAGACTACAGTAGGAACAGAAAGTAACAGGAGAAAATTAATCTCAGCCTGTTGTTCCTCCTACTTAGATTGTGATCTTGATGCAGGACGGCGACTGTGTCCAACCTGATTATCCTGATTCCTTCTTTTTTTAAAATTGTTTTGTAATTCAGTCAGAACAATTTAGATTTGCTTTCAGTTTCTCGTCTTCTTCTGCTGCTGTTTCAGAGTTGAAAAGTCAGTCCCTACACACTGAGGGGGAAAAAGTGGGATTGGCACAAACACTTGGATTTCAGACCAGTCATTGATAGGACTTCTTTTTGGCAGCTTCAAGCAGTACCTCCCTTCTGTGTTGAAAATCTCAGCAGGTATATGATCAGCTCTCGGGGACTTTACCATCTGTTGTGGAATATCAGGGTGAGCTGAGATGATGATAACACCAGTCATCCAAAAGAAGGTTGACTGATTTTTACAGGAGCTATCCAGAGAGAGAATTCACTCTGCACCCAAGATAAAGCAGACTTCCTACCGAAAGGCAGCTCATAGAGAAAGATTCCATCCACATCTTTCTTTAGAGTTCCCTCCTCAGACATAAGGCCAGATAGAATGACTTTTTAGCCTCACACTCTAGTAGTAGTTGTAGTAGCAGTAGTAGTTGTAATAGTAATAATAGTACTAAGTAATTGTAGTAGTAGTGATTTTTGAAATAATATTAAGCTCTCACTGTAATAAGCTCTGGGGAAAAAAAATATAGGTAAGAGTTAGACATGGTTCCTGGCCCTCTAGGGGCTTACATTGGAGAAATAAGGTGACGAATGATTTGCTGACAAACACAACAGGAAGATGAAATAATATCAATGCAAAGCAGCATAAATGGCGACAGTGAAATTGATACAACATGCACATATTAAAGGCGACAAGTAGGAGATTCAAGGAACTGTTAGGTCATCAGGATTATTGATATAGCCAAACCTATCCAAGTTTTGAAAATTTGTAAAGGCTGGGCACTGTTGCTATTATCGCTGTGGCCCCACTTGCGTGAGACATGTTGGGAACAGAGGTCTTGGGCCTCGTGCTGGGAAGATGTGAGAGGTTTCCAGTGGCTTCACTCAGTTGCCCCCTTTTCCAAGTCCTCCCTCTGATCTGGAACTCCCTTAACGTCCATCAATGCAATACCACCACTCTCTTTATTTTCATAGCTGTATCCTCTAAGAGGCCTTCCCTGATTAAGTCCTCTTTTCCCTGACTCCCTTTCCCTTCTGTGTTTCTTGTACTCTCGGACCTGTACCCTTTGAGCACTTGCTATTCAGCTCACCCTAAGCCCCGCAGCACTTATGTACATTTATATTCATGTTTGACATCCCCTTTAGACTGCAACCTACTGTGGGCAGGGAACATGTCTACCAACTCTGTTGGATTGCTGAGTACAGGGATTGATTATCAAGCTCTTACTGTCTGTTGAGCACTATACTAGGCACTGAGAGTGAACAAAACAGAAGAGTTAATGGGGAAGTGAGGCTGCTGGGTGCTTCAGGAGGGAGTTAGAATTCTGGAATAATTGATAAAGGGCAATGAATATGGGAGTCAATGAGCAAAAAGAAAGGATGGTTTTTAAAACATGTATGAGAAGCAGCATAGCCTAACGGATAGAGAATAGGCCTGGGAGCCATAAGGACCTGGGTTCTAATCCCAGCTCTGCCACTTGTCTGATGTATGACTTTGGGCAAGAGACTTCATTTCTCTGTGCCTCAGTTACCTCATCTGTAAAACAGGTTAAGACTGTGAGCCCCATGTGGGACAGGGACTGTGTTCAACCTGATTATCTTGAATCTACTCCAGTGCCTACTACGGTGCCGGTTACCTAGTAAGTGCTTAACAGATACCAAAAAAAAGACCAAATATTAAAAAAGGCCTGCGCAAAAACACTTATCATGGTCTTGAATGGTAAGTGAGTTAATAGGAAAGGTTTAGACACATTCAAGCAATACTGGCTATGGCTTAATTAAATTACCTATCCTGGCAGGAAGGATCATATCAAAAAGAAGTAATGATTGACACTACCAAACCATGAAGTTAGTTAGAAAGTAGCCAAAAGAAAACTGAACAAAACAGTAATCCCATATGAGAGATGCCAAATTACAGTTAATTGGGGCATTAAAGACCTACACACCTCAAACCAACCCAACTAAAAGTGGTCTAAAAATGTTAATCTTAAATTATAATGATGGTATTTTTTTAAGCACTTACTATGTACAAAGCACTGTTCTAAGTGCTTGGGGGGATACAAGGTGATCAGATTGTCCCATCTGAGGCTCACAATCTTAATCCCCATTTTACAGATTAGGCACAGAGAAGTTAAGGGATTTGCCCAAAGTCACACAGCCGATAAGCGGCGGAGCCGGGATTAGAACCCATGACCTCTGACTCCCAAGCCCGTGCTCTTTCCACTGAGCCACGCTGCTTCTCTAAGGATTTTCTTCATAGAAAAAGGTATTTTAAAATGCAAAAACAGGTCCACTGAGGCTGGGTAGCACAAACAGTTACTTAATTATTTATGGTATTTACTGAGAGCTTACTATTTGCCAAGGACTGCAGTAAGCACTAGTCCCTAGTCCACATGAGGCTCACTTTCTGAGTAGGATTAGAACCCAGGTCTTCTGACTCCTAGCCCAGAGGTCTCTCCACTAATCCAGGCTGTTTCCCTGATAACTGTGTGCTGCTATCTATTTAATGAATCATTTTAAAAGACGATTTCATTTTTTGTTTTTATGAACTTCCCTGAAGTGTCTCAACTCTAACAGAAATATTTGCAAAGGGGTGTATATGCTTTTAAGAGCAGATGGATATTTTTTAGAAGAAGCAGTGCTAATAACAATGCCCCCCAGTACTTTTCAAAGAAAAACAACAAAATGCTCACTTTGGTTTTTTTGTTTGCCAGGTGCCAAACCTGGGCTGTTGGTGGGTAGAGAAGTGGCAGGAAGTGGGAAGGATGGAGGGGAAGGGGGACGGGGCGGAGAAACGTTTTTCTTTATCTCCATAAACTCCCACCCTACATCTCTTGTTTTCTTAATGCTGGAATGAAGAGCTGGAATAAAGCAGTCCTCAGTCTGAAGGATTAACATTGGAAGGATGAGCCGCCGGATAAGTTGGGATCTGCACTGCTAGTGCGAGCGGGAAGCTCAGCAATAATATCTTAGACTCCGGCTCTTTGGAAAATAGGCATTTTTCTCGGTAGACCCTCGGAGAGCTCACCTCCTCTATCTGTTGGCTACTGGAATGCACAGTTTGCTTGGGGTTTACTTTTCTCACCCTGCAGTCCAAGTTAAGGCTAGAGCGGGACGTGGTATTTCCTAGTAAAATTGGCTAAAGCAGTTGGAATCAGGGAAAAACATCAAATTTCTCTCTTTATTCACACACACACACACACACACACACACACACAAAAACACACACACACACACACACACACACTCCCCCCCCCCCCCCCCCCCACCACTTTCAACTTTTATTCCTGCAATGTCTACTTGGGCCCAGAGCTAGGGGGAGACCCCAGTGACTGAATGTGGGTTTTGTTGGTGACGGGAGGAGGCAAGCACTGTGCCCGTCACAGTTACATAATAATTATGGCATTTATTAAGCACTTATTATGTGCAACACACTGTTCTAAGCGCTGGGGAGGTTACAAGGTGATCAGGTTGTCCCACGTGGGGCTCACAGTCTTCATCCCCATTTTACAGATGAGGTAACTGAGGCACAGAGAAGTTAAGTGATGTGCCCAAAGTCACATAGCTGACAATTGGCATAGCCAGAATTTGAACCCATGACCTCTGACTCCAAAACCCGTGATCTTTACACTGAGCCAACTGAGCTGTAATTCCCATACACACACATACACACACACACACACATATTCATTGATTGCTTTAGTCAATCAGTAATACTCTATTTTGAGAAACTAGAAACTGAAATCACTACTCATATATGCAAGCATAGTTCCCATTTTACAGTCAGTTAGTGAAAACTACATCATCCCTAGGCCACAAACCTTGTCCCCATACTTTGCCCAACTGTTCTTTCTTAGCAAACGATTGAGAAGCAGCATGGTCCTGTGGATAGACCATGGACATGGAAGTCGGGAGGCCCTGGCTTCTATTACTGGTTCCTCCACTCTACTGTGTGAGCTTGGAAAAGTTATTTTACATCTCCGTGCTTCAGTTTCCTCATCTGTAAAATGGGGATGAAGACTATTGAGCCCTATGTGGGACAGGGACTGTGTCTAATTTGATTACCATGTCTCTACCTCAGCACTTAGTACAGTGCCTGGCACATAGTAAGCACTTTAATACCATAATAATAAGTGTTATTATTATTCAGGAGCCTGAGACTTGAAACTAATTACCTCCCATTCCGGTATATCCCATTCTTTCTCTTAGGGAGAGACGAAACATTGCTCTTCTGAAGGTAAAAAGGAGAAAACTTTGTTCTTCATCTTCTCCTTCCCTTACTAGTTACCACCGGATTCATGTATAGGCACGGTGAGGTAGCATATCTGCGCAAGTAGCCTGCATGAGTATATTTATGTGTGAGAATTCCACTTAGTACATTCACCCTTGCGGCTCTGTCTTTGTTTTCTGATTTTATCATTTTGAAATTTCACTGAAGGATGATTACCTTTATTCAGGCATACAGTACAAAGGAATTAGTCACTACATAGGACAAAACTCTCTTGAAATCATTAAAATTATGTATACGGTTCTGATAAATTAACCAGCAAAGAGCTTTCTAGTGGAACTAATGGTACATGTTTGGAGAATCTAAATTTGGGTTCAAAGTAATATCACACAGAAGTTTTTTTCCACTCTGAGACAAAAAAAAACCCCTATTTTCATTCTTGAATCTTGGAGTCTTTCTCGAATTGTTATTCATTCCTGGTATAAGAAGCATTTAATCTTTTAATATAATAAAATTCTCAATGAGGAATCTTGAACAATTTTTTGCTTTTGGAAAAACAAAATTGAAATAGCAATATGAGATTAGCCTGCAGTGAGTCCTGATTGACACTATAGCTTTAATAGAACTGATCTGGGGCCAATTTATCCTTCCATAGTCATTTCTTGTCTTATGCTGTTGACTTGTCTCTGACTCATAATGATGCCATGGACACAGCTCTCCCGGAACACCCCATCTCCACCTGCAATCATTCTGGTAGTGTACCCATTGAGTTTTCTTGGTAAAAAATTTGGAAGTGGTTTACCATTGCCTCCTTTTGTGCAGTAAACTTGAGTCTCCGCCCCTGACTCTCTCCCATGGCACTGCTGCCTGGCTCAGGTGAGTTTTAACTTGTAGTAGATTGCTTTCCAATCTCTAGTAAATTGCTTTTCACTCGCTAGTCACTCCCCATCTAGGAGTGGAATGGATATACTTCTGCTTGACTCTCCCTCCCATAGTTGAGACTGGTAGAGTACTGGAAACTCTCCAGTTGTGACCCTGAGAGGGACCTTTCCATTGTACTTCCCATAAAACAAAGACAACATTGCCAGAACTGTCTGAGTTGCGACTTCATATAAACTACTGGAATCAGTGTTATTCATCTGTGTAAATAGTGAACTATAGTCACATATATTTACATACAATACAGACACCACAGACTGACTTTGGAACATCTAGAATATCGGAAAGTCAGAGCAATTTGTTAACTAAGCACTATTTGTCCGGTGCCATGAAGAGTTTGAAGACTCCATCATTCCAAAAAAAAAATTGTTTATTTTCCCATTGTTGCATTTGTTGATTTATTATTGCCCCCGATCCAGTATTCTGATTCTACAGTCTACAGTGTGATCATCATCATCATCAATCGTATTTATTGAGCGCTTACTGTGTGCAGAGCACTGTACTAAGCGCTTGGGAAGTACAAGTTAGCAACATATAGAGACAGTCCCTACCCAACAGTGGGCTCACAGTCTAAAAGGGGGAGACAGAGAACAAAACCAAACATACTAACAAAATAAAATAAATAGAATAGATATGTACAAGTAAAATCAATCAATAAATAGAGTAATAAATATGTACAAACATATATACATATATGTGTGATCTTGTGTAGGGACCTGGTCTGATCTAATTATACTGAATTGATGCAAGTGCTTAATACAGTGCTTAGCTCACAATATGCATTTAATAAATGTCATATCCAACCAATAGCAAATTATTTGTCTCACTCTGTCCTGGTGCCAGTGAGTGAAGGAAGAACCTTAATTGAGCATACTGACACCCAGATCAGAGATAAACAAACAAGAAGTACAGAGCAATCCTGAAAATACTGTTAAGGGGGTGGGAAGGTAGACCGGGATATCCCAAAGAGGTAGGTGGGAAAGAAGGGGAGCCTACCAGGGCTGGGAAGGCTAATAACTTGCAAGAGAAAGGTTGAATGGAAATAATAATAGTAATAGCATTTATTAAGTGCTTACTATGTGCAAAGCACTACTCTAAGCACTGTGGAGGTTACAAGGTGATCAGGTTGTTCCTCAGGGGGCTCACAGTATTAATCCCCATTTTACAGTTGAGGTAACTGAGGAAGAGAGAAGTTAAGTGACTCGCCCAAGGTCACACAGCATCAATTGGCAGAGCAGGGATTTGAACCCATGACCTCTGACTCCAAAGCCTGTGCTCTTTCCACTGAGCCACACTGAGGGGAAAGGAGAGAATGTAGAAATCTTAAACTTCGTGGATATCAGGCTTTTGAAAGTTATGAAACAATGAACATTCTAGTGTAAATAATTTATACTAGAGTGGTGTCCTTGAAATATTATCCTTTATATACTGTCTTCAGTTTCATATATGGATGCCATTTTCCATGAAATAGGCTTCTATTCAGTTTATTTGCGAAATAAAACTAAATAGTTCATTTAACACTAGAAATGCAGGAGATTATGCTTCATTGTTTCTACTGCTGTTTAACGAGCTATTGAACATTCCACTCTTTTGATAGATTTTATTTCTTCACAACTGCAATATGGCAAGGTGGTTCCTCTTGTAAAGAGTTTTTGTAGGAAGAGATTGTTTTGTTTCTCATTCAGTTACTTAAGTATCAACAGACATTTATTGTCAAAAGGAGAGATAGGACTCAAGGGAATTCCCTCACTTTAAAAAAAGTAAATACAGTCTCATTGGGCAACAAGACTGATGTGACTGAGTGACAGAAAAGTGGATTTAGGGTAGGGAAAGCAAAGTTAACTTTGGGAAGTAAGATAAGATCTGGGGAAGGGAGAATGTTACTGTTCTGTGTGAATGGTGAGAGGAAATGGGCAGAATGGAGAGCAAAGAAGACAAGAAAAGAGGGAGGAAAAAACAGATTGCCGTTCAGGCTGTATATCTGAAAAAATGTGACAGACTTCTTTGTCAATCCTTGATATTCACTGAATGGTTATTTTGTGCAGAGCAGTCAGTCAATTGTATTTATTGGGTGCTGTGTGCTAAGCAGTGTACTAAACGCTTGGGAGAGTCCAGTATAATAATGTAACAGACACATTCCCTGCCCACAATGAGCTTACAGTCTAAAGGGGGAGATGGACATTAATTTAAATAAAACTGTCCTAAATGACTGGGGAAATACAGTACAGTAGAGTTGGTTGACGAGATCCTTGCCCAGAAGGAGCTTACAAACTAAAGGAGGGGACAAACATTGAAATAACTTATAGATAGAAAAATGGCAGAGTATAAGGCTATGTACATAAGTTCTGTAGGACAGGGTTTTGGGGTGAACATCTTTATATAGAAATATATTAAAAGCAATATAACATCAAGATCTGGATACAGGACCAGCTTAAGATGGTAAATTACCTCACTATCACCTCAAAGGGACTTCCCAAAGCTGGCGGTCCTTCAGTCCTTCTCAAAGATGTCAGTTCCTTAGCTTCTCTCTAAACTACCTATATTGCTGCCCTTCTCAAAGATGACATTCAAGACCAAAGTGATCTAGTAGTGGGACATAAACCAGGGTCTTGAAGCTGAGTTGCCCAAGGTTCTCATTTGATAGATGGAGGTGAGAAACAGTCTTCTACAGAATGTTGCATATGATATCATTGATACGTTATATGTACATAAACTGGCTTGTGATGGCATTGTGAGGAAAGTCGAGTCCACACCTTTTTGCCCTCCCATAAGCACAGCCAGATGTCTGAATTTAGCTGTGTTTGAGCCTATGAAATCAAAGAAACATTATCTCCTGGAATACCAAAAACAAACCAGCTACTCAGTGGTCAACACTCCTTTGCAGAATGTCTGACTCAAGAAGCTCACAAAAGCACATAGTGGTAAAAGTAGTAATTAGGGATAGGGTTATTAATAATAATAATAATGATGACATTTATTAAGCACTTACTATGTGGAAAGCACTGTTCTAAGTGCTGGAAAGGTTACAAGATGATCAGGTTGTGCCACGGGGGCTCACAGTCCTAATCCCCATTTTACAGATGAGGAAACAGACACAGAGATGTCAAGTGAGCTGTCCAAGGTCACACAGCAGACAAGTGGTACCGTCAGGATTAGAACCCAGAACTTCCAACTCTCAGGCCCATGCTCTTTCCACTAAGCTATGCTGCTTCTGACGTTTTCCAACATCTCCAGTAATTTTTGTCTGATGCTACACAATAGTCAAAACTGCCATTCTACTGCTCCCATCATTTACTTTTCTCTCCAAATGAATACCCCACTGTCTCTTTCTCCCCGCAGCATTAGGTTTGATCCCTACCAAGCAGATTAAGTAGCTAAACTGGGCCACTCCCCTCATAGTCATAGTAAAATACTTTTTATTGAGCCCACAGAGTGAGCTCAATGCTCTGTACAAGTCCCTTAAGCATTTGGAAGAGTACAGTAAAATTACTGTATCTACCCTCAAGGAGCTTACAATCTAGTGGAGAAGACAGACACCCAAGTAAATTACAGCTAGAAGGAAGAAATAGAGTTTATAAGACGTGCAAAAATGTGCATAAGTGCTGCCAGTTTCGTGATTATTTAATCAACCGATGATATTTATTGAACACTTACTGTATACAGAGCACTGTACTAAGTGCTGGTAAAGTATAATAGATACGTTCCCTGCTCACAAAGAGCTTGCAGTGCTTAGGCTCTGAGAAGCTGGTGGCATTTATTTTTATCCATAAAGAAGCCCGATTAGAGGTTAATCCGGGAAGGCCTCCCTGGATGAGATGTGATTTCAGAATGTTTCCAGATTGACAGGCCAAAATACAGGAGAGTAGAATGTGTGATACTGAGACAAATGCTAGACAAATGTATAGGCTCGTAAAAGGTAACTGTGCCAACAATTGAATCCAGCTTGTAAGGTTTCCAAGGCAGGGTTTAAGGGCCATGCTGTTGGCCCAATGGAAAGAGTTCTGCTCTGCAATTTGGGGACCCTGGGTTCTAGCCCTGGTTTTGCCAGTAGCTGGATAATATGGGTGAAAACTGTATACATCGCTTGCATTGTTCTGTAAATCCTGCCCACGTGGTCATTTATTACATTCCATTCTCCAGCCGGAACATGACTGACAAGGCTGAGAGTAGAGTGGCTCTAAGCAAACAATTACCACTGTAATTAATTCCTCTTTGCACAGCCTCAGTCTTGGAGTCTCAGGCTGGGGCTCACCTATCATTCTTAAGGGAGGGTCTAGTATACTTTGCACCATTTTTTATGTAGCAGCAGTATTGATCCCTTTCTCCAAGCTTACAGATTCCTGTGGACATCCCATTTGGTCTTTTATAATTTCCCAGCTTCATTCCTGCATTCACTTATTATTTATTGCTGGGTCTCTTGCTAGCATTTACAAAGGGATTCATTGGGTCTCTCAGCAAGTTGAGAGGCAATCAACTAATGGAGGTGGTTTAATATTGAAAGCTTTACCTGCACCTTTACTTTCCCCCAGCGCTAGGCAATTTCTTCACTTACATTGTTATTTTTGCACTGCCTGTTTCAAGGTTTCTTTTTCTTTCTTTTTTTATTTCATGGGTCCTGGGTCCTGTAAGGTTAAAATTATTTGCAGTCTTGAATCACTTGAGTTAACCTGCAGTATGAAAGCCAGAGGTGCCTGGTAAAATGAGGCTTTGCCCATAAGGCCCATGCGAGGCATAATGTTCCACTGAACAATTAACAGTTTTAAAATAAGTTGCCATTATCCAGTGGCAAGTTTAAAGTGTGAAAATACAGTAGAATTGAAATCCTAGTACTCCCTCTCGTGGCTTACTTTGTAGAAAACAGAGACAATTAAAAACCATCAAATCCAAGACTGCTGCTTAGGGCCTCCAGCCAAAATCAAACATTTTATAAAGGAAAATTCAATAACTGAAATATTTTGACCAACATCAAATGCTCGATACCCTATAAAATGTCATCTGGCACTATGCCACCTTCGATAGTTTACTTAAGCTGGAAATGGAACCAGGATGAGAAACTAGTTAAAAGAGGCTCAGAATTTGGAGAATGAGTGAAGATTTGGGTAAGGGCTGAGATCACGAGGAGGAGGAAAGATATCGGTTTAAAGAACGGAAGGATGACCCAGGCCAAGGTGAGAAAGTTAGGCAAAGGGGGTGGATGATGGCTCTTCAGTTTTGTTGATCTGCCATTATAGCTTTATAATAGTAATAATGCTCATAGTGGTCTATGTTAAGTGCTTACTATGTGTCAAGCACTGGGGCAAATATAAGGTAATCAGGTTGTCCCACATGGGGCTCACAGTCATAATCCCCATTTTACAAGTGAGGTCACCGAGGCACAGACATTGTGACTTGCTTAAGATCACATAACAAACAAGTGGCGGAGCCGAGATTAGAATCCACATCCTCTGACTCCCAAGCCTGTGCTCTTTCCATCCACCTTCAGCGTTAATGTATTCACATATTCAACTATTCATTTAGTCACTTTAATCCAATATACTGATGTTACTGACATGATTGACATCTGCTGCCCCTCTATGCCCTCAGCAGGATCATTATTTTGGCACATGGTTGTGCTTACTAGAACAGTAACTACTAAAATACCATCAGGTGATCTGACTTTAAATTTAACTCAGTACAGACCAGTGCAGCCAGAAAGTCCTGCCTGGTTAGAACTTTGCTTAGGAACCTTATGTTTAAGAAGTGTGACTTAGATTCTTTCATTCACTCATTCAATTGCATTTATTGAGCGCCTACTGTGTGCAGAGCACTGTACTAAGCACTTGGAAAGTATGAATCGGCAACAGATAGAGTTGGTCCCTACCCAACAACAGGCTCACAGTCCAGAAGGAGGAGACAGACAACAAAACAAAACAAGTACACAGGTGTCAATACCATCAGAATAGATAAATAGAATTATTGCTATATAGATACACATCATTAATAAAGTAAAAAATATGTACAAATGTACATGATTGCTGTGGGGAGGGAAAAGGGGTAGGGCAGAGGGAGGGAGTGGGGGTGATGAGGAGGGGAGGAGGAGCAGAGGATGAGGGGCTCAGTTTGGGAAGGCCTCCTGGAGGAGGTGAGCTCTCAGTAGGGCTTTGAAGGGAGGAAGAGAGCTAGCTTGGCGGATGGGCAGAGAGAGGGCATTCCAGGCCAGAGGTAGGATGCGGGCCAGGGGTCGATGGCGGGACAGGCGAGAACGAGGGCCAGTGAGGAGGTGAGCGGCAGAGGAGCGGAGGGTGCAGGATGGGCTGGAGAAGGAGAGAAGGGAGGTGAGGTAGGAGGGGGCGAGGAGATGGAGAGTTTTGAAGCCGATAGTGAGGGGTTTTGCTTCATGCAAAGGTTGATAGGCAACCACTGGAGATTTCTGAGGAGGGGAGTAACATGCCCAGAGTGTTTCTGTAGAAAGGTAATCCGGGCAGCATAGTGAAGTGTAGACTGAATAATAATGATGACATTTGTTAAGCGCTTAATGTGTGCCAAGCACTGTTCTAAGTGCTAGCGTAGATACGAGGTAGTCACATTGTCCCACACAGGGCTCACAGTCTTAATCCCCATTTTCCAGGTGAGGTAACTGAGGCCCAGAGAAGTGAAGTGACTTGTCCGAGGTCACACAGCAGACAAGCGGAGCAGGCAGGATTAGAACCGATGACCTCGGAGTCCCGGGCCCGTGCTCTAACCACCAAGCCAGGCTGCTTCCCCTCTAGACTGGGAGTTTGTCGTGAGCAGGGAATGTGTCTGTCTGTTGTTCTATTGTCTTCTCCCAAGCTCTCAGGACAGTGCTCTGCACACAGTAAGAGCCCAATAAATGCCATCGATTGAATGAATGAATGAGTTCTTGTACAGGAGCCCCCGTGGATTGTCGATCACCACTGTCCTCGGTGGGGGAGGAGGCGCTCATTAGGGGTGGCAGGTGTGGGGGCTGCGGTAGACTCCAGGAGGGGCGCCTAGAGAAGTGCTTGATCCCTAATCAGAGCTTCACACATACACAATACAACAAAAGGAGAATAAAAAGCAATACAAAACTCAAAAATGGGATAAGTCAGAGAGGCAGGGAGAAGGGTGTTTTACTTAAAGCAAGTAACCGGCAGCGTGGCTTAATGGAAAAAGCCCGGGCTTGGAAGGCCGAGGTCATGGGTTCAAATTCCGCTCTGCAACTTGGGCCCCATTTTCCAGATGAGGCCCAGAGATGTGAAGTGACTTGCCCAGAATGAGAAACTCTACCCTGAGCACTTGGGAAAGTACAGTACAACAAAAAAGAGACACATTCCCTGCCCACAACAAACTTAAAGCCTTCTTGCCTACCTTCCTGTCTCCTGTCTCTCCCCATTCCACTGATGTCTGGTTCATTTTACACATGTCCGGATCATGTTTCTACAAAACCGTTCAGTCCACATTTCCCCACTCAAGAACTTACAGTGGTTGTTGTCCATCCACCTCCGCACCAAACAGAAACACCTTACCGTTGGCTTTAAAGCACTCAATCGCCTTGTCCCGTCCTACCACCTCTCTGCTCTCTTACTGCAACCCACACACTTTCCTCCTCTAAATCCAACCTACTCACTGCACTTCGATCTCATCTATCTTGCCACCAACCTTTGCCCACATCCTGCCTCTGGCTGGGAGTGCCTTCCTTCTTCATATCCAATAGACGATCACTCTCCCCACCTTCAGTCTTATTAAAAGCACATCTCTTCCAGGAGGAGGTCTTAATAAGTCCTCATTTCCTCTTCTCCCACTCCCTTCTGCATTGACTTTACACTTTGATTTGCACCCTTTACTCACCTCTCCCTCAGTCCCACAGCACTTATGTAAACATCCATTATGTATTTGTTTATGTCTGTCTCTCCTTCTAGACTGTAAGCTCCTTGTGAGTACGGAACGGGTCTACCAACCAACTCTGTTCTGTTGTACTCTCCCAAGTGCTTAGTACAGTACTCTGAGCACAGTAATAACGCGATCAAATTGATTGATTACCAAGAAAATTGATTGGCAGCAAGGGTAAAGGATTGAAGAAAACCAAATAAGAGTAATGAAGACAAAGCATGAAGAAATTTCAAGAAAGCTCAAAGTTAGAGTAAAAGATAGAGGGAAGCCAGTGATGGAGAGAAGGAGCAGATAAGCCTCAGGGAGGAAAATAAAGCACTTCAGATTGATTGCAGTGGAGGGAGGTTAAAAAGCAGGGAGGAGAGCAAGGAGAAAATTGCAATCCAAGTCAAAATGAAAAATGATCAAAACATGCAAGAGGCTTTTAATTGAGAGAGAGAGAGAGGCAGGGTGTAGTAATAGAGTTTGCCACCCAAGTCAGCTTGTTTCAGCTGAGCTATGGGGCTCTTCAAAGGAAGTGTTTTAGTGCTGCTCAGAGTAAAAGTATGCCTAATGGGTTGTTAATTTTTTTACACTTTCCCATTCATTAGGGAGGAGGCTTTGATATTTCATGTTAGCAAAATTTCAAATGCTGTGAGAAAGTCACCAGTATTTCCATCTTCGTTTTGGATCTACTCAAATCTGCCTTTACGTATATGTGAGTGGTCATAAGTTTAAGGGTATCAAGTTCTAACCACATCGAATGTCTACAAGACGAGTGTGGCCTCTGGGCATTTATATGTCCAGCTGCTGGAGAAGTGTGACCTTTTGGAAACAGTGTGGGCCTGGAAGTTAGGAGACTGGGATTCTGATCCAGGCTGTGTGACTTGCTTGCTGTGTGACCTTAGACAAGTCACATAACATCTCTGTTCTTCAGTTTTCTCAACTGTAAAATCAGGATTAATACTGGGATACCCAAGTGGCCCAGGGACTGTGCCTGATCTGATTGTCCTCTATCTACCCTATAGTGTAGTAGAGTGCTTGTTACAGAGTAAGAGCTTAAGTGCCAGAATTATTATTATTATTAATTTCACCAGCACCACCTAGGAACCACAATCCATATCAAATGGCAGGACAATAGTCCCAAGAATGGATTAAAGAAGTGATTTAGTCACTCCAGAAGTCAGTATTAGGAAACAGTGAGATTCTTCTATGAAAGCTAGCCCATTCCTGTCGATTTGTCTTTTCCCTCACTCCACCCTACTTTCTAAAACTATTTTGAGTTCTGACCGTGGAAGCCCAGACAGATTGAAGAGGGCTGGGAGGCTCATGCTAAAATTTGTTCCCTCCCATCATTTCCAGAGTACAGTCATGCCCCTGCTTCCATTTGTGCTTCCCCTTGGAACACCCATGATGATTTCTGCAGTCAAAAGCAGATGAGGACAGCACAGCAGCATCTACTGCTGCAGGGGGAACCCCCAAGGATTCACTTCCACGCCACAAACTGCACCCTCGCCTATCAACTTGGTTATATTGTACTCTCCCGAGCACTTAGTACGTGGTCTGCACACAGTAAGCACTGAATAAATATGATTAACTGATTGAGTAATTTGCATGTGAGGGATTTGGAACAGCTGTCATTTATTGGGTACAGTGGATTTAACCGGGCTCACTACAGGAAATCCCCATTTTTTGAAACCATTTGGTAAATGAACACAGCGTGGGTTCTGTTTTGTAGTTCAGAATATCTGATTATACAAGCACAGATTATTAGAAAGGTGGGCTAATCTTATCTTTTAACATACGAAAACTATAACTCAGATACAGGACTCATGCAATATTTCTAACCTCCTATTCCAATCTTTATTTTTAAGGTGAACAAGATATGTGGTAACCCTGTCACAACACCTACACAGACTCCTGACTGTTCTCTTGATCAGAGTAAGCAAGGGATGAAGATTTCCACAGCAAGAGGCACTGAAGAAACACTTAGCAACAGAAGAAAGTAAGATATTAGTTTTACAGTGAGAAATAAAGGAGAACGTAAGGCATTAATTTTCCAACAAAATGTACTGTTTCCATAAATCAGAATTCAAGACAAAAAAAGAGATAGAAAGTAATTCAGCTTTCAAATTCAATGGATTCTTCTCCTCCATTAACTCAGTGGGTAGGAGAATATTCTGTGGTGTCTAAATTTACTTTAGGGAATAATTAGAACATTTAATGTGAATTAAACACTGATAAGCTTTGAAGAGAAACAACTGAACATATAGAAGATGGTATAGGTATAACTGTGCTGTATTTAAAATCAGGTTGAATAAGTTGGTTAAGTATGATATTGAAAACACTGTCAGCTTGATTGAAAATGTTTCAACCAATAACATTGGTCAATGGTAAATTATAAAGATTTGTATAAAACTAACTCAATACCATCATCCTAATCCAAATAATGATACCAAGCTTCAAAGACTGACAGCATTGAAGGTCACCAAAACTAAAAATAGAGTCCTTTTTCTAGTCATTTAGTTCTTATTATTCATAGAAGACAACTTGGGTTGGCAGTAAATCAATGAAATTCACATTTTGCTCACTCTTTCCAAGCAACTGAATAATTCAATACTGCAAATCCCTTACAGAGTTTGTGTTTTACTGTTTGGTGGTTAATTGCTCAATCTTCATAATTGCCCTGTTTACACCCAATCTCCAACCCAGACTGCTCAGAGCGCCTACCTCAGCAGCCTCAGGACTGCTTTTCCACCCAAGTGGTCTTTCCCTTCCATTCCCCATTTCCTTATCAAAGAACTGTAGTGCAACTCTTTCTATTTGAGGCCCAGCTACTGCTGGGCTTTTCTTGCTTTTATCTGACAGGTGTAATTTTTATGCTTCTCCTACTTGGCTCATGTGCTTCATAGCTGGATACTGGATTTTAGGCCACATTTCGAATTCCAAATAATGATTTTAATAGTGGTACTGGCCTTTTTCAACCTATGGCAGGTTTGTATAACTTTGAAGCTGGGAAACTCATACTTCTCAACGTTATTACTGTATCACACCTGGAGCAGTCACTGAACCAGCCCACCTAGATCGATTTCCATTGTCCAGGCAGAAAGATAATGAGATAACTGAATAACTCTTAGTTATTGGAACTACTGCTAAAACTGAGTTATCAAGCCATCTATACATTATATATATAGTACGTGTCTGTACAAATGTAGTATAAAAGTACAATATACTTTTATTATGGAGACACAACGTAGCTCAGAGGAAAGAGCACAAGCTTGGGAGTCAGAGGTCATGAGTGCTAATCCCGACTCCGCCACTTGTCAGCTGTGTGACTTTGGGCAACTCACTTAACTTCTCTGTGCCTCAGTTCCCTCATCTGGAAAATGGAGATTAAGACTGTGAGCCCCATGTGGGACAACCTGATTACCTGTTTCCATAGCACTTAGAACAGTGCTTGGCACATAGTAAGTGCTTAACGAATGCTATTATTACTATTATTTTATACATTCTTATAATCTCCCAAGATAACTGCCCAACTCTTCTTATAATGGTTTTTGTTAAGCATTTACTATGTGCCAGGCACTGTACTAAGTACTGGGGTAGATACGAGCTAATCATGTTGGAAGCTGAGTGACTTGCTCAAGCTCACACAGCAGACAAGTGGCAGAGTCAGGATTAGAACCCAGGCCCTCTCCCAGATCCATGCTCTTTTCACTAGGTCATGCTGCTTCTCATATTGGTCCAATCAGGAATTCTTAGAATGGGTAGGACATTTGAGGAGATTGGACAAAAGTAGGCTATCCAAATATCCGTGGAAGGGTGAACTGAAATTGGAAAATTGAAAGCAAGAGAACAGAGGAATTATTTGATGGATGCAATGAAATAATATTTCACACAGCTTCAAAGTGGGAGTCAGTTGCTACAAGTAGACCAGCACAGAGCATTACAATCAAGAGGGAGAACCTCTTTTTGAGAAGAAGCTTTGTAAGGATCATGAGACAAGAAGTCCAAAGTGGAAAAAAAGTTCCAGAAAAAGACAAGCCCAGCAGTGGAGCAGTAGACAGTCTTTGTGCATGCACAATATGGTTGTGACTATTAGTCCTGTATTGGCCTTTTCAGTCCTAAATGTACCCTTAGGTGAATTTCACTAGGGTGTGTTAGTGAAGGACAAACATATCGATATCTAGATCCATTTGCATAGATCTAGTTAGATAGATCAGTATATGGGTAGATTTTAACACTTATTTTAACTGCCAAGACAGTTTAGGTTTGGTAATTTTCCTTTGGCAATTTACGGTCCCAGTTTAGTTCCTTTCATTCACTTGGAAAGAGGCAAAGTTATTTGCTGGCCTAAGTGAAAAATAATTAGCTGCACATTATTATTTTAATGTAGTGTGTCCCTGCCAATTAAGTTGGTAATTAGGAAGTCCCAGGACAATAAATTAAGACAATATCTCTACACCAATGCCCCATCTGCTCTACAGCTAGCATTCCAATTAGCCAGACATATCTTATAAACAGGTGTCCATTGAGAGGTTTGAATGTGTACTTGAGTGGATTTGCATGTAATGTATTGTCACAGGGTTTCACGGAAGGTTCAAAATATTGGCTGAAAGACATAATTGTGTTAAAATGCCAATTATAGAAATGCAGGGTTTTTTTCATTTTTTTAGAGGACATGTATTTTGCAGATGATGTACAGAGACTAATTTACTTTTTATTATAAGAAATTCAACAACATATTTGTGTCTTCAGTTTACTTATTCTACAGGGTATATCCCAGTTCCTTTATCGGAAATGAGGATTAGAAGATGCTATTTGAACCAGTAGAATTTAAAATACGCTCACTGGGTCTGTAGTCTGAAACTTATGTGTGCGGATAAAATTTCATGGATTAAATTGACAAGTGCAGTAGAGCGGAACTTCAAGTAGTTTATGAATTCATCAGTTAGAACGAATGGATTTGTTACCAATTTTAATATACTTTGGATAGGAAAGTGGTAGACTAAGGAACGTTAAATTAGAACTATGTTTCCAACGATTCTAAATCATCAGTAGAGTGGCACAGTGTAAAGAGCGAGGGCTTGGGAGTCAGAAGTCGTGGGTTCGAATCCTGACTCAGCCACTTGTCAGCTGTGTGACCTTGGGCAAACCACTTAACTTCTCTGTGCCTCAGTTAGCTCATCCGTAAAATGGGGATTAAGACTGTGAGCCCCACGTGGGACAACCTGGTCACCTTGTATCCTCCCCAGTGCTTAGAATAGTGCTTTGCACATAGTAAGTGCTTAACAAATGCCAAGATTATTATTATTATTATTATTCAGAAGAGAGAAAAATGTTAGATTGTGTATTAGGAAGAGTGATTCCCTTCGTTGATACAGATAATCAATCTTGGATTTATGTCAACACATTGAACCTGATAATGATCTAGGATGAGGAAGTTATTCAGTGGTAGACAAATACTCAGTGTTGAGATGAGTGACCTGTTTAAGAAAATGGGGGTACCATCTTTGGCATTTAAAGTTTACCAGTGGTTCATGAAAAGAGATTAGCATCTAAAAATCCTATCTCCTTCCTCTTACGTCTTTCAGGTTTACTGTTGCCACTCTCAGAGGAATTGGTGAGGAATTGGTTTGATTTAGCAATCAGTGCTATTGCTTATGTATTTATGCTCAGGCATATCCCAGAATACTGTTGGATCATGATCCTTGAAAATGTGATAGTAGCATGGCAGGTTGTTTTACAGGGTATGCTTTCATAATAATAATAATAGTAATGGCATTTGTTAAGCACTTACTGTGTGCCAAGCACTGTTCTAAGCACTGGGGAGGATACAAGGTGATCAGATTGTCCCACGTGGGGCTCACAATCTTAATCCCCATTTTGCAGATGAGGTAACTGAGGCACAGAGAAGTTAAGTGACTTGCCCAAAGTCACACAGCTGACAAGCGGCAGAGCCGGGATTTGAACCCATGACCTCCAACTCCCAAGCCTGGGCTCTTTCCATTGAGCTACGCTGCTTCTTCACCCTGCTTTCATATAGACATACCTGTCATAAATTCAGGATCTTTACAGAACTTGAAATTGTCAGTCAGTTCTCCTACAATGTGGGGATTCCTTCTTACTAAAACTTTGAATTAAGGAAAGTTTGGGTCACTGTATTGATAATGAAGGCCACATGCACGTGCCAGCTGTTTCTTCCAGCATCTCACTGTGTTCCATCCAGATGGACAAGTATTGTCAGAAGAACACTCTAATTTCCTAACAATATTTTATCCAAAATGGGTAGTGAAAACATGCATTATGGGAGAACTCATGGGAATATGAATTTCCTTTACGTGCAAACATAATATAATGATAAGCATGGATAAAGCACTGTTTAATCTTTATTAAAGTGATTCTATGCTTAATATCACAATATTAAATATATTAGGAGTTGTAATAACATTATGAATCTTTGCAGAAGGCTGCAGAGGTCAAAACATATTCTGCTGACTGAGGTAGTGGGGTTTTGTTTTCTGACTTTAGTGAAGAATTTGTCCTTTTCATCTTCTTGTAGCAGTAAAACTCCTTAAGAACATCAAACAGTACAAGTTGTGGTTGTATTGGTACCGCAAAGTGAATCCATCTTCATGGACAGAAAGTCACATGTTTGGTGAATTTCCCAAAGCTTAACCATTTTTGAGGCTGATTTAGAAATCAACAATTCTCTTTCCTAAGGCAGTGAGGCTCGGTTTTGGCATTGCTAGCAAAGAGTGGGTGAGAAGATGAGGCAGCATGGATTTTCCTCCTCAACCAGGTCAGAGGCTGGTGGTCAAAAGTTCATAGTGATGAGTCCTGCCCGCCTATCAATTCCCTTCCCTTCTCTGAAGTGTACTCCATAGGACTCCATGGGCTATGGACCCACTCCTCTACCCCTCCTTACCCCCAAGGGCAGTAGCAGGAGGAAGTAAAAGAAATTCTCCTCATCCTCTTCTCTTCCCACCCCTCTGAATGCTCAGGTGGTCACACAGGGAGAAAATCAATCTGGCCTAACTAGATATTATTATGTTTTCTCAGCCAATCATACAATTTTCTAGGTAATAGAAATCTGCCGTCTACCATCGTGACACATTACTTCCACACCACCCCTCTACTCACCCCCGCCATGCATACTCTCTCTCTCTCTCTCTCCCTAGCTACCATCAGCAGTTAATCTTAGCTCAGAACTTTCCCCTGTGCTGCCTCTGCCCTGATGTGGCAACGCTATTGTCTTTTGTTCAGAAAAGCATAGGCCTCACCTTTCGTTGGGGCTTGCTACAGTCAGCCCTGAGCTCTCTGCCACTCTGGACTCTGTTGCAAAAGTGGAACGACTCTGTTTGACAAGGAACTTGTCAAGTAATAATAATAATGATAGCATTTATTAAGCGCTTACTATGTGCAAAGCACTGTTCTTTGTTCTTTTAAGCACTGGGTGGGGGGGATATAAGGAGATCAGGTTGTCCCACTTGGGGCTCACACTCTTATTTCCCATTTTACAGATGAGGGAACTGAGGCCCAGAGAAGTGAAGTGACTTTCCCAAAGTCACACAACTGACAAATGGCAGAGCTGGGATTTGAACCCATGACCTCTGACTCCAAAGCCCGTGCTCTTTCCATTGAGCCGCGCTGCTTCTCTAAGTAGATTCTGGAGAGGGAGTCCTGTATAAATGTTTATCCGAGGTCACATCCTCTTAGGTAACAACTGTGGTATTTGTTGAGCTCTTACTATGTACGAGGCTCTGTATTAAGTGCTGTGGTAGATACTAAACAAATCAGGTTAAAAACAGTCACTTCTGGTGGTCACAGTTTAAGTGGGATGGGGAGAACAGGTATTGAATCCATCCTTCTCTGAAACACAGAGAAGTTAAATGGCTTGCTCAAGGTCACACAGCAGACAAGAGACAGAGCAGGATTAGAATCCGGGTCCTCTGGCTCCCAGGTTCCTGCTCTTTCAAGTAGGCCATGCTGCTTTCTTGTCCGTCGTTCTCAGGAGATGCAGTTCTCAGTTCTCAGGAGATCACCCTCCTTTGCAGTTCAAGGACAAAGTGAAAGAGAGGTCTTAGATGTTTCCCAATTAAACTAGCCATCTTTGTCTATGCCTGACTGAAATGGGGAATAAAAGAGCACCTGATTAATATGTATGGTTGGATGAAGTTAGAATAAGGTAAACTCTATAGTAACATTGTACAGGTTCCTGGTATTTTTATTGGCAATCATTATTCATGTTTAATGTTGATTGATTTCACTCTCTTTCTATTCAGAGAATTTATTGATAGCCTGCGTCTCTACAAGACTTTCTACGGAGAACTAGCTAATCAACTCTGTGTGACTGAATTAGCAGCTGCAGATGGATTGCCCTGCTGGAATGGAGAGGCGATAAAAAGGTAATTTTTAATTAAGAATTGATATTGCCCTGATGATTCTGTCCAATCCAGCTTTCTTTTTCTGATGGCTGATTTACAGAATTGAGTAACCGGAATTTTTAATTACATCAGAAAGACCTAGTTGCAGCTAGAATGATCAGAAATTAAACCACGGGCAAATGGTTCTCTCTGCCTAACTCAAATTATGTGAAAATCTTTACTATTTCTCCATGGCTTTCGGAAATATTGTGCTGGTACGTTGCTTAGATCAATCAGTCTATGGGATATTATTTTTTTAAGATCTTTGTTCAGCACTTAGCATGTGCCAGGCACTGTGCTAAGAGATGGGGCAGGAAAAAGCTAATAATATTGGACACAGTCCCTGTCCCACATGGGGCTCACAGTCATAATCCCCATTGTACAGATGAGGAAACTGAGGCTCAGAGAAGTTAAGTGACTTGACCAAGGCCACACAGCAGAAAAGTGATGGAGCAGGATTAGAACCCAGATCCTTCTGGCTCCCAGGCCCGTGTTCGAGTCACTAGACCACACTGCTTCTAATTATTGAATGCTTCCGGTGTGCAAAGCGCTATACTAAGAGCTTCGGAGAGTACAATATAATAGAAGCGTTCAGAAAACTGTGCCTGGTTTAAGTCGATGATAGTTCCAAAGTTACCATTTTAAAAGGTTGCCTTCCATGAAAAATACATTAATGAGGATGGCTTTTGTTAAGCGCTTACTATGTGCCGAGCACTGTTCATTAGTGAGGAGGTGGGCAGTTCTTCAAACCCCTTATCTGATTCGTGTGTGGAGTGAAGCCCACTTTATCATCTTAAGTTTCTAAAAAGAGGACTACAAACTAAAATACAAAGACAGTCTGACTTAAAGTTGGACAGTCCCTGTCCCATAGTCCATTATTTTGTACCTACCACAGCATGTAGTTCAATGTCTGGCAATTAGTAAGTGCTTAACAAGTACCATTTTTTTTAAAAAAATACTATTGAGAGGGTTTTTTTTAACATAGGCAGGAATTTGGGAACTATTTCTCAGTGATTTTAATGAACTCCCTGAGTTCTGAATGTAAATCTCTGGAACCATTATCAATCAGAATATGCCAAACAATAGATTGCTTTGGCAGACACAAGGAATTTAAGGTTTCTCTAGTTACCTATTTTCCTTTATTCTTTGAATTCACTGATCTTGTCATGCAGTTGCCTGCTAAGTTGATGTGTAAAAAATATCCTTCTCTTACCTTTCTCGAAGTTGGGAGGGGTAAGAAGCAGCAAGAGGAAGGATGTCCGAAGCAGAATAGTCATAGGCTCATTTTCCCTTCACAAGGGCACATCGGGCACAGAAACTCTGCTATCTTATCTGGCCCAGCTCTTATCCCAGTTTCACTTACCTTCAGGGGTGCTTACCCAACTCAAAGTGAAGTGAAGGATAGGCAATTACTAGTTAATTTCATCCATGTATCAGCCAAACCAGATAAGGTGCATAGGATCTTGAGTGCTCCAATTTGCTATCTACATGGCTTCTATTAGCTGGATAATGACCAACGCTTCAATTCATTTTGTGCTATGTGACCTCTAGATTTGAATGATTGCAGTAGGCTTGATTCCAGAACATCAGCTTGCATGGAAAGCGGCTGGAAGTCTGCTAAGAAAGAATTCCTTCTTGCTATATCCTGAATAATAGCTGCTCTTCAGATTTCTAACCTGACATCAGTCAATCAGTGGTATTTACTGAGTAATTAGTGTGCCTATTTTTAATAGAGAAGCACTCAGCGCTTAGAACAGTGCTCGGCACATAGTGCTTAACAAATACCACCATCATCATCACTTGGAAAAGTTGAGAATGAGGCTGTCTCAACCACCTGGTTTGGCTGGTAAATTCTGGGATCTAAAATGTTTCCTGGGGTCCTGGCCAGATAGGTCATCCAAATGCCCCCTGATTCTTCTTCTTCCTCAACCCAGGATATTAAGTGGATACTCTTTGAGATGTCTATAGGCCTGGAGAAAGATCCCATTTTGAATCGAAGAGGTGGTACTAGATGGTGGAAGGTGAGAACTTCCACCAGTGGATGTGGCCAGAATAGCCAGGGATGCAGTACAGTGCTCTGTATATAGTAAGTGCTCAATATATGCAATTGATTGATGATTGTAGCATCAGCAGTCAAGTCTTTCAGTGGGACAGAGAAGTGTTGAATTACAGAAGAAAATGATGAAAGTTATAGAGTTATAGATGAGAGGAGTGGTGCAGCGGGATTTGGGATGTAGGGGTGAGGAGAGGTTTGGGACATAAGAGAAGCAGCATGGCTCAGTGGAAAGAGCATGGCCTTTGGAGTCAGAGGTTGTGGGTTCAAATCCTGACTCTGCCAATTGTCAGCTGTGTGACTTTGGGCAAGTCACTTAACTTCTCTGTGCCTCAGTTACCTCATCTGTAAAATGTGGATTAAGACTGTGAGCCCCCCGTGGAACAACCTGATCACCTTGTAGCCTCCCAAGTGCTTAGAACAGTGCTTTGCACATAGTAAGTGCTTAATAAATGCCATCATTATTATTATTATTATTATAAGTGATTGACTGACATCCCTAAGCCTGCTTCTAAAGCAAGAATATTTTGCTACCATATTGACCATATAGTAGCTTATCAATCAGTCACATTTATTGAGCACTTACTGTGTGCAGAGCACTGTACTAAGTGCTTGGGAGAGTACAATATACACAGTTGGTTGACACATTCCCTGCCTACAATGAGTTTATGGGTTAGAGCTTATCAGTGACAAATAGTAAGAGACAGGCAAAAACATTTTTTAATCAATCAGTGGTATGTATTGAGTGCTTACTATGTGCCGGGAACTGTGCTAAGCACTTGGGAGAGTACAATACAGCAGAATTAACAGACATGTTCCCTGCCCATAACAAGCTTACAGTCTAAAGATGAGTTACAGTCTAGAGACCAGCTTATAGTCTATACATGAGCACCCAATCTGGGTGGGCTCATTATATCGGCTCCAAAATTTGGACAAGTCAGTTCTGGGTCCCCTTCTGTTCTTCATCTACACTCACTACCTAGGTGAACTTATTCGCTCCCAGGGATTCAAATACCGTCTCTACACGGAAGATTCCCAAATCTACATCTCCTGCCTTCAGTACATCTCTACTCTGATGTCCCACTGACATCTCAACCATAACATATTCAAAACAGAACTCCTTATCTTTCCACCCAATCTCTGTCCTCTTCCTGACTTGGCTGTCATGGTAGACAGGAGACTCCCGGCCTCACAAGCCTGTAATCTTGGCATTATCCTTGATTCATTTCTCTTATTCATCACTCATATTCAATCCATCCCCAAATCCTGTCAGTTTAACCTTCACAATATAGCTAAAATCTCCCCTTTCTTCTCCATCCAAACCACTACGCCTCTGATCCAAGCACGTATCATAAGCCACCTTGCCTGCTGCAACAGGTGCTTGCTGACCTCCCAGCCTCTTGTCTTTTCCCAATCCAATCTATACTCCCTATGCTGCCCAGATCGTTTCAAAAGCAAAACAAAACACAATTCAGTTCATATCTCATCACTCCTCAGGAATCTCCAGGGTTTGCCTATCCATCTTCTCATCGAACAGAAACTCCTTATTACCAGCTACGAAGCCCTCAATCAGCTTTCCCCTTCCTATCTTACCGTGCTGATTTCCTGCCTCAAACCAGCATGCACACTTTGCTCCTCCAAGGCCAACTTACTCACTGTACCTTGATCTCATACATCTCAATCAATCAAGCAATAATAATAATAACAATAATAATAATAATAATGACATTTATTTAGTGCTTACTGTGTACAAAGCACTGTTCTAAGCGCTGGGTAGGTTACAAGGTGATCAGGTTGTCCCACAGGGGGCTCGCAGTATTAATCCCCATTTTACAGTTGAGGTAACTGAGGTACAGAGAAGTTAAGTGACCTGCCTAAAGTCACACAGCTGACAATTGGCAGACCCGGCATTTGAACCCATGACCTCTGATTCCAAAACCTGGACTCTTTCCATTGAGCCACGCTGCTTCTCATTATTAAGTACTTACTGTGTGCAGAACACTGTACTAAGTGCTTGGGAGAGAGCAATATAATGGAGTCGGTAGACATGTTCCCTGCCCACATGCGCTTACAGTCTAGAGTGGGAGACAGACATTAATATAAATAAATAAATTACAATATGTACATATGTGTACTTCCCAAGTGCTTTTGTACTTCCCAAGTGCTCAGTACAGTGCTCTGCACACAGTAAGCGCTCAATAAATACGATTGAATGAATGAATATGTTCTGTGGTACTGAAGGTGGGGTAAATAAAGGGTGCAAATTTAAGTACAAGGGTGATGCAGAAGGGAGTGAGGAAGAGGACATGAGGGTTTGTGAGGAGCAGCCTGGCTTGTGAAGAACAGCATGGCTTAGTGGAAAGAGCACGGGCTTGGGAGTCAGAGGCCATGAGTTCTAATCTCATCTCCGCCACTCATCTGCTGTGTGTCTTTGGGCAAGTCGCTTCACTTTTCTGGGTCTCAGTTACCCATCTGTAAAATGGGGATTAAAACTGTGAGCCCCACACTTCTACCCAGCTTCTAGAACTCATCCTATCAGGGAATGTGTCTGTATATTGTACTTTTCCAAGCACTTTGTATGGTGCTCTGCACACAGTAAGCACTCAATAGATATAAGTGAATAAATCATTATTGGACGGTTGCATGGACTTCTCCCTGCTCTAATCAAAACTCCACACTATTGCCTGCATCATCTTCATGAAGGATCACTCAGCCCATGCTTAACCTCTCTGAAAGGTTCTCCAAAGGTTGCCTATCTCCCTTTATGTCAAGCAAAGGCTCCTTATCATTAGCTATAAGACTTTTCACTGCACATTATGCATTCATTTTCCTCACCCCCTTGTCACCTCTGCCCACACTTTGCTCCTCCCAAGCCCATTTCCTGGCAGTGGATGACTGCAACTAGTAGTTGCTATGGAGGGTAAAGGTGGATGACTCCGGCTTCAAAATAAGAAGAGAACAGAGGGACAAGGTGGGAAAGGATGGTACAAGAACTGCATTGGGGGTAAAAAGAGGTTTGCTCCCCTCCCCTGCTCCCCCCGACTTCCCTATGAGCTGGGGAGAATGGGAGAAAGAAGATGATATCCTTGGGAAAGAATGGGTTGAATCAGGTTTTCGGGGATGACAGGGAGGAAGAATGAATGGGACAGGTACGGGTTCAGGATGAAGAGGAGTTTGCTCACAATAGAAAATGATTTCCCAAGGTTTTTGAAGCTAAGGACCGGAGGGAGGAGGTTTCAAGGGATAGGGAAGAGTTGAATAATAGTTAAATATCTGTAGGTGTTGTTGAGAATGTGTGGTTTAGGCCAATAGCAAGAGAGGAGAGCTGAAATGTAGGGGGCAGAGGATAGGCGATATTAAGGAATATATTAATGGCTTGGAAGTGATCTGACCTATTCAGTTGGCACCACATAAGTGCAAGATGGTCTTATTAATCAATTTATAAACATCTCTTCCTAAAAACCTATAAAAATGATAGCTTGACCTTTTCACTGGCTATCTGTTGAACCGTCCATTTTGGTAATGCTAAACCTTGGTTTTCAATTACCTTTTTCCCTTTCAATTCAAAGTGCTACATCAGTCCTACATCAGTTGGGAATTGAATAAAGTGTGCTGCTGCTCTTTTACTGTGAAGGCACTTGCACCCTGTTTTTGCATGCTGTGGCAACCCTAGTTCTATAAATGAGGTTTCTCCCAGTAGGTATTATCCTAGTATATTTTTAGTTGATTTTATTTCCTTCATATTTTCTACAACCAAAGTAAGATTCTTGCAATATTTATACTACATTTGGAACATAAAGGTTTTTAAGTGATTTCCTTCAAGTGTGTATTTTGGAGAATAGAGCTGTTATCCTTCCATTATCAGCAGTGTCACAAGACAAGATCACATTTATTTCACAGTCAGCCTCCAACAACTTTTTCACCTCAAAAACTTGCTTACATTCCAGATAAATGTTCCTTTCATTTCAGTATCTGTTGTACATTTCCTTTCCCTGGACATCTGTTTTAGTAATAAAGAATCTCATTATGTTCCCTGTAGCCTACTCTTTTGCTCCTCTGAGATTTTCAGGTACTAGCAGCTTATGAGCCTATTAACTTTCCAAATGAGGGAGCAGAAGTCAATTCATAAGGGTTGGATTTGGGCTAACATTTACATGGGGAATGAGAATCTCAAATCAAATGTCATGAATATTCAATACAGTGAATTAAAATAAAATCAAACACATTGATTCTGGTGTTCCTTCTGGTACAACATATTCAATTACAAGCCTGACTATACGTTATTCCTTGAATACCTAGGCAAGTTTGAACTTCTTCAAAGCGGGTGATGGCATTTTGGGAAGAAGCTACTCCCGGGTGAGGATCTGCAAAATGATTTACTACCGTTTACTAACCAGAATGCAGCTCCAACCCAGGGAAATCCTTCCTTTTTGAAAAGCCACACTGTCTATATAGCTAAACTATCTCATTTATTGAGAGTTTACTGTGTGCAGAGCACTGTACTAAGCGCTTGGGAAGTACAAGTTGGCAACATATAGAAACGGTCTGTACCCAACAACGGGCTTACGGTCTTAGAAGGGGGAGACAGACAACAAAACAGAACATGTAGACAGGTGTCAAAACCGTTAGAATAAATAGGATTATAGCAATATGCACATCATTAATAAAAGAGTCGTAAATATGTACAAGTAAAAAAGAGTAATAAATATATACAAGTGCTGTGGGGAGGGGGAGGAGGTAGGGCAGGGGATGCCTCATTCATTCAATCATATTTGAGTGCTTACTGTGTGCAAAGCACTGTAATAAGCACTTGGGAGAGTACAATACAACAACAAACAGGGGCATTCCCTGCCCACAATGAGCTCGAGGTCTAGAAGAGGAGATATACATTTATGTATATAAATAAATTACAGGTAGAAACATATGTTCTGTGGAGATGGGAGGGAGGATGAGTGAAGGGAGCAAGTCAGGGTGACACGGAAGGGAGTGGGAGCAGAGGAGGGGAGGGCTTAGTCAAGAAAGGCTTCTTCAGACCAGGTGCATCCCTTTCCCACTTTGTCTCCTTTCCCCTCCTATGACTTTATCATCTCTTCCATTAGGATGTCATCCCCTTGACAATAGGAATTACATCTTTTGTTTTGATTGGACTCTCCCAAGAGCTGTGCACAGTGCTCAATGAATGCAGTTGACTAATTGACTAATTTTCCCTCTTCTTCTTCCTCTCTCCCTCGCACAACCTCCTTTCTTCTGCTAATCCACCTCCCTGGGACTTCGTTTCCCAGGAGTGGAAAGCAGCCCCATGGAGTGTTTCTGGGAAGAATGACAATCCAGAGAGCAAACGAGGTTTCAGAAAGGGTTTGGTGATGCTTTGAGGAAATCTAAACACTCTACATGACTTGTATTTTATCTCTGGTAGCCTTCTCTTTTCCCTCTACTTTTCTTCCTCTTTGCCTCTTCCCACCTCCCTCAGACCAGCTTGGGCTCCAGCCACTTTAGGCTTTGCCAGGAATACTTTTTCAGTGGGAATGTTTAAGAGGGTTTTAAAACGTGTAAGTGTGGGAAATTTCTCAGAGAGGCGCAGCAAGTTTGTCAGAGCAAAAACTTGGAATCCAAGAGATTGAAAGTCAGGTTCACTGGTAATTAACCAGTGAATAAAGTGAATTCTTTGTTTTGTAAAACTTACAGTGATTTATTTGCTTCTCATCAAAGACACATCAAAGGACCTAGCCACTCAAGGCCACACCATAAGGACCCCAGTACCTCTTGGGTATATTTCTCTAAGCCATAAGATTCGCAAGTGCTGGTGTTCTGGTTCACACTGCCCTGGATCCTTTGTCTTGTCTTAGGCCTTTGAGTCATTTCCGACCCATAGCGACACCACGGACACATCTCTCCCGGTATGCCCTGCTCTCCGTCTGCAATCCTTCTGGTAGTGCATCCATAGAGTTTTCTTGGTAAAAATACAGAATTGGTTTACTACGGCCTCCTTCCACATGGTAAACTTAAGTCTCCTTCCTTGACTCTCTCCCATGCTGCTGCTGCCCAGCATGGGAGAGTTTTGACTTGTTGCAGATTGCTTTCTACTTGCTAGCCACTGGCCAAGCTAGGAATGGAATGGATAGGCCTCTGCTTGACTCTCCCTTCCGTAGCCAAGACTGGTAGAGGACTGGAAACTCCCCAGGTGGACCTTGAGAGGTGGCCTGGATCTTTAATACCCAGTCACTTAATCAATCCATGATATTTATTGAGCACCTACTGAATACAGAGCACTGTACCAAATACTTAGAAAGGTACAATACAGCATAATTGGTAGACACAATCCCTGCCAGCCTTGCTTAATTCCATTATCAATAGGGAAAAGGATCAAGTAAAGTCTTATCAATCTTGACTGAGCTAGTTACATCACTGGGTGCTAATCTGAGCATCCTGATATGTTTCCTAGGGAATCCAGTTCTTTTAGTGCTTAGCAGAACCCAGGTCTACAAATAGTAGTAGCACATCCATTTTTCAGGTCTGTAAACTCTGTTTTGATGTCTTCATTGTGTTTAATTGACCAATTAATCCATCAGTGGCCTTCATTAAGCACTTACTATAGGCAGAACACTATACTAAGCATTTGAGAGAGTCCAGTAGAGTTTGTAGACACAAATTTTTGACCCCAAGGAGATTGGAATCTAATGGGGGGTCTGACATTAATATAAATTACAGGAAGGGGAAGTAACAGAGTATAAGGATATACTATAAGTGCAGTGAGAATGGAACATGAGGAGAGTATCAAAGGGCCTAGGGTGTATGGACATAAATACACAGGCAACACAGAGGGAAGGAAGAAAGGAGGAAAGAAAGGAGGAGACAGACAACAAAACAAAACAAGTAGGCATCAATAGCATCAATATAAATGAATAGAATTTTAGGCATATGCACATCATTAATAAAATAAATAGAATAATAAATATGTACATCTATACACAAGTGCAGTGGGGTGGGGAGGGGGATAGAGCAGAGGGAGGGAGTCAGGGCAATGGGGAGGGGAGGAACAGAGGAAAAGGGGGCTCAGTCTGGGAAGGCCTCCTGGAAGAGGTGAGCTTTCAGTAGGGCTTTGAACGGGGGACGTGTGCTAGTTTGTCAGATTATTATTATTATTATTAATGGCTTCTGCCTTTATAATAATAGTAATACCCATGGCCATGGTATTTGTTAAGCGCTTTCAGTGTGCTAAGCACCGTACTCCATCCTGGGGAATATAAGCAGACCAGACACAGTCCCAGCCCCATATGAAACTCACAGTCTAAAGGGGAGCAAGAGTGGTATTTAATCTCCATTTTAAAGATGAGAAGACTGAGGCACAAAGAAATTAAGTGACTTGCCCAAGGTCACAAAACAGGGAAGTGGCAGAACCAAGATAGAACCCAGCTTTCCTACTCCCACCTCAGATCAGTGCTCTTTTCACAGGCCATGCTGCTTCGCTTATTATATAAGTATTTTTGAAACTTTCACCCCAACCTTTGTGTTTGTCTCTTTTCTTCTTTACCGGGAATTCTCATCTATTTTTAATTCCTAAAGATATCCAGTTAAATTCATTAGTTACTGAATATTTTTTAGGTGCCAAACAGTACCCCGAGGCCGAGATAGATGCAAACATAACAGAGGAGGCAGAGTTCCTGTTCCACCCGGGGCTCACAATCTGAGTTGGGGCAGACAGATAGAAATCAAGGCAACAGCGGGTAACAACAGCCTGCAACAGATTCAACAAGCCAGGACTGACAATGCTGAGACAAGTAAAAGGGTGGATCTTAGAGATGGGAGTCCTCAGACCGTGCCCCGCTGTTGAAGGGAAACATTCCTTTTTTTTACAAACCATCACCACCTCCCCGTGGTTCTGAAGATTGTGAATGTATTCTTCCTGGGGTCTGGTGGTTTGGGGTGGTGGGGAAAGACTGGACAGTTAGGGCTATGGTGGTCCAAGGGGTCTGAGCCACATATAACTCAATTATTGCTTAGGAAGGGACTGAGAAGCAGCGAGGCCTAGGAGAAGCAGCATTGTTCTGAGGCAAGAAAGCTGCTGTTTTGGGCACAATTTGCCAATTCCAGGTATCCCAGTTTCAAGGGGGCACCAAACCCCCTGCACACCCCCTGCAGTGTCTCCTTTTTCTCCCCCACCTAACCTTCTACTTACGGTGGGGCTGTAGCTTTCATATTTAAGTGAGCAAGATTTTTTCCCTGTGGAGATCTAGAAATTACCTCTTGGAATGATCTACATCCATTGTAATTATTCCCAAAGAGAACATGGAAGACCATTTATTAAAGCAAATACTATAGAAACAGCATGGTCTAATAATAATAATAATAGTAATGATGGCATTTATTAAGCACTTACTATGTGCAAAGCACTGTTCTAAGCGCTGGGGAGGCTACAAGGTGATCAGGTTGTCCCATGGGGGGCTCACAGTCTTAATCCCCATTTTGCAGATGAGGCAACTGAGGCCCAGAGAAGTGACGAGACTTGTCCAAAGTCTAGTAGAAAGAGCATGGGCCTAGGAGCCAGAGGACGCGAGTTCTAATCCTGGCTCTGCTACTGGCTGCCGTGTGACCTTGGGCAAGTTATTTAACTGCTCAGTGCCTCAGTTACCTCATCTGTAAAATAGGGAATAAGACTGTGAGCCCCATATGGGACATGAACTGTGTCCAATTTGATTAGCTTGTCTCTACCCAAGAACTTTGTTCAAAGCCTGGCATGTAGTGAGTGCTTAACAAAAAACATTTAAAAAAACCCCAAAAATGCAAAATGCTGGGCCTCCTGAGCTGGCCTAGAGCAGACATGACTGTTTAGGGTGTCTCCAGAATGGATTGAATCTCCTTAAAGCCCACCAAATAATGGGGGAAGTGTTGGCTGGGAGACCCTAGGCTGGAAAATTTCCCTTGCCTCTAACTCAGTCGGGAGGCTCTTCCCTGGTATGTGCAACAACTGGAACAGGAGCCGGGCTCCCCAGCAGTGGGAGGGAGGGAAGGGGTGCTGAATGCCATGCATATTGATGATTCTCTTTTGGTCATCCCAGGAAAAACCTACCCTTTATATTTATTTATTTTTAATATGGCCTAGGTAACAGAAAAGAGAAAATGATCTTCACTTCAGTGCTCACCTTTGCTAATAATGAATTTGGCTAGATCTTTTAAAATCTGGCCTATTCAAAATGCAGGAATTTTCTGACTGGGAAAAGGTCATCACTATCTATATGGAAACTATATCTCATTTAGAATAATAATAATAATAATAATAGCATTTGTTAAGCACTTACTATGCACAAAGCACTGTTCTAAGTGCTGGGGAGATTACAAGGTGATCAGGTTGTCCCTCAGGGAGCTCACAGTCTTAATCCCCATTTTACAGATGAGGTAACTGAGGCTCAGAGAAGTTAAGTGACTTGCCCAAGGTCACACAGCAGACTCGTGGTGGAGTCGGGATTACAACCCATGACCTCTGACTCCCAAGCCCGTGCTCTTTCCTCTGAGCCACGCTGCTTCTCTAGCAAAAAAATCCCATTAATAGGGAGCAAATAAAAACATTTAGGGTTTCAAAGTAAGTCCTGCCCAAAGCAGATTTTATGATACTTGTTTGAAGTGTAATTACTTAATGATCATGGATCATTTTAGACCAGTTTTCATTCTTCATTTATATATTGGTATCTATATAATAATAATGGCATTTATTAAGTGCTAACTATGTGCAAAGCACTGTTCTAAGCACTGGGGAGGTACAAGGTGATCAGGTTGTCCCATGGAGGGCTCACAGTCTTAATCCCCATTTTACAGATGAGGTATGTGTATATATCTAGATACACATGCTATAAAGGAAGTAAATTAAAGAACTAAATAAATGAACAGATAATCACGTGGGTGATATATATTATATATAACTTGTAGCAATCTAAAGTTTAACCATCGAAAGAAACGTTTTTTGGCATTCTATTGAAAATCTCTGTTGGGGAGTTGTGTTTCTGATCGCCATCCAGTGGCTTAAATCACACATTTCTTTTGCCCACACTGGAATATGGGAGGAGATACTCCTCGAGCTTCACCACCGAGCAGATTTGATATTGCAAAACAAAAATCCATTGGTGGCCTTTTGTAAATCAAATATTTGCTTTTTTCACTCTCCGAAACTACAACTGAGTGCTATGAAAATGATTTGAGAATAAGGTAGCAAGAGGATAAACCAAACAACAGACAAAAGAAAGAGGACAATAAAGCTCCTGCTTATGAAATGTTTTTACATCCTTTCCCACTAAAAAGACAATTAAAACAGTTGAGAACTATATGTAATAATGATGGCATTTTTCAAGTGCTTACTGTGTGCAAAGTACTGTTCTAAGCGCTGGGAAGGATACAGAGTGATCAGGTTGTCCCACGTGGGACTCACAGTCTTTATCCCCATTTTACAGATGAGGGAACTGAGGCACAGAGAAGTGAAGTGACTTGCCCAAGGTCACACAGCTGACAATTGGTGGAGCCGGGATTAGAACCCATGACCTCTGATGCCCAAACCTGGGCTCTTTCCACTGAGCCACGCTGCTTCTCTACAATAATAATGATGGTATTTGTTAAGTGCTTACTATGTGCCAAGCACTGTTCTAAGTGCTGGGGGGAGATGCAACGTAATCAGGTTGTCCTACATGGGACTCACAGTCTTCATCCCCATTTTACGGATGAGGTAACTGAGGCACAGAGAAGTTAAGCAGTTTGCCCAAGGTCACACAGCAGACAAGTCAGAGGTCAGGGGTTCAAATCCCGGCTCCACCCATTGTCAGCTGTGTGATTTTGGGCAAGTCACTTAACTTCTCTGTGCCTCAGTTACCTCATCTGGAAAATGGGGATTAAGACTGTGATCCTCCCGTGGGACAACCTGATCACCTTGTAACCTCCCCAGTGCTTAGAACAGTGCTTTGCACATAGTAAGCACTTAATAAATGCCATCAAAAAAAGGTGGCAGAGATGGGATTAGAACCCACATCCTCTGGCTCCCCAGCCCGTGCTCTTTCCACTAAGCCACACTGCTTCTCTGTCTTTGTTCAAATTTTCAAATAAATGGAAGTCATTATCACAACAGTATTAATAATAGTATTTATTTAAGGTTCTACAGTGTGCAAAACACTGTACTGAGACTGAAAAAAAAAGCACAAGTTGGGAATTCATCATAATGGCTCGATGGCCCCAAGACTTCTATGATTTAAGAATAAGGGAGTATATCAGAAGAGTAATACAACTTTGTGCATTGGTCAAAAATTGAATTTCTTGTGCATGAGCAATTTAATGAATGTAAACTGAATTCTGAAAATATATGAGGCTGCTTAAGGACATTTTTAAAGATGTGGAGGTCCAGTATTTTGCCATAAATTTATATGGATTGCTCTAGTTTTAATTTATAACAGCATTGGGTATACTGTGTGGACAATTTGCACTGAACTGCTTTTCCAGAAAAAATTAGTCAAGGAATAACTGTAAAATTTGCTTCAATAACACAAATGTTGGGTCTTCTAGTTTTCTCACACTATACTTATTCTCCAGGAACTCATCCTCTCATGTGAGCACCATAAACTCAACATGTCAAAACGAGTTTCTAAAATTTCCTCCTAAACTTCTTCCCTCTCCTATCAATCTATCATTATCTACAGTAGCATCATCTTCTAGTGCCAAAAATTAAAAAAATTGGCTTTATGTTCGGCTTTTTTTATCTTTTGCTCCCAACATTCAGTCTACAAATTCTGCCAGTTTTTCTCCAAAACATTTTCTCACATTCCTCTCCATTTTTATGTCTACTGCACTAGTTCAAGTCCTTGTCTGCAATAGCCTCCTTACTGATCTGTCTGCCAAATGTCTCTCCCCTCTTCACTTCAGTCTATTACAGCTACTTCGGTCATTTTCTCAAAACATCATTCCTGCTCCTCAGACACCTCCATTAGTACCATTTTAAAAATAATAATTAATAATAATAATGATGACATTTGTTAAGCACTTCTGTGTCAAACACTGATTAAGCTCTAGGGTAGCTACAAGTTAATCAAATTGGACAGTGGAGTTCACAATCTAAGTAGGGGGGTAAACAGTTATTGAATCCCCATTTTACAGATGAGGAAACTGTAACTCCTGCCTCAAATTTGCCAAACCACGTTCTTCCCCACCTTTAAAGCCCTCAGAAAGCTTCCTCCTCCCAAGCGTATTATTTACCCATCCAAACCTTCTTGAACATGCCAACACCTGTGGCTCAGTGGAAATAGCATGGGCTTTGGAGTCAGAGGTCATGGGTTCAAATCCCAGCTCCACCAATTGTCAGCTGTGTGACTTTGGGCAAGTCACTTAACTGTGCCTCAGTTACCTCATCTGTAAAATGGGGATTAAGACTGTGAGCCCCCCGTGGGACAACCTGATCACCTTGTAACCTCCCCAGCACTTAGAACAGTGCTCTGCACATAGCAAGTGCTTAATAAATACCATCATCATTATTATTAATGTATTTATTCACATATTTAGTTACTTAATTGCCTTCCTTTCTGTATGACATTTGTACCCACATCTTTTTTTTTTTACCAATTGTATTTTGCCATTTATCTCTACTTCTCTTCCCCACCATATTTTAAAAGTCCTACAGGACAGAAGATGCATTTTTATTGTAGTGCGTGCTCTCAAGGATATAGTACGGTGCTCTGCATTCAGTAGAGGTGCTGTTTTGATGATGATGAGGTTATTGTTATGAAATATTCCTAAACTCTTGAAGTTTCTATTCACTGTTTAATTTAATTTTTTTTTTCCAATTTTCCCTTAAGATATGATGTTCTTTTCAAAGCTTCTTCTTCATGACAGTTAATCTCATTTCTCACTGAAGTGCAATAAACAAGCAGGCTTGTCTTCTGCAGCGATCTCAACTGTCCACTGCTGGGCCATATCTTTCCAGCTCTATTTCACTGTGTCTTTAAGGACACCCAGCTTACATGATCAGTTTGTCACAGAGCAGCTGTGTGGGTATCCTATCAGGTATTTTCATCACGTGTCACATCTAGTGAAAGTGTCATGTGATGAGCATTATTTTAATCCTGTTTTGGTACCATATATTGAATATTGCATTGAGGAGGCGTTGTTGGAACTGCCCAAGAGGTTGAATGTGGTGTCTGTGGTAGGTCCACTGCTCATGGTCATTTAGTTTGGTCTGAATCTTCATTCTACATTTGGACCAGACAAAATCTTCTGAGTCTTCCAAAAGACAAATCTCGATTTGGCTTGTGATCTTCCTTTCTATCCATCCTTAAATACATCACTGAACAACATGCTACTAGAGCATTAGAATTCAGAAAAAAAATTCAGTTAATCAGTCATATATACAGAAAGAAAGATCACCCTTTACAGATTCAGAGGACGGAATGCCTGCTTCAGGTGTGCCATTCCAGCACCTCTGGGAGGTGTTATGTTTACCTTAGGTGGAGGTGCAGGTTGTGTGTTTATATGAAGGGGAAGAAAGGGCCTAATTTTTTTCTCCAGAGTCTGATGTTTTTTTCTTTACTAATTGTTGTTCAAAAATTCGTGCTTCTAACTATACTGTTAATTAAATTAATGGTGACAGGGTTTTCCATAAACAAAACAGCTCTGATATCATGCATTGCTTTCTTAAAACCTTATCAAACTGTTGTTTTTTTCCAACCCAAAGCAGGAATTCTTCATTCATGATGCACTTCTCCCTCATTTGTTATTATTTCTACTGCTTTCCGTCAACCTTTAATATTTTTCCAAGAATGATGATGTGGTGAGATTGTGATATTCGAATAGTTTAGTAAAAAATGTCAAGGTCATTAATAATGAAAGAGCAGTTGAGTATTGTCACCACCTCCCTCTTTACAGTTCCACTGAAAATCAAGCCATCTGTTCAGTTGAAATATTTGCTTTCTCAGTTTTGGAGCGCATCTAAGATTTGTGAATTACTAAATCATCAAATTCAAGGTAGATACAGTAACAATAAGCAGTTTTAGTTCTGGATCCCAGGCAGCTCAGTAACAGTGATGACCCTTTGTAAATTTCCATCACCTCTTCCAAGTTACATGGGGCCCAGTCCACCATGAAGCAATTCCAAACCCAAATGTGGGATAATGGGATTCTGGTTTCCCCCATTCCTCAATATTAGAGCACATTTGATTGCTCTGATTCTTAATTTTCAGAATGCTCCTTTTCATAACCTATTCAGAAAAAAGTCAGTTTGTGCTAACATACTACAGATCTGTAATTTTCTCTGCAAAATTTATCTATGTTTACTGATAAATTCAGATGGGCTTTAATTACATTAATCAAGCCAGTCAGAATACTTCAAAGGTTGAGAGGAAGGTGTATCCCAGAGGCCATAGTTACTTCCAACAGCCTGCCCTGTCCCATGTGGAAGGGGAATGACTTTTGGACATGGGGCAAAGCTGGGACAGAGCTCCAATGAGGTCATTTGCGGCATTACTTAATGATATTAAACTTGACATGATGGGCCCACGAATATCAGTTAGCTCTGTTGTCCCATGGGAAGCTTAATCCAGATCTGCTCTTGAGAAACGTGAACGTCAAAATAATCATAAGGAATCAAAGCAGCTCAGCCCCTCAAGGTCAGAATTCTGAGGAGGACAGTCTTTTTCTGTCATTTTCATTCCAACCTGTCACTTCTCTTTCTGACCTCTCTGTCGTTGGCCCACTGCACTCTGTGTCTCTCTGGCTGTGTCTCTGGTTCTCTGCAATTTCCTCTCTTTCAAACATTTTTCTTTTTTTAAAAAAAATTGATAGTATTTAAGTGATTACTATATGCCAGGCTCTGTTCTAAGCCCTGTGGTTGACTGGGGTAGATAAAATATAATCAATTTTAATCCCCAATTTCCTGATGAGGTAATTGAGGCAAGTTAAGTGACTTGTCCAAGGTCATACAGCATAGAAATGGAGGAGCCTGGATTAGAATCCAGGTCTTTCTGACATCCAGGTAGGTTCATGCACTCTCCGCTATGCCACTCTGCTTCCTCATGGTAGTTATAGATTTAGCATATCAATCGATGGTATTTATTTAGTACTTACAGGCTCTTGAGAGTCTATTGGATAGGTGGACATGATCCCTTAAGTATCTTGCAATCTAGTGGGGAAGACAGACACTAAAATAAGTTAGAAGTAGGAGAAGGAATAGAGTATAAGGATATAAACACAAGTGCTATGGTGGAGTGGAGGTGGAGTGAGTATCTAGGTGCTTAGGCTGTAAGGACTTGGTGGCATAGTATGGAGGGAAAATAGGGTGGGGAGATGAGTGATGAATCAGGGAAAGCTCACTTGAGGAGCTGTGATTATAGAAGGGCTTTGAAGATGGGTAGAATGTTGGTCTGTTAGACATAAAGGGGCAGGAGTTCCAAGCAGGAGGGAAGGCATGAGCAAAGCATTGATGACCAAAGAAACAAGACCGAAACAGAGTAAAAACATTGATGGTTGAGGAGCAAAGTATGTAGGCTGGGTTGCAGTGGGAGACAAATGAGGATAAGTAGGAGATGTAGAGTTTGAGAAGTGTCATGGAGAAGCAAATGGAGAGGCTTTTCTGCTTGAAGTGAAGATGGATGGGCAACAATTCAAGATTTTTTTGAGGAGTGGGGAGACATGAGCAGAATGGGTTTTTTTAGGAAAATAATATGGACAGCAAAGGGAATATGGAGAGAGAACGGAAGCCTTATAGTTTTCAAGTAAATAACCATCTTGGCTCGGGGCTTGGGCTACTCTTGCTCCTTCCCTTAAGGCCCTTCCAAAATAATATGACAATAAAAATCTTAGCCAATGCAGAATACAGAGCTATCTGAGGGAGAGAAGGCAATTTTGGATTTACCCTGATTTTTACTTATACCCAGAACATGTGTCCTTTATATACTATTTTCCTAAAACTTATCATAAAGATAGGAACCACAGACATGTACATGTGGATGGTCAAGTACTGTTTAAACTGTAGCAGGAAAGTAGTTCTGGAGACCACCCGGAGAAAGGATTCCTATTTGATGGACAACCTGACATATATTTCTAATCACTACGGTGCCTTTTTTATATATAGATATGGAAGGGAAATGTTGCACATTATATATATATATATAACAAATATATATATATATGCATATATACATCCGTATATATCTTATGGTATTCTTTAAGCTCTTACTATGTAGCAGACACTGTAGTAGCACTGGGGTAGATGCAAGATAATCAGATTGGACACAGCCATGTCCCACAGTGGGCTCGCAGTCTTAATGCCCGTTTTACAGATGAGATAATTGAAGTCCAGGACCTTGCTCTTTCCACTAATCAATCAATCAATCAATCGTATTTATTGAGCGCTTACTATGTGCAGAGCACTGTACTAAGCGCTTGGGAAGTACAAATTGGCAACACATAGAGACAGTCCCTACCCAACAGTGGGCTCACAGTCTAAAAGGGGGAGACAGAGAACAGAACCAAACATACCAACAAAATAAAATAAATAGGATAGAAATGTACAAGTAAAATAAATAAATAAATAGAGTAATAAATATGTACAACCATATATACATATATACAGGTGCTGTGGGGAAGGGAAGGAGGTAAGATGGGGGGATGGAGAGGGGGAATGCTCATTCCTTTCTCCATTAGGGGCCTATGGTTTCCTTCTAAAAATGGATGCATTCATTTATTCAATTGTATTTATGAGTGCTTACTGTGTGCAGAGCACTGTACTAAGCACTTGGGAGAATACAATATAACAATAAACAGACATTTCCTCTGCCCACAGTGAGCTGCCCACATTAAGCAGCATACTCCTAAATAGCTTAATGGAAAGAACATGGGCTTGGGAGCCAGAGGACTTGGGTTCTAATTCCAGTTCTGCCACCTGTCTCCTGTGTGACTTTGTTCAAGTCACTTCCCTTAGCCTCAGTTACCTCATGTGTAAAACGGGGATTAAGACTGTGAGCTCCACGTGGGACAACCTGCTAACCTTGTATCTACCCCAGTGCTTAGAACAGTGCTTGGCACATAGTAAGCTCTTAACAAATACCATCATTATTATCACGGTCTTTCAGTATTTTTCCTTGAAGCACTGGACTCTGAGCCAGGAATGGAAAAAAAAAGGAATTCAGTGAAAGGAAGATGTAAATCAAAAGTATTCTTGTGATTGTAAAGAAAATGGAGAAAAAGATTCTAAATGTCCTTTTCATTCCCCTGCTATAAACGTTTCCATATACTAAGCCATTTAGATGAAGGAAAAAGTTTAAAATTTAATCTTAAAATTAAAGAACCAATAAGATACCTTAGGCCCTTTTTTATTGGCCCATTAATTTGCATGTTGAATGGTTGAAGAAACTTATTCTGAGTCATGTGCTTTGCAAAACACCAGTGGCATATATTAATGTAAGACTCAAATATGCCCAGGAGTACCTTAATGCTATATTAAGGCATTTATAAATGGAACTTTAATTTAAAGTGCTGCTAAAAAGAAAATGAAATGCAATATTGATTCACAGGCCAGATGCTCTTCAGAAAAGTACACTGTTTGCTTACTTTACAGTCCAAATTGGAGCCTCAGTTCTGACTCGAGCAAGAGATGTAAGCCTGAAAGGAAATTAGAACATCTTAGATACTTTAGGTTGAATTTTGTGCACTAGGTGGCAGAGATATCTGAGAATGTCATTGCTTCAGAAAGTTTCTTGTCTATTCAACATGGTATTCTTAAAAGTATGGTTTTTTTTTTCTAAAATTGGCACTTTTTCTATCCTCCCAATTAGTAGGTGTTTAGAGATACAGCATTTTTTTTTTCTTTGGAATGAAATCACAATCTTTCTTTCTTCTGAAAAAAGAGCAAATTTTGTTTAGTGATTGAATGCAGCTAAACTGAAATCACTGCAGTAGTATGAAATCAAAGAGAAAATTCAGCTAGTGGATGTCATTGCCCTATAGAAAACATTCACAAATAATGGGAAAAGCTTACAAAGGGGTGAAATTGTGTAGCTTTTGGAGACAAATAAGTGAGAGTACAATAGATAAAACACATTCTTGGAAATCACACCAAGATATTCAGAGATCTTTGTATCTTTGTATCTATCTTTGTATAGAACAACCATCTTTTAAGAAATATGAAGTTCAGAGTTCATCCAAACTTTTATTACTTCATTGTAGAAGAAGGAAAAAAATTGGGCATGAATTCCGTATATAGAACTTCTGACATTAAAGAAGCAGGGAAAAGGGGATTGAATACAGTCAAGATGACTCCAAACCTAATCTACTGCACTTTCCCAAGAGCCGTGCTCTGCAAAGTAAGAATTCAGTAAATAACGTTGATTGATTGATTCTGGAAATCTAGAAAAATTTCAAGTTTTTGTAGGCGGTGGTGATTGAGCAAAGATACTTTATAATTTTTTTTTGAGAGAAACATCACCTGAGTCTAAAGACTAGAGCTATGTCACAAACATGTGAGTATCTTGGACCAAGGCCATCAGCTCCAGATGGACAAGATAGGCCATTGTCCCCACAGGATTGACACTAAGAGGTTAAGTTCATTGGCAACGTTGGCCCTCTTATGTGGGCACACTAAGCAATTCCTTAGTGTACCACTTGCCCAAGGGCACCTTTTCTCTGTCTGATATCTGTGTCTCACCTCATGGCTCAAATGGATTCCCCCATCGAATTCCCCCAAATATCTTGAGTCATCCTGGTTATCCTTGTGGGCAGGAATTGCCTCTGCCCACTCTATTGTATCATACTTTTCCAAACACTTAGAACAGTCCTTTGTACAAATTAAATCCTCCATAGATACCACTGATTGATCGTTTGATCATTACCTTTACCCTCACAGCTTTGGGAGCAAGTAGTAGGTTTTTTTCACCTCTTGAGGTCAGGAAGGGGCTGGAAGTGGATCCAATTAGAGCTTCAGCTCCAGTGACCTTCGCAAGCAAACTCAGTCTCCCTGGCCAAGCCATGGATCACCCCCACAGTACACTTCCTCCACTCATGTCCTTACTCCTCGGAGCACTTGGGGTGGAAATCCAGGCACCTGGATTTATTTATTTATTATTTATTCATTTTCCACACTCCTGCTGTTCTTAGTTGTATCTTTATAATTCTTTCTGCTCCCACAGTGGACCTGCAATTTATATCTGCCTGTCTCCCCAGATATTTTAAGCCTCTTGAACACAGGATCAGTATATTTTATTTTTATTATACTCTCCCAAGTGCCAAGTATATTGCACTACGTGGTCTCGGCAGGCAATAAGTGGTAAGAAATGAGTGAGCAACATGAACAACAAATAGAACAAATCATTATATAAAGACTACCCATTTAACATCCATTAGAAAGTTAGATAAAATTGTGGATTCATTTCATATCTGCAATAATGTGGATATTATAACGATCATCATGAGCCAAATTGCATGAACAAAGTAGATGATATAAACATTGATGATGTGCTCATCAACCTTCTCCACTGGTACCAGTGCTTAAAGATTACTGAATGATAGAGGCTGGAACAAATAATATGTCTTCTGTCACATCTCAGGATTTCCAGGCTTAGTTTGATCACAGTTGTTTTTTCTAGTTTAAACCAAGGTATATTTTCTGCCACCTAGCCAGTTGTTTCTCCGATAAAATATGTTATGCTCTAACCTGAAAACGTCAGGTGCCAGTGAGTACAGTTCTGGTGACACAGCTGATTACTAAGCCTGACCGGCAAATAGGTGGCATTTATTTTCAATCTTTTACTCCTTGCCTCTCCAAATGTCAAAAGTTTGAAAGACGTGTACACTGCCTGACTTTTATCTTGGTGAGATTATGATTGTCCATGTCTGAGGCTGCTCTTTGAGGGGAAGATTTAGAATCCCACCTATGATTATGTTAGAAAAATTCTCAGTAAAAGGGAGTTTCCTATGTTTGTATTGTGTTAGCAATCGATTTAACAAATGCCAGGTAAGTTAGATTTTTTAACCTCAGAATCATGCTCTCTTCCTCTTTTTATTTATAAAACTAAAACCCTAAGGTACTTATTTAGGCTTAATAGTTCTCCTAGAGCACTGACATACCTTGAAACTATAAACTCTTTGGCATATATTCTCCCAGTTTTATACCAGGTGAAAAGATCCCGAGTCACTCATTATGAAGAATATATAAATGAAAAATTATATTATATCTATATAACTGGATTAATAATTGGACTAACTGGGTTACAGATACCTGGTTGGTATACTTTGTGAATCTATGCCTTTCACTATAAATGCAAGGCTTCGGTGGACATTTGTTCTTTGAATTCTTCAAGTTGAAAGCCTTGGTTTACTATCTGCCCGTGCCCCCGGTCCCCTGACTGGCAGAATATGATTGGTGAGTAAATCTGCATATTGAGTGTTTGCCACAATCTGATCAGTGGGAAAAATTTGCCAGCTGAGTTCCCAGCAGCTCCTGTTGTATCTGGCTTCTCGTGGCAGCAGGCACTCTGCTTTCCAGTCTTTCCAATTACCAGTTGGGTTTTCTTTCTGTAGCAAATCAGAAACTGTGGGAGGCAGGGCAGAGGAGACAGACTGGATGCAACTGGGAGTGAGTCTGAGCTGCCACGCTCTCAGTCAAGGAGCTGTCAGAATTTGGGACATTGGTACGGTGAGTACCCTGGAACACTAGGTTTCCAGATTTCTGGGATGCAATCGCTGAAATCTAGGTTGGAAGGGAGAGGGGTGTTTTTCTCCCCTCACAAGCCCGGTGGAGGGTCAGTATCCTGTGAAAGCCGGTAATAAACTTAATACAAGTGGAAGGGAAAACAGAAAACATTTTGTCCTACAGCTTTTTTCCTGCTGCCTTGTGAGTATCTGTGAAAAGCCCAGGCAGGACCCTGATCCAATCTGCTTTCTTCATGATTAATTGATTGATTATGAGCTACTATTTAACACATTAGCTTCACAGAAGTAACCATGGCTATATAGCTTTCCAAACCCACCCCAGTCCAGCTGGGTTTTATGGGCAGATTGTTCTATGTTGAAGGAGAGAAAAAGGGGATCAAAATATTATCAGGAATAAAGTCACAAATTCCAGTGATTTTCACAGTGGATGGTAGGCGTCACTCACCAATGGCATAAAAGCAGTTGGAAACAGACCCATGTCTTTTGGGGCTGAGTACATACCAAACCCAAGTCAGCCTTCTTTCAATGCAGCTGTTGGTAATAGGATTTGGCTATATTCTTCTGGAACATGTTCACAGAGCACTCATTACTTATGATTGAGTGAATGAATGAATGAAAAAGATAACATTGTTGAAGATGAGATTGTATTCATGAATGGGAAGGTCTCCAACACACTGTGTCAGTGAAATACAGCTCACACCTTTTCCGGCTCCTATTCATCCAGAGTGACCTTCGTTCAGACATCATTGATCAAGAAGGGAAAGGGATGCGCCCAACACCAACAGGACAGTGAGGAAAAGGAGGGAGAGGAGAAGGAAAAGGTGAAAAAGAACCAAAAGAAAAAAAGGAGAGTAATCAGAGAAAAGAACAACCGATCAGTACCTTTAAAATTGAGTGTGTTCCAAACAATCATGTTTTTACCTACTTTGACAGTGTTAAAGAATCCAATATGAAATCAAAAAACATTTTAAAGATAAATCCCTGATATATAATGCCAACCTACATAATAATTAACCATGGTAGGAATCATAAAATGAGAGAATTGTGGAGTCAAAGAGCTGGTAGGACTCTTAAGAGGTTATTACTTAGTTGAAATCCCCACCACCCAGGAAGTGAATGACTCTACCAGCCAGGACACATGAGACCCTATTCGTTCTTAAAGATCTCCAGGGATAGCTATTCTTCCACCAAACCTGGTATGAAATAAATGTTTTCAAAATCACCGACAGAAGGGGCTTAAACACTTCAGACCTTTTTTCACCTAAATGTGGTAGAGAATATAAATGCACATTAGAACTAAGGTTGGAAGTTAAAACATTGTAGAAAAGACTCAGAACGCCGTCTCCTTATAACCACACCGTGGAGCTGTAACAAAATGAGTCAGCCAGGTGCCTTCAGCTTTGAAATGTGTTAGATAGATCTAAGAAAGTGGAAAAGTCAAAAATAAAGGAAGCTCCAGTAGAAAATCAATGAAATGAATTAATATTGCATAAAGTATTTTACTAATAGCAGCTTTACGACACAAAGTCTAACAAATACTTGCCTCCACATTCAAAGTTAAGGTATTGAAGTTGGTACGGATTAGTTTGTACCTTTCCTTCAGTGTCGTTTGGATGTTCTGTTATTGTTTTTTAGACCCTGTGGTATTTCTCTTCACTGTAGACCTGCTATCAGCATGTCTTGGATCTGTGGCTTTTGGGCATTTGGTATTCACCCCATCCTCAACCCCACAGCACTTACGTACGTACATATCTTTAAATGATATTACTATCCATTTCCCCCTCTAGACTGTAATCTCATTGTGGTCAAGTACACTGTACTTGTACTCTACCAGCATTAGTACAGTGCTGTGCACATAGTATTCACTCAATTAATACCATTGATTGATTGATGGATTGATCAAATTCAAGGGGCAACCACTCAGAGCCCTTAGGATAATTAATATCTAGCCTGAAACTAGAAGCGCCCAGTCACATTTCTGAGTTGTGTGAAGGCTGGTCCTTTGGCAGTGGAGTGAGCATCTATTGAGCCCTCTGACCCCTCCATATTTTCTCCTGTCTTCATTCTGTCCAGTTTCTACTGCTGTTATTATTGCCTACTTTTTTTACTTTTAAACTTGCCTAGCTATATGTTCCAAAACCGTATTATATTACTGAATGTAATGGATAATAATGCATTGTTGAATAATGCATTGTACTTTATTTCAATTGGACACAAATGTCTCCTAGCCTAACTTTAATATCCCATATCAAAGAAGTCTTACCATGCCTGTCTGCCTGCCTTCTCGGTAAACAGACACTTCAACCTGAATTGCTCAGGGTCAGCAGACTCTTGACTGAAGTGGCTGCAGCTTGAAGGAAATCAGGTCTTATTACAAAGGCTAGGTGTTTTTCTTTAACCCCAGATAAGGGCTTCCTCTCTTGCTCATTTTTATTCTTCTGGATCAGAAATCTATTTCTGAAATTCTGACAAGGAGGAAAAGAAAACTTGGTTCTCTCTAGAGACTAGCTTTTCCCAGCGATACAGTAATGTCAAAAGATTGTTACAGCTTAGATGGAAGAAATCCACATCCTTACATTTCATCTTAATGTCACAGCTCCCCACGGGCACGGGGAGTGAAATGTTCTAAATGGACAAAATCCTGGCATCAGGGAAGCCAGTGGACCTTTAAGGATGGTCATCCACAGACAGCCACATAACAGGGTTGACTGAGACCCACGGGCTTGGAGTGGATTTTAAAGAAAGTGGTGCAGTGATATTGGGTAACATTGTGACTCCATTCCCCGCCCCCCCCCCCCCCACCAAAAAAAAGCAACGAAATTTGGACTGCGCCTAGGGTTTCCCTTGTTTCTGTACTATGTCCAATGGTAGAAAATGATAATATGACACTAGCAAAACCATAACATTTTGTTGATGCTCTAAATATAATGATTTTTTTATTTTTAATCTGGAATTTTTAAGCACTTACTATTAGCCCAATGCTGTATTAAGACTGTATTAAGACACACTGTGAGCCCGTTTTTAGGTAGGGACCGTCTCTATATGTTGCCAATTTATACTTCCCAAGCACTTAGTACAGTGCTCTGCACACAGTAAGTGCTCATTAAATATGATTGAATGAATGAATGAATTAAGGGCTTTGGTAGCTACAAGCAGACCCAGTCCATGTCCCACATGGGACTCACAGTATTAATCCTCATTTTACAGATGAGGTAACTGAGGCACAGAGAAGTTAATAACTTTCCAAAGGTCACACAGCAAACAAGTGGCAGAGGCAGGATTAGAACCCAGGACCTTCTGATTCCCAGGCCAGTGCTCTATTCATTAGACCATGTTGCTTCCAGCTTCTGTTACAACTACTGTCCTATTTCAGTTTCTCCTAGTCTTACCTGAGATTCTTGCCTACTCCCTATAACTCTGTTGTTTAATAGTCAAGCAGCAGCAGTAGTATAACAACAACAATAATAGCAATAATAGTAATAATGATAATAATAATAATATTTTCAGAATTTAATGCTTACTATATGCCAAAGACTGTGTTAAGGACTGGATTAAATAAAATCAGTTCAGACATAATACTTGCACCACATGAATTTCACAGTGTCAAAGAGGGAAACAGGAATTCAATCCTCGTTTTACAGATTAGGAAACTGAGGCACAGAGAATTTAAGTGACTTGCGGAAAGTTTAGCAGGTGAGTGGTAGACCCAGATTAGAATACCACGAGGCAGACAGTTGTCACACTCTGTTTGTCCCTGCACATTAAAGCCATCCCCTGTCAATTCTGCCCACACAATTGTGCACATGCACTACATTGCTTTAACACAGCATGACTTGAGCTATACTTCTAGGGTGTATCAGGTTTTTATGTACTGGAGAGTGTTTCTATTGCCTGCCGATAAAATAATAATGCCTCGGATTTATAGCATGGTTTCCCCAAGAGGATACAGCAATACCCTGTAATAAATTGGTTAACATGTGCATGCATCATTAAAGACCAGTGCTTGCATCAATGCTTTAGACATATCGGTGGTTAGTCTTCAATGTCCTTTAACATACTTAGGATAAAGATTTAGCCTTTTCTGCTATGACATCTAGAATGCGGTGAAGCAAAGTTTCTGTGACTTGAAAAGCAGTTACAATGTGTGCTATTACATGCCTTGTGTATATTTTATGTTTAATTTTCAAGACAATGTTCTTTCAAAGTTTTAGTGTGAAAGACATTTCTACTGCCCTAAGAAATATACAGATACGTCATTATTTCTCCATCTCTAAGGTACTTTATTTTCACTGGTATATGCTAGATTTAGGTGCTTGGATTTTTTTTTTCCTCAGCCCCAGATGGGATCTTTTCAGGTGTACTTTGATGCATCTGTTATGATTCTGTTGAAAATGTCATCATTTTTCTCACTTTTCTCAGAGCAGAGCTTTGTACCTTTGAGATTTTCATGCTCTATTGTCTGGATGGCAAGACAAGTCAGGGAGGATGAGGGTTTCCAGGTTATGAGATGGAGTAGTAGCTGAATTACTGATCTATATTTGAGTACATTGATAAAAATTGATATCTAACCTTGGTTCAGGAACCACTCCATCATTTCAAACAATTTGTGTGCAAGAAAATTTGTTCTACTTACGTAGAACCTTCTATTTAAGGTTCAGTTTTCAGTAACCAATGGGGTCATAAATCCAAGAACTTGCAGTGTAAAATACTCCTCAGGGACAAATAGAAATCCGATGTCATTGAATAACAAATCAGATAACTAAATTGGCTTCCCAATTCTCCCCATTGAACAGGTGGGGTGAGGAGGATGAAGATTAGCCTTTCAAAAACCCAAGCTAGCCTGACAGAGTTGGCACAACCAGCTAGGGAAGAGGCTTGAGATGGGAAGACTTGTAATCCATTCAGAAGATGTGGCTTGACTTTAGGATTTGATAATAAAAGAGTGAAGTGGAGTTGAGAAAAATGGGCTGATTGAGCAGGAATTAATCTGGGAAGTAAGTGATAGGGTCAAAGGGGATACTAAGGGAAAAGAAGGATGATGGTATTGTCAGTAATGAAGGAGAACTATCAAGAGGAGGTTTCCCATCACCCGTTTCATTTTCCTCTATGGCCTTTGGATCTTACAAGTGCACAACATACCTCATCAAATCCGAACTGAGAGCTTTTTTAGTGAAAGTTTCAACAGCGGTGGTCTTCTTGAGTCTTTTCTAATGTGAAGGAAGGCTACCTATGGGCCAGAATACAAAAGGACCTGCCTGGAGGTGGGAGAAAAGGACACGGAATGGGAGAACTAGAATTCAGGAGGTAGTGGTTCTCACATATTTTGTATTCTTTGATACTTTGAAGGGACATTAACCTAAACTGTAATTTGTACAACCCTTCCCCTCTCAAGGTAGCACCTGGAGAGTTCCTAGTACTCTACCAGTCTCTACAACGGGAGGGAGAGTCAAATAGATGCTGGCATAGGCAGTGTCTAAATGGTAGAAGGCAATCTGCTACAAGTCACAACTCACCTGTGCTGGGCAGCAGCAGCATGGGAGAGAGCCGAGGGCAGAGACTCAAGTTTACTGCATGGGAGGAGTAAATGGTAAACCGTTTCTGGATTTTTACCAAAAAATACTCTATGGATACACTACCAGAGCAAGTGCAGATGGAGTTGAGGTATTCTGGGAGAATATGTCCATGGCGTCGCTATGGGACAGAGATGACTCGACAGCATAAGACAACAACAACACAGCTCCTTGGCTTGGAGGACGGTTGGGGGGATACAAGCCCTTCTTAAGGGAAGAATTGCTTCACTAGCCATGCTTGTACTTGTGTAGGGCAGTTCTTCTGTCCCCGGAAAGGGTGGGTTTTTAGTGGTTGGCAATGCCCCCCAGAAAGTGATGGGGTGGGTCAGGAGGGGGCAAAGGGGAAGAGGCCACTGTTATTTTGTGATTACCAAGTGAGCACTCCTCCAACATTACTGCAGAAGGGTAGAACTTCAATAATAATAATAACAATGGCATTTATTAAGCACTTACTATGTGCAAAGCACTGTTCTAAGTGCTGGGGAGGTCACAAGGTGATCAGGTTGTCCCACGGGGTGCTCACAGTCTTAATCCCCATTTTACAGATGAGGTAACTGACGCCCAGAGAAGTGAAGTGACTTGCTCAAAGTCACACAGCTGACAAGTGTGGTGGAGTGGAATTCGAACCCATGACCTCTGACTCCCAAGCCCGGGCTCTTTCTACTAATGATAATAATAATGATGGCATTTGTTAAGCGCTTACTATGTGCAAAGTACTGCTGTAAGTGCTGGGGAGGTCACAAGGTGATCAGGTTGTCCCTTGGGGGGCTCACAGTCTTAATCGCCATTTTCCAAATAAGGTAACTGATGCCCAAAGAAGTGAAGTGACTTGCCCAAAGTCACACAGCTGACAAGTGGTGGAGTCAGAATTCGAACCCATGAACTCTGACTCCCAAGCCCGGGCGATTTCCACTAAACCACGCTGCTTCCTGAGTCCATCCTTTTAAACCTTAACTCTTATAGTCTCTTGTTCGAGGCAAATGGTCTGTTTTCTCTGCTCATTTTTTTCTATCTTTTCACTCAGGTCATCTTTCAGTTCATTTCAAACTTCATTGCTTTCACTCTATGCTTATAATCTTGCTTTTCCTTAGATAATATAGGATTTCATCACTTTGGCATCACAGATCAAATGTTTTGGCAACTTAAGTAGACTTGAACAGTAACAATGTGATCTATTGACATTGCTTTTTCTTCCGTAATAGTGGCAGCAGTGTGGAATTGGACAAGTGAAAGTTGTTCAGGTTGGATGTCCAGGAATATATAAGGATATTCAAAGTATTCTAGAAATGCTGTTTGGAAGCTTAGTCACTGTTGCATACCTTGGAGAAATCATTTTGTAGGTTGGCTGTCTGTCCGACATGGTATATGCAGGAGACTTACAGGTATACTGAAGATTTCAATACTAGTGTAGACTTTAATTGCACTGTAACATTGATTTAAGGGGATGCTTTGAGGCTTCATATTGACATCAATAATTGCCTGAAGTTTTTGTTAAGGACGGGCGCAGATTAATATTTTAAAGAATGATTGGAACGACTGTAACTTTATTAAATGAAGGGAACAAGGCAGCCCCGTGGGCAGAATTTCCAAGTAACTTGATAAAGAAGAAAAAAGCAATGCCATTCCATTTACCCTTGCTGACTTCTTGTCTTTCCCTGCTTGAATAACAGGGAGTGGTTTCCGTGCTTCTTTGACCCAGGCACCTTTCTAGCAGAGTGTCCAAGGGCAAAAAGACCTTCTGCCCAACAAAGGTATATTGCTGGATTGCCACCAAAATCCGTAAAAGACTTTTCACCCAACATAATGAAAAGGTTGACAGGCTGGGACCTATGTGGCCACACTACAGTTCTTGTCCTTCAGCTGGCTCATCAGGGGTCCAGTGCTGCTTTTCAAGGCAGTAGCTTCTCCGTATCTGGGTCACCTCTAAGTAGGACCTTGTTCTTTCCCCACACAAAATTCATAGAACCTTTCCCTGGGGGAGTTGGGAGGAGGGATGGGTGATATTCTAGATTGTGAGCACGTTGTTGGGTAGGGACCGTCTCTATATGTTGCCAACTTGTACTTCCCAAGCGCTTAGTACAGTGCTGTGCACACAATAAGCGCTCGATAAATACGATTGAATGAATGAATGAATATTTTCAATTGACTTGATGCTCCTTGTCCTTTTAGACTGTGAGCCCACTGTTGGGTAGGGACTGTCTCTATATGTTGCCAACTTGTACTTCCCAAGCGCTTAGTACAGTGCTCTGCACAAAGTAAGCGCTCAATAAATACGATTGATTGATTGATTGATTTTAAACCAATTAAAGCAACTCTCCACTGGGTTTAAGTTTTCAAAAACTTTGCTCCACGCACGTCTGTGTCCTTCAAAATATGGAAAACTCAATCTCATACTGATTATGTTGCCAACTTGTACTTTCCAAGCACTTAGTACAGTGCTCTGCACACAGTACGCGCTCAATAAATACAACTGAATGAATGAATGAATTAAAAGTATTTTGATCACTCAAAGACTTTCAATGACCAGTATAAGGAGAAAAAAAAATACCTATGTGGTGGTAAGTCATTTTGAATGCTTTACTGTAGCCAGCAAAAATTAGGCATTTCTAGGGCCACATCTTTCTTTAATACATATTTTGTTTAGAAAGTTTTTCTACACGCCGTATCTACTGGATTAGTTTCTTTCAAAGTTATCTTTGGAAATAGGCAATTTTACCTGTAGATGGCATCATTGCACCAGATGAAAAACAGAATAAATGCAGTATGCTAGTAGACCTTGTTTTCTCCTCTGCATTATCTGTTTCATGCACAGTGTACGCTTAAGAATCCACAATTCAAGTTATTGTATTGGGAAGTGAAACATCGGAAAGTGCATGCATTCCTTGGTTAACATGAGTTTCAGGAAAGTCTTCTTGAAAAAGGTATTAATTGTGTCAGCATTAAAAATAATCATCATCTCACTGAAACAGAGAGAAAAGTTTTACGTATTAGGTGTTATAATTCTCACTCTCAAACCACATAAATATATATCGACAACCATATATCGCGTGGCTCAGTGGAAAGAGCACGGGCTTGGAAGTCAGAGGTCATGGGTTCTAAACCCGGCTCCGCCGCTTGTCAGCTGGGTGACTTTGGGCAAGTCACTTTGCTTCTCTGTGCCTCAGTTCCCTCGTCTGTAAAATGGGGATGCAGAATGTGAGCCCACCGTGGGACAACCTGATCACCTTGTAACCTCCCCAGTGCTTAGAACAGTGCTTTGCACATAGTAAGTGCTTAATAAATGCCATCATTATTAATATGGGGATTAAGACTGTGGGCCCCATGTGGGACAACCTGATCACCTTGTACTGCCCTAGTGCTTAGAACAGTGTTTTGCACTTAGTAAGTGCTTAACAAATACCATTATTATTATTATTATTATTATTATTATTATTATTAGCCCCTACTCAGGAAATTTTTCTCCAAAAGTGAATCAATCAATCAGGCAAGCAAGTAACAAACAGTATTTATTGAACACTTACTTTGTGCCAGACAATCCCCACCCTGCATCCCGTAACACTGTTCCCTCCAGAAGGCCGTTTCTGACGGGCGATTGTTTTATCTGTCAATTCCACATGAGTTGGCTATTTCTTTCTTTATCAATCTCAAGAGTAATTAAGTCCAAAATACTGGCAAGGACACCAACATTTCATTGCTTCTTTTATGTAGCCTTCCTTGTTGCTATTTTCTGAACCATTAGGGCAACTTCCATCCAGAATGGCTTTTTCCTTCCTTGATGATTGAGATGAATGACTGTAATGCGGTGAGGACACACTTTACTGAAAATTCCTATCTGATGGGTCAGCATTGGCTTGCCAAATTGACGTGGAGTGCTTTAGTGTTATTTACTTTTCGTGTTAGATGTTTAAGAGAGATTTGGAAACAAGTACTGGGTCATTTACTCTGAAAAGCTGTACCTACTGAACCCGCAGTATAGTTTACAAGAATGCCTGGTGGCAGGTATGAATATATACATTCATCTCACATTGCCTGTGCAAAGAAGGTGTGATGTGATGGGCATTACTTCTATGCTGGTGGTCCGAGTTCTAGCCCACCATTGTTTGCCATCCTAGAAGAATTACTGCTTCTAACCATGGGGAAAGGCAGTATAATTGCATCCTGACTCATGAGCCCTCCACTTGCCTTTCACTGTTTAGGAGAAGACATAGCATACTGACCAGAATTTGGTGACAGAGCATTAGCTCCTACTCCGAGGGAGGTAACCTCCACAGTCCGAGCCAAGAAAAACAAAAGGAAAAGTACCCAGACCAAAAGGACTCCTGCAGAAATCGATAAACCTAGAGTAGACCTAATTCTTGGATGAGCTTTTCCTCCACGTATCGATCACTAAGAAGTGCTACAAGTAGACCTCATTTTAGACTGTAATTGAATGCAGAATTGCCTCGGGGCACTCCTAACCCTTCCAAGGTGGCCAACATATCAGATCTTCTCAAGACGGCCACCAGCGCACTCAGCGACAGGACGGGGAGCTCTGGAGCTGACATGTAGTCTCCACCCCCCTTTCACTCGTTCCTCTGACATCTCCCAGGCATAGGATCCAACTCTGTCACCCTAATATGAAAAGCAGAATGACCTCGTGAGAGCATGGGCCTGGCAGACACAGGACATGGGCTCTAATATTGGCCCCGCCACATGTCTGCTGGGTGACTCTGGGCAAGTCATTTAGCTTCTATGTGCCTCAGGTCCCTCATCTGTAAAATGGGAATTTTGCCTGTGAACCCTGAGGGACAGGGACAAAGATCACAGTCTTTTAGACTGTGAGCCCACTGTTGGGTAGGGACTGTCTCTATATGTTGCCAACTTGTACTTCCCAAGCGCTTAGTACATTGCTCTGCACACAGTAAGCGCTCAATAAATACGATTGATGATGATGATGATGATGATGATTATCTTGTATCTACTCCAGAGCTTAGTATGGTGCCTGGCATTTAGCGAGTGCTTAACAGATACCATTAAAAAACACTCAGTAATGAAATCATCAAAAGATGTTCTGGAAAGAACGGTTTATCTTTTTATCTAAGTGCTGGGAACCAGGGGTTCACTAATTTCTCTCTCCTCCTCTTTTCCCATCTCCTCACGCGGCCAGAATCAGTGCAATGGCGGACCTTGGTAGGGAAGTGGAGAAACCAGTAGATGGTTAGTAAAAAGTCATCCAGTCTCATCAGTGCAGTTAGAAACTGGAAGGCGCGTGGACCCACAAAGCTGATCGCGGACAGCTCCCCTCAGGTGCCTATCACTTCAGCTATTCACCCCTTTTCCTACTGGTCAGGCAACCTTCCAGGCAAATATAAGGTGGCCACTGCCCTGGGCTGTGAAGACTGTTGGGTGGAGTGGCCAGAGGACCTGGTTATGCTGGTTTCTAGGGGACACAGAACCATCATGTCCATAGAGTGTCTGCCTTTACTTCCTACTTCCCTGGGACCGACAAATCCAATTCTCCCCGGGTTCAATGATTGGACAGGTGCTGCCTAGGACTGAAATGAAGATCCTCATGGGCATGGCAGGACAGTTTGGACTGAGCAGGGAACTCCCAGCTCTACACAGGCCTGCAGTGGTGCTAGGCAAGTCCAGGGAGAGAGACACACATATAGCACAGCTTAATGATGTCACATACTATGTTAAGTGATAATATCATTTGTCCCGTGGGGATGGGCAAAAACAATATTGCTTCAGGACAACCAGTAGGTTAGGGCCAGCCATGGCCACAGGACATCAAAGACGTCATAATAATCTCCCTTTTTTTCTTAATAGTATTTGTTAAGCACATACTGTATGCCAGGCACTGTACTAAGAGATAGCAGATACAAACTAATCAACTTGGACACAGTCCATGTCCCACATGGGGCTAACAGAGAAGGTAAGTGACTTGTCCAAGGTCACAGAGCAGATAAGTGTAGGAGCCGGGATTAGATCCCAGGGCCTTCTGTCTCCCAGGCCCATCGCTATTCATGCTGATTCTCATGAAGAGAGGGAAAGATACCTGACTTTGGAAACCACAGAGGAATCTCCTTGCTTTCAAATGCAAGCAAGATCCTAGCCAGAGTTCTTCTGAACGGACTACTAAAGAATGCATTCTGCTGTGCACTACATGAATCACAATTGCTGCTTCAGCCTGAATTGCAGCACAACAGATTTGATCTTTCAGTGTGACAGCTGCTGGAAAACTGGAGGGAGCAACAGAAAACCTTTATACGGTGTTTATTGACCTCACAAAGTCATTCGACACCAGCAACAGATCAGGGCTCAGGAAATTGCTAAGCAAATTCAAATGCCCTGAGAAATTCAACAGTATTCGGCCGCACTGGAATGGTAGGTTGACAGACACCTCCTCCACTGCAGCTGATATCCGTTAGAGTCCGATAAAGATCTTTCCATCACTGCTCTCTGGAGTCAGTATTGATATTCTCTCTGAGTCTAGCCTTTCTGCCAATTCCTACTTGCCTACCGTGTTTTGCTTTGCCGACTATCCTATTTGGCGTGTTGCCTGTCCTGATGCCTGCCTTTTGATTATCCATTCTCTTTCACCTACAACCTATCTGTTGGATTAAATCACTTCACCTGCAACCTGCTTGGAATTTCTTGCCCCTGATCATGTCAGACCATTCTTGCTCTGGGTGTCTGGCCATGTAGGACCTAGCCTTCACTCAGACCACTGGATTGCACCCACGCCTCACTGCTTTTGGTCCCGAAAGAAGTCTACTCAACTCTGTACCAGACATGGGACAGATCAGCCGACAATTGGACTGCCCCGTACGGATTTGTTGTCTGTGAACTCTTACGAGAAATGGTCCTCGGAGTGTCAGCCTGATTTAATGGACAGGCTTTGTAGTAGATTGATAAGCATAATAAGCACGGTAAATACAAGAACGACATGGCCTAATGGAAAGAGTACGGGCCCGAGGGTAGGAAGACTGACATGCTAATCCTGGCTCTTTACCTGCCCACTCTGTGACTTGGACAAATCACTTAAGTTCCCCGTATTTCAGTTTCCTCATATGTGAAGCAGTAATGAAATATCGGTTCTCCCTCCCACCTACACTGTGAGCCCCATTTGGGACAGGGACTCTCTCTGAATTGATTATGTACCCCGGTGCCTAGCACATAGTAAGTGATTACAAATCCCGCAATCATTTTGATGTTAGAGGAATAGTTTACCTAATTTGTAAATGCTCAGCCATGTAATTCTCTTCTCAGCTTTGCTTTCATTTGCTGTGTGATCTTGTATCTTCCCCAGAACTTAGAACGACACCCTTCTGTAACCACTCTGTGTTTCAGTTTCCTCACTGGTAAAAAGGAGTTACTGATCTCAGCCAATCCCCACCTCACAGGGATGTTGTGTGGATAAACTGACATAATTGATGTGAAAGTGCTTTGGGAAAATGAAAGTGCTGTAACACTTCATTATATTATTATGTTTGCCACCTACTGTGTAAGAAATTCCTCCTCCTGTTTGTTTTGAAATGGCTTTGATCAACCTTCTCTAGATGCTCATTAATCCTTTCTTTTGGGATTAGGCAAACACTGATTCCGTATTTGTACTGTTATACCATCCTTATTTTGTAGCTTTTAATTATTTTATGGTGTTTTTTAACTGCTTACTATGTGCCAGGCACTGTGTTAAGCACTGGGGTAGATACAAGATGAGGTTGGATACGGTTCATGTCCCAAATAGGGCTCACAGTCTTAATTCCCATTTTACAGGTGAGGTAACTGAGGCACAGAGAAGTTAAGTGACTTACCCAAGGCCACACAGCAGACAGCTGGTGGAGCCGGGATTTAGAGAAGCAGCGTGGCTCAGTGGAAAGAACCCGGGCTTTGGAGTCAGAGTTCATGGGTTCAAATCCCGGCTCCGCCAATTGTCAGCTAGGTGACTTTGGGCAAGTCACTTAACTTCTCTGTGCCTCAGTTCCCTCATCTGTAAAATGGGGATTAAGACTGTGAGCCCTCCGTGGGACAACCTGATCACCTTGTAACTTCCCCAGCGCTTAGAACAGTGCTTTGCACATAGTAAGCACTTAATAAATGCCATTAAAAAAAAATCCCAGGTTCTTCTGACTCCCAGGCCTGAGGTCTTTCCACTAAGGCACAGTACTTCTCTTCTTTAAACTTCTCAACCTTTAGTAATAATAATGGCAACTGTGGTATTTGTCAAACCCTTACTATGTGCCAAGCACCAGTCTAAATTCTTGGGCAAATACGAGATAATCACATTAGACAGGTCCTGCCCAGCAGGGTCTCAGAGTCTAAGAAAGAGGGAGAAGAGGTTTTGAATCCTCATTTTACAAATGGAGGAAACAGAGGCACAGAGAAGTTAAGTGGCTTGCTCATCAATCAATCGTATTTATTGAGCACTTACTATGTGCAGAGCACTGTACTAAGCGCTTGGGAAGTACAAATTGGCATCACATGCTCATGCTCATGCTCATGCTCATGCTCATGAGCATGGCATCACATGCTCATGCTCATGCTCATTCAGCAGGCGGAGAGAGGATTTGAACCTCTGGCTCACAATGCACTTTCCACTAGACCATACTGTATCTCCTTATTGTTTCTATCGTGAACACCACAGATCTCTTCATTCTATCCTAATCAGTTTGTTGCCCTTCATTCTCATTGTTTCCAGCTGAATTCTGTCCTTTCTAAGATACGGTCACCAGAACTACGGGACATATTCTAAGAGCAAATGTTTCATAGTTGTGTATAATGGCAAAACCCTGCCCTTCATGAGGCTGGGCCTCATTAGATTGCAAAGTAGGTTAGGGATTCTAGGTGACAGCTTCATGAAGATGAAAGTTGTCATGAGGCCCTGAGGCTTACCGTGGATTTTTCCTGTCACCGACCAATTGATCATCAGTTGTCAGTCCCATTTATGTATGCTACTTAATATATATCCAACCAAAACTTAGAGTCATACATGACTGTTGCTTAATTAATATTGGAGAAGCAGCGTGGCTCAGTGGAAAGACCCCGGGCTTTGGAGTCAGAGGTCAGGGGTTCAAATCCCGGCTCCACCAGTTGTCAGCTGTGTGACTTTGGACAAGTCACTTAGCTTCTCTGTGCCTCAGTTACCTCATCTGTAAAATGGGGATTAAGACTGTGAGCCCCCCATGGGACAACCTCATCGCCTTGTAACCTCCCCAGCACTTAGAACAGTGCTTTGCACATAGTAAGCGCTTAATAAATGCCATCATTATTATTATTAATATTAATCATTCATTCATTCAACTCAATCACATTAATTGAGCACTTACCATGTGCAGAGCACCATACTAAGCGCTTGGGAGAGTACAGTACAACAATAAGTAGACACATTCCCTGCCCACAATGAGCTTACTGCTTATAACCAAGTTTATATGTAGATGCCTGATTAATCGATGCATAATTAGGGATTGTTACAGCTCCACACTCGAGTAGAAATACTTCTGTATTGGGTTACAAAAATCATTACCTGTTCTATGGTTGGTGGTAACATGAGTAGTTGGGGCTGTTGCCCCAGGACTCTGGCCTTTGGGTCCCAACAGTAGAGAAGATGCTCACAGAGACCACTTCTGCATCTAACTCAGGGTGGGCAATTGTCTAACTTGCTTCATTTTTAAATTTCCTTCAGTAGCCACATTATGGACTTTTTGTCCATGGATCTATTTTATTGAGCCATTCTTAAAATTTTAGATCTTTTCTATCCTCACAACTTTCAGTGATAATGAATTCCATCCGCTCAACCCATGCTGTTGATCCGTGGTGTAAATACATTTTTCCTTTTGTTGGTTTGAAACGGCCCACCTTTAAGCTTCAATCAGCATCCCAGTTCTTGGTATTATGGCTTTGGCTGAAGCCATAACACGTCTGCCCTGTCCATTTCCCATCACTATTTTACAGATTTCAGTCCCTTATCCCACTCAGGCTTTGACTTCACAGACCGAAATGCCCTATTCATTTCAATTCACCTTCATAGGAAGTTACACTGTCCCCTGATCATTTTGGATTTGGATGTCTTTCCCTGTACCCATGCTTTTCAAATGAAATTGTGATTTTCATCACGTGGTGACTAAAAGTGGTCATTTTATTCCAGAGGAAGACATGGCAAAATAAAGCTTATTTAATGTTTCCTGTGTTTGTCTTAATGATACCAAATACTCTTTTGGTCTTTCTGGCTGCTTTCCCATATTGAACTGATGATATCTGTAAAATGGGGGTTAAGACTGTGAGCTCCCCGTGGGACAACCTGATCACCTTGTAACCTCCCCAGCGCTTAGAACAGTGCTTTGCACATAGTAAGCGCTTAATAAATGCCATTATTATTATTATTATATGAGAGATGGTCAGTGGTGACTCCCAACATCAGAGTCATTACCAATTCCTTAGAGCACAGTATCCCTCCATGCCTCACTTTGTTTGCTCACCCCGAAGCTCATCTTTTACACAAATTCAACTTTTTGACCCACTCCTGCAATTTATCTCTTTATGTGTAATTGACCACCCAGAAAAGCTTAATATCATCTTCCCACATGGAAATTTTGCTGTAAGCTCCTCCTTCAGGATCATTTATGATCAACCAACTGATCAGTGATATACGATGAACACTTACCGTGCAGGCAGAGGACTGTACTAAGCACTTGGGAGAGTACAATGCAATAGAGCTGGTAGACATGGTTCCTGCCCTGCAGAGCTTACAGCCTGGTGAGGGAGATATTGCTAAATAAAACCAGTTCCAGTGCAAATGTTGGAAAATCACAGCATTTTACTCCAGGAGAGTGCGATTCCTTAGGCTTCAGGGCCCAGGACTGTCCAGAGTCCTGTGAGAGAAGGGCTGAGGAGGGGCTGACACATTGTCAAGCTGGGATCAGTTGGAAGTTATAGTTGGAGATCTATTCTTTAAACCCTCACCTGGGCCATGTCCCTCAAAAAACAGCTCTGCTCTCAGCATTTCCTTCCTCATCTGCAAGGGCCTGATTTATACCCCAGTCATCCCGTTTCATAGTTGGCTTCTCCCTTTTGACATAGATGAGAAATATTAAGGGATAAATTAGTTTGAGCATCCTTCAACTGCCCTCTTCATATTCTATTTGGCCTAACATAATTTCCTCCTTTGCACCTTCATGGGCTTTCTGCTTCTTGCTGGGGAGACACATTCATTCTTTAAAATCACTTTGTAGAGGTTTAAGAAATTCTGTTTTTATAAATGCGATGTTTGGATTTTAAAAAATCTATTGTTTTGTACATATAATCCCATCAGAAAAAAAAAACAGAGTTGTCTAGGATAGGACCAGAAGTAGAAAAGAGACTCTAAGAGTCTATCCAACATTTTACTCTTTTCACTGTCTATCATGAGAACTATTAAAAAGATATTGGGCCGAGTAAGGAAACCATGGACTACTATAATTGAAATTACTTTGGTAAAATATATAAAATGTATTCGAGAACAGAGTCATTGCCATGTTTGGGATGCAAGACATGGGAATAGTAATAATGATAATGATGGCATTTGTTAAGCGTTTACTATGTGCGAAGCACTGTTCTAAGCACTGGGGGGGATACAAGGTGATTAGGTTGTCCCACGTGGGGCTTACAGTCTTAATCCCCATTTTACAGATGAGGTAACTGAGGCTCAGAGAAGTGAAGTGACTTGCCCAAGGTCACACAGCAGACATGTGGTGGAGCTGGGATTAGAACCCAGGACCTCCGACTCCCAAGCCCAGGCTCTTTCCACTGAGCCATGCTGCTTCTGAGTGGGAATGAGAGATGTGGACTTCAGTGACCCAGTGTTTCTGAGATATCATCGTCATCATCATCATCAATCGTATTTATTGAGCGCTTACTATGTGCAGAGCACTGTACTAAGCGCTTGGGAAGTACAAATTGGCAACATATAGAGACAGTCCCTACCCAACAGTGGGCTCACAGTCTAAAAGGGGGAGACAGAGAACAAAACCAAACATACTAACAAAATAAAATATAATAGATATGCATGCTTAACCCTGGTATTCAGGTAATGCTGTGCGTTACTTCACATCAGGAATCCCATCTTTCAACTCTATTGCATTGTACTCTTCCAAGTACTTGGCACAGTGCTTTGCCAACAGTAAGCACTCAGTAAATATGACTGACTGATTCCTTTGGCTACATTCTCTGAAATCCTAGAAGAGGGATTTGAGTGAAACCCCTTTATTTGGTACAAAAGTGGAAAAGTGCCACCACTGAATTACCCTGATACAGTGCAGCTGCTGCTACTTTCTCACCTGATGCATGGACTGGCGTGAGTCTTCATGTTTCCACTGCGAGTGTTACTGCCCGCTGCAGTGGGGAAAAATATTGGATTTACAATAGTGGTATTTGTTAAGCACTTACTGTGTGCCAGGCACTATACTAGATGCTAGATACTGTCCCATCATGATCAGAGTAAAGGAAGGCCATTTAGTAGGTCCTAGCTGGTTCAATGTATTCTATGACCATGCCTGGGGATACAGTAGACTATTTAGAAGTGGCATCTGAATCCATTTTATTCTACTGGAAAACTCTTCCAACTTGACAGGATTCGAATATCATGAAAAGTCTTTGAGTTCAGGCTACTTTATGTGGATGACTATGTCTGGAACCCGTGATGACAAGTATGTGCTCACAGAGTCAGCATAGTGCTGTTGCCTGACAGCAACCCGAAAGAAGACTGAAGTTCTTTGTCAGTTTATTCCCGGAAGATCCTATGCACAAATGCTTCAATCTGTAACATCACATGTAATGCTGTTATCCTATTTTCTCTCCCTATTGCATCACCGGAGAAGCAGCATGGCTCAATGGAAAGAGTACAGGCTTTGGAGTCAGAGGTCATGGGTTCAAATCCCAGCTCCGCCAACTGTCAGCTGTGTGACTTTGGCCAAGTCACTTAAGCTCTCTGTGCCTCAGTCCCCTCATCTGTAAAATGGGGATTAAAACTGTGAGCCCCCCATGGGACAACCTGATCACCTTGTAACCTCCCCAGCACTTAGAACAGTACCTAACAAATACTGTCATTATTATTATTATCACCTGTGCTCTTTAGTACATCATACCGTCTAAAGCATTTAGTACTCACCTTACCCCTCTCCCCCTCTCAGACCATATGTACGTGTCTTCATTCTTGGTTTCTTCCCCTGCTTATTATATATTTCTATGTCTCTTACCCACTAGATTGTAAGCCTCTTGAGAGCAGGGATCATATCTTACTCTGTTACGTTCTCCCAAGCATTTAGTACGGTGCTCTGCGTGTGGTAAGTCCTCAAGAAATCATCAATGGTATTTATTGAGCACTTATTGTACGTAGCACATTGTACTGATAAATACCATTTATTGATTGATGGTATCATCGCAGGACAGTATAGAAAAAGCATGTATTGAAGATATACAAAACTGAATAAGAAGAATAATATGCCTTTGGGACTGATAAAAGAGTGTATCAACATACCCAAATAAGTGCTACAGAGCTACAGTGGTGTCTAGCCTTCTCTAAACAATGGAACTGGGGTCTATCATAATAATAATAATAATAATAATAATAATAATAATAATGTTGGTATTTGTTAAGCGCTTACTATGTGCAAAGCACTGTTCTAAGCGCTTGGGGGGATACAAAGTGAATCAGGTTGTCCCACGTGGGGCTCACAGTCTTAATCCCCATTTTACAGATGAGGTAACTGAGGCTCAGAGAAGTTAAGTGACTTGCCCAAGGTCACACAGCAGACATGTGGCGGAGTCGGGACACGAACCCCTGACCTCTGACTCCAAAGCCCGTGCTCTTTCCACTGAGCCACGCTGCTTCTCTATGATTGATCATAGAATCAATCAATCAATCAATTGTATTTATTGAGCACTTACTGTGTTCAGAGCATTGTACTAAGCGCTTAAAGCGCTAGAAGCACAGTCTGGTTTCCCGTACAGTTTCAGCAGTGTTTCTCATGTGTAATATTTAAAGCAATGCTCTCATTAAAATACAGTTTCAATGGATGGAATCCAGAAAAAGGATGGGTGATAAGCTAGTAGGGAAAGGAGAATAAACTGTATAAGAATGTTGGGAGATGACTACAGCATATAAAGTTTGTTGTGGGGCAATTATGCTTCTCTAATTGTATTATGCCGCGAGGTAGTTATTTGCCATTTCTGCCGAATCCCACGGGAAGAATATTTTTCTCCTTGGGAAGTTATTCTAAATGGCATCAAATCCCAGGTTTGTGATTGACACAGCCCTTAAAATCTGGGACTTGAACTGAAGTAGAAATGATTGAACTAATCAAGAAACCATCCCCTTGTAGATTTTTTTTTGTCATCCCCAAGTCCCATATAAGAGTCCCTAAAAGTGCTAAATTAATTTTTGTCTCCTACTTAGTAGTTTTGTTGCCCTAATTGACAAACTAGGGGAAGGGTGAGGGAGAATGAACTGAAATGCAATAAGGCATACCCTGGGAAAAGATTTGCATTTCACAGTTCTTAATACTAAATTGCCTCAAGTGCCTCATTTACTAATATTTTCCCCCATCAATGTGAGGGTGTACTGTAATTCCCTAGAGGTTTTTTTAATTGCATTTAAAGCAAAAAGTATATTTTGAAAATAGGTTGCTCCAAATTCTGTTAATCAAATGGGAGATTCCATCATCATCTGTCAAAATTGGCAAACATCTGTAGCTTATCAGTGTGACCTACTTGGCATTTGTAGATAAAAAGAATGACCTCCTCATTAATGGTGTATTCAGAGGCTTTAAAGCTACAGAGTTGGATGGATAGCCGTTGGCCATTGTTATAAGAGACAGACTCAGGAACTCAGTTCTCTTATCCTGCTTTCTCTTTTGAGGATGCTGGATTGTACACACCTTGGCTAAGCACCCAAACATCTCCAAACAAAACCACAGAACCTTTTTGCCAAATGTTTTCCACTGCATTTTTAATTAATTTCTATATTTTCTTCTGACTCTTTCCCCTCTCTTCTCCCTAATGATTGCTTTGTCTCCAGTTCTTGAATTATTTCTGATCTGGAATTATAGCAAGAAAGCAATTTCTTGCATTCTTTAAAGAGGGAAAAAAACCTGAAGGCTCTAGCCTATGGCACTTCTGCTGATCCAACCGGAGGGTCACTATAGAGGGTCTATGCAGAGGGTCAAATGTTCTTTCAATCCATTTCATTCCTGTTCCTGTTCTAGCTCTGGGTGAGTCTTTTGGGTTTAGGTTGGTCTGGTATAGATCTCTGCAAAGTAGCCTATGTGTTAGGATGATCATTTGTATGTTTTTTTTTTTTTAATATACCTGATGGTCCAGTTTTCAGCTACTGTGTTACCATTGAGTAAAACTGGTTGTCTTTACTCACAACATTTTCATTTTAAACGTTCATCTCCCTCTGCTTTTGTGCATGCGACTGAGTCATACAGCTTGGAAGTGGTGTCTGTGCTTTCAGTCATCTGAGAGTGGGGCACAATGGGTCTGGATGTGCCGAGTGGGTCAGCGGTCCCCCGGTGACACATTGTGGGTTCTGCAGAACTGCTCAAATAACCCTTTGTGAGTCCTAATTATGCTCGTAGAGTAGCCTGGACCTGCAAGTCTGGGTTCTAATCCCAGCTCCATCACTTGTCTGCTGTGTGACCTTGGGCAAATCACTTCACTTCTTTGGGCCTCAGTTACCTCACTGTAAAATGGGGATTAAGACCGTGAACCCCATGTGAGCTGTGGACTGTGTCTAACCTGATTAGCTTGCATCTACCCAAGCACTTAATACAGTGCCTGGCCCATAGTAAGTGTTTTGCAAATGCTATTAAAAAAGGCACATAGTAAGCACTCAATAAATACGATTGATGAAATACGATTGATGATGCGACATAACGTAATGTACATCCATTAATAATAACAATAGTACTTGTTAAGCACATGCTATGTGCCAATCACTGTTCTAAGTCCTGCGGTAGATACAAGGTAATCAGGTTGGACACAATCCCTGTCCCACACGGGGCCTCACACTCTCAATTCCCATTTTGCAGATGAGGTAACTGAGGCACAGAGAAGTTAAGTGACTTGTCCAAGGTCACAGGGCAGACATGGAATATTGGATAGAGCACTGGCCTGGGAATCAGAAGGTCATGGGTTCTAATCCCCAGCTCCACTACTTGTCTGCTGTGTGATCTGCACATAGTAAGCGCTCAATAAATACGATTGATTGATTGATCTTGAGCAAGTCACTTCACTTCTTTGTGCCTCAGTTACCTCATCTGTAAAATGAGGATTGAGACTGTGAGCCCCAAGTGGGAAAAGGGACTGTGTCCAACCTGATTTGCTTATATCCATGCCAGTGGTCAGAACAGTGCCTGGCACACAGTAAGTGCTCAATAAATGCCATAATAATAATTATTATTCATTATTACATGTGGTAGATCCAGGATTAGAACCCAGGTCCTTATGACTTCCAGCTCCAAGATCTATCCACTAATTGGTTATATTGGTAACCAAAGGGGTGTCTGCTATTTTTGACTGCTGCCAGCTTTCATTCTTCCCACAGACCTCCCCTCAGCCCACAGGCCCAAGGTTCCTGAGACACTGAAGTGCTCACATAAGGCAAATCAGCCCACAAGTCACTTAACTTCCCCGTGCCTCAGTTACCTCATCTGTATAATGAAGATTAAGACTGTGAGTCCCATGTGGGACAACCTGATTACCACGTATTTACCCCAGCGCTTGGCACATAGTAAGTGCTTAACAAATACCATCATTATTATTATTATTAACTCAAGCCTGGAGCTGACAGACCCCAAAATGGAGCATGTCACTGAATTAAAAATGGCCTAGTGGTTAAAGCATGGGTCTAAGATTCAGAAGACCGAGGTTCTAAACCCAGCTCTGCCACTTGTCTGCTGCGTGACCTTGGGCAAGTCACTCAACTTTCCTGTGCCTCAGTTACTCATTTGTAAAATGGGGATTCAGACTGTGATCCCCATGTGAGACAAAGAGTATATCCAACCTGATTAGCTCGTGTTCAGTACTGTGCCTGGCACATCGTAAGTGCAAAACAAATACCACAAAAAGTGGCCTAGAACTGATTTCCAGGGGCATCGTGGTATCCCCATTATTGTGCTTGAACTTCTGGTCCCATAGGGCAACTGTATCCATGCAGCAGGATCCCTGGTAATTGAAATCTAGGACACTTTCTGATTTGGCTATGCTCACTTCCTGATTGTAAGCTCCCTTGCCACTACCCCAGGCTTGAATATCACAGGATGATTAAAGTGAATTGGGTCAGGTATTTTGCTAATTTCAGTGTCTGTGTTGGAATATGTCCCTTTGGCTGAAGTCCTTTGGTTCTCAATGTTTCAGGCTTACAGGATTCTGGGAGATTGGTTTGGGTTAAGATCCTTCCTCCTTCCTGAAGTCTATTTTTATGGGTCGCAGATCAGTGAGAGTAGGAACCAGATCAATTAATCAGTCAATTGTACCTATTGAGCACTTACTATGTGCAGAGCACAGTACAAAGTTTTTGGGAGAGTACAAAAAGACAGGTTCCTTCCCCCTAATGAACATACAGTCTAGAGGATGACCGGGATCAGTACAGTCTTAAGGATGCTTAACTCACTCCTAGTGCAATAAGAAACTATTTTTACTTACCACCAGTGTGGGATAGATTGCCTTTTCAGTCACACTTACACACCTCCCACATCTTGTATTAACTAGACTTCACATCAGCAGTACTCTTTCAAAAATCAATAGCTACTGTTACTGCTAAATTACTCACTGCAGGGAAACCAGCATTTCAATGGGAGCATAGGGTAAAGCATTGAGAGGTGAAAGAGGTGTTGGGATAGAGAAAAAGGAGGTGAGACGAACAGTGGGAAGTAGTAGGGTAGTGTAAGACAGGAAGAAGGAGGTCTACCTGCTTCTTTTTGACTTCATATGAGAGTGTGAAGTTTTACTGTATGTTCCTGGTGTTTCTGCTTCTCTGATTTTTTTGACTTTCCCTTTAAACTTGTGCGGGAAAGGAAAGTGTGCTGGCTTTTTATTCTCTACTGTCACATTCCCTGCTGCATTGTTTACAGAACTTCTGGTAACTGTAGGGTAGAACAAAAGTTTCCACCTTGAGATTTAAATTTGCCTTTCTTTAGTTACCCAAAGGCAAACAGAAACCACACTTTGATGAGAAAATTCCGTGGCTCTCTAGAAGTGTGGGGTAAGGATCAACCCTATTCTGTTGAAATCACATGGCGTGTATTGGCTTTTAATATGTTTCTGCTCTGTTGGATCCAAGGTAAGGGGCATGATAGAAAATTCAGTCCTACTGTGCAAGGATTAATCTCTGGTAGAAAGTGTTGAGCATCCTTGGCCCACTCTATAAATAACCTCAGGCTGTGGAATCACTATAAATGTCTCCCATGATCCAATCCCGGTGGCTTACTTGGCTCTATTGTTCCTTAGGCTCCTGGTCTCTCTCATAACCTTGGACTAATTCCTTGGCATGACATTTTTATCTGACTCCCTAATGGAACTCTCATGTGACTCCATAAACCGCCTGATTCACACTGCTTGGTTTGAGACTTGGCTTACCTCGCTTGTTTCCACCTGACCTTTGACTTGGCAGCAGAGCATGCTATCTTGATGGCATGGTGCCACTAGAAACAAAGGGAGAAAGCTAAAGTTTCCCAATATCAAATCACGCAGTTTCTTTATTAAACATAATAATGAACTTATAAATCCTAAAAACCTACTTAGGACATACTTCAGTGAATAGTCAATTTATCTTCTGAGCAGTGTGTCCTTTAAGTCCCCTGACAGACCATGAGCGCGTTATGAGCAGGAAACATATCTGCTAATTCTGTTATAGTCTCCCAAGTGCTTGGTACAGTGTTCTGCACAAAGTAAGCATTCAATAAATACCATTGATGGAATACCCAAACAATTATTTTTTTCTCCCACTGCAATTTGATTGACTCCATCAGAATATAACAGAATGATAGAACAATGCACAACATTCATTTGTCTAAGTGGAGCTGTTTTTCTGCTCAAACTATTTAAAGCAGAAAAACAAGGCAACAGGAATCATTATATCAAAAGCCGGGTGATGGAAAGCCTTGGCCAGGGACATTATATGAATGTGGGAAATCTTGGATCGACATGCAGGATAGTGGAGAGGTAAGAGTGTTTTCTGTTTCTGCTCTGCTTTTCCTAAAATCTCCTCTGCCCTATTGGCAGCTTCTGGCAGTGGAATAAACCAGATTTTGTATCTGAATATCAGTGCAGCTGCACACCAGATCTTGGTATTGGTAGAGAACATAATTTGCTCCAACAATGCCGTTCTTCCCAGCTTCAGCCCTGAGCCCAGAGATCAGGTCGGCTTGGCCAAAGCTAAACTGAATGACTTTTGGTAGGGGTTGGACAACTCTATATCTTCTTGAAATATTCCATAACTAACATACCTTCTCTTGGCAAGAATCCATGATCTCAACACTGCCCTCTCAATTGAACTTAATTCCCTCCTTCCCCCAAATCTCATACCCACAGCATTCTCATACCCTCTCCTTCTGTGTCTGTCACCATTCCCTTTTTAATTCTTAAATTGTAACCCTTGCAAAGCAGGGTGGCCTAGTGGATAGAGCATGGGCTTGAGAGCCCGAAGGATCTGGGTTCTAGTCCCAGCTCTGCCACTTGTCTGCTGTGTGATTGTAGGCTCCCGTTCTGGAGCTTACTAACTCTGCTGTTGACAAATACTGAGCCCTCATTTGTGCTGACTAAAGAGGAGTGAATTTTTCTTGTTCTCTCGTGACCTGGAATCAAAAGTAGACAAGTGTATCAGTCCATTAGTATCTGAGCTTTCTGCCGGATGTCTCTGTGCCTGCATTGCACAGGGGAATATACAAAGGGTGAGCCCATAGAGAGAATGCCTTATTAGTTCATTCATTCATTCATTCATTCAATCGTATTTATTGAGTGCTTACTGTGTGCAGAGCACTGTACTAAGCGCTTGGGAAGTACAAGTTGGCAACAGATAGAGATGGTCCCTACCCAACAGTGGGCTCACAGTCTAGACGGGGGAGACAGACAACAAAGCAAAACATATTAACAGAATAAAATAAATAGAATAGTAAAGATGTATAAGTAAAATAGAGTAGTAAATCTGTACAAACAGAGTTCTGCTTAAGTCAGCAAGGAGGAGAGAGGGGCTCCAACTTTATCTTTGCTTTCCTCCTCTCCCCTTTCTCACCCATCCCCAACTAGTAGGGCCCTCCCACTGACCAGAAAAAAGGCTTTAATACTAAACTGGAAACGTGACTGATGTTACCTGCCATGGCCTTGCAGCTCTAATGCAAACCCATGGGATAGGTAATCTGAGAAGAGTCTGGGAAGCTTTCTGTGTCATGTACTGCTGATATCGCTGCCCAGCAGAGCTTTGTGAAAGTTGAAATTCTCTCCAAATCAGACAGGGATGTGTGTTTATTAGTAGTAATATTTATTAGAATCTTACTGTATGCCAAGCACTGTGATAGATAGGAGATAATCAGATGAGATACAGTCTAGAAAGTAGAATATGTATTTTATACCCATTTTACAGATAAGGTCATTGAGACCTAGAGAACATAAGAACAGGCAAGCAATGTGGCTGGGACTAGAACTCAGGGCTCCTGAGTCCCAGTCCTGTGCTCTTTCCAATGGGTCATATTTCCTTTTGACAATTCTACTCGCTTACAATCATTTCGACACTTCTAACCCAGTTACTCTAAGAGGGTCAGAGATAGTAGGTTACCCATTATTTTAAAATATATCTGTTCTGATGCTCTTTTTAGGCCATAGAAAGAAATTTAAAGTGCCCTGTTTTAGGTACCAAAGAAAGGTAGAAAAACTTTTCAGCCTGCACTTATGGAGCTACTTAATAATAGTATTGTTGGTATTTGTTAAGTGCTTACTATGTGCCAAGCGCTGTTCTAAGTGCTGGGGTAGATACAAGGTAACCAGGTTGTCCCATGTGGGGCTCATAGTTTTAATCCCCATTTTACAGATGAGGTCACTGAGGCACAGAGAAGTTAAGTGACAAGCTGACAAGTGGCGGAGCCGGGATTAGAAACTACGTCCTCTGACCCCCAAGCCCGTGCTTTTTTCACTAAGCCACGCTGCTTCTCGTATTCAAAATCCAACCTTAATGCCAGTAATCTCACCCAGCTATCGTTTGGTCTTGATTCCACTTTTTGCTACTAATATCATTGCTAAATTTTATATTCTCCATTCGAATATGTTTTTGAACTTAGATGATTTCCCCAGATAGCTTGCAAGAGAATTATACTTTGCCAAAGAAAGAGTTTCTGTTCTAATAAATATTTTAATAATAATAAGGCAGAAATTCTATTATGTTGCCCTGTTACTTGAAGTAAAAATATTTAAAAGTAATTAATTTTAAGTCCCTCCCATCAGAATTTTTTTAAGATCATTCCCTTAACTCATTTGTAGAGTTGCAAGAAAAGACCCAATTAAAGATTCATCAGAGAACCATTCACTGAGACAATTTGATTAAATACTACAATTTTCAGGAAAATGCTTTATGTTGCCAATTAAAAAGCAATTAATCACAATTGAGATATTTGCTAAGCATTCTGGGGTGTAAGGTTGCTCTGTCAGATCAGCAAAAAATTCAGACAATACGTTCAGGTATCGCTGCAAAAAAATAAAGACAGCAAGGTAGTCAGGGACATAGTACTTGAATATATTATGGTGGTTAATGTACCCACAAATGAAAAGTAAGATTTTGATTTCTGTGGAGGTTTTGGAGAGTGTATGGAGTGTGTTAGTAGGATATATGATTAACTGTGTACTCTTATCTATGCAGGAGGAGAAAGAAAGGCAACAGATGGTCCAGGATGGATTGGCACATTTTAAATTACTATCTGTTAATCAGGTGAAATCTTCAAGATGATCTGATAAACTAGCACTTGATTATAGTGGCTTCTGTTTGGCTGCCTTCCTAGTTTAAATTCCCAGGCTGTCCCATCTTTCAGCCAGGGGAGACACCGGTGAAGAGGGAAGTGGGACTTTAGTGAAACTCTGTTGGAGGAAGGGAGTCAGGATGACCATGGGTGTGCAGATTAGAGAGAGGGTTGCCCGTTAGAAAGAGCACAAGCCTGGGTGTCAGAGGACCTGGGTTCTAATCCCAATTTGTCTGCTGTGTGATCTTGTGCAAGTCACTTAGCCTCTCTGTGCCTCTCCACTACAGGGCCCAACAAGTCGCAGCAAGTAGTGGTGGAGTAGCAACAGTAGTAATAGTAGTAATTGCCTAAGTATTTATCAAGTGATTACTATGTGCAGAATCTCTGTACTAAGTGCTGAGAAAAATATGCAGGTGAGAATTAGATAAGGTCTCTGGTCTGCAAGGGTTTTCTTAATGATATTTGTTTATTCATTCATTCAATCATTTATTAAGCAGTTATTATGTGCAGAGCATTGTACTAAGTGCTTGGGAAAGTACAATACAACAATAAGCAGTGGCATTCCCTGCCCACAATGAGTTTACAATCTAGACAGGGGGAGACAGACATCAGTACAAATAAATAAATTACAGATATGTACATAAGTGCTGTGGGGCTGGAAATGGTGGAAGAGCAAAGGGAGCGAGTCAGGGTGATGCAGAAGGGAGTGGGAGATGAGGAGAAGTGGGAGTTAGCCTGGGAAGGCCTCTTGGAGGAGCTGTGCCTTCAATAAGGCTTTAAAGTGGGGAAGAGGAATTGTCTATCAGGTTTGAGGAGGGAGGATGTATAGTAATAATAATAATAATAATAATAATAATAATAATAATAATAATAATGGTATTTAAGTGCTTACTATGTGCAAAGCACTGTTCTAAGCCCTGGGGGGATACAAGGTGATCAGGTTGTCCCACATGGGGCTCACAGTCTTAATCCCCATTTTACAGATGAGGTAACTGAGGCACAGAGAAGTTAAGTGACTTGCCCAAAGTCACACAGCTGACAAGCAGCAGAGCTGGGATTAGAACCCATGACCTCTGACTCCCAAGCCCGGGCTCTTTCAACCGAGCCATGCTACTTCTCTATTCCAGGCCAGACGTGGGCTTGGACATGGGCTAGGGGTCGGCAGTAAGACAGGCAAGATCGAAGCACAGTGTGAGAAGGTTAGCACTTGAGGAGCACAGTGCGGGGGCTGGGTTGTAGTAGGAGAGAAGTGAGGTGAGGTAAGAGGGGGCAAGGGGATAGAGTGCTTTAAAGCCAGTGGTGAGGAGTTTTTGTTTGAGATGGAGATGGAAGGGCAACCACTGGAGTTTTTTGGGGAAGGGCATGACATGTTCTGAATGTTTTTTTAGAAGAATGATCCAGGCAGCGTAGTGAAGTATGGACTGGAGATGGGAAAGACAGGAACCTGGAAGGTCAGCAAGGATGCCGTTGCAGTAATCCAGGCGGGATAGAAGGAGCGACTGTATTAACTTGGTAGCAGTTTGGATGTAGAGGAAAGGGTGGATTTTAAGGATGTTGTGAAGGTGGGACCGAAAGGATTTTGTGGAAGATTGAATATGTGGGTTGAATGACAGAGAACAGTCAAGGAAAATTCCAGGGTTATGGGCTCATGAGACAGGTAGGATGGTGGTGCCATCTATAGTGATGGGAAAGTCACGGGGAGGACAGGGTTTGGGTGGAAAGATAAGGAGCTCTGCTTTGGACCTACTATCTTTGAGGTGATGGGAGGACATCCAGGTACAGATATCTTAAAGGCAGGAGGAGATGCAAGCCTAGAGAGATCGAGAGAAATCAGGACTGGAGATATAGATTTGGCTATCATCTGCATAGAGGTGGTAGTTGAAGTCATGGGAGTAAATGAGTTCTCCAAGGGACTGGGTGAAGATGGAGAATAGAAGGGAACCAAGAACTGAACCTTGAGGGACTCCCAGAGTTAGGGGTGGGTGGCAGAGGAGGAGCCTCTGAAGGAGACTGAGAAGGAACAGCCAGAGAGATAAAAGGAAAAGCAGGAGAGGACAGAGTCAGTGAAGCCAAGGTTAAATAACGCTTCCTGGAAAAGGAGGCCCTCACAGTGTCGAAAGCATCTGAAAGGTTGAGAAGGATTACGATGGAGTAGAGGTCGTTGGATTTGGCAAGAAGGAGATCATCAGTGAGCAATTACTATGTGCCAGGCACTGTTCTCAGCACTGGGATAGATACGAGCTAATCATGTTGGGAATAGTCTATGTTCCACATGGGGTTTACAGTCTTAATCCCCATTTTACAGATAATCCCCATTTAACTGAGGCATAGAGAAGTTGTCTCAGGTCACACAGCAGGCAAGTGGCAGATGGGCATTGGAACCCAAGTCCTCTTATTACTCAGCTTATTACCCAGACATATGCATCAGGCCCTTATTTTCAATTTCCTAATTTCAGCTCTTTATACCAAAACTTTCTGAGCGTGCTGCTGTCACTCATTCTCCTCATATGCCCCAAACAACAATGGTGTGTTAAGGTGAGCATAGCTTTGTTGCTGGAGGATTGACTCATATTCCTCAACCCCGTTGTTCATAATTTTATCGTGCCATTTGATATTGAGTATAGCCCCTCGGTGATGCCAGTGGAGCCAGATGTGACATGGATGTGAGATCTAGGTCTCAAAGCCATTGAGAAGGTTGGGCAACACTACAGCTCTGTAAATCTTTAGTTTGGTCTGGACCCTGATGCCATGTTATCATCAAACACTGTTTATAGTCTTCCAAAGGATATGCTGCCCATCTTGATTCTATTTTCTATTTCCTTGCCTATCGCTTTATCATTGGTTAATGGGCTACCTGGCTGGCAGAATTCTATCATAGATTTTAGCTCTGTATTGCCAATAAAAACTTGGGGTTATGTGTATGATTTTCCTGATGCAGGCTGATGCATCACCTCAGTCTTCTTCAGACTTATTGCCAATGCATAGTGCCTGAATCTAGGGTGGGCTTTTTAAAACGAAGTCATTTGAAATGTCTTCCAAGTACTAAAATAGTATTATCAATCAATCAATAGCATGTACAGAGTGTTTACGTGTGCAGAACACTATACTGAGCACATAGGAGAATAAAATACAATAGAGTTGGTAGAATTCCTGCCCTCAAGGCGTTTACAATATAGTTGGAAGGCAGACATTAAAAATTACAGATTATAGACACATAAATACTATGGGACTGGCTAAGAACCAAAGTGCTTAAGGGGTACGTAGTACCCAGTACGTAGACCATGCGGAAGGGAGGGAAACTGAGTAGGAAAAGAGAGATTAGTCAGGGAAGGCTTCTTGGATGAGATAAGATTTTAATAAGATTTTGAAGATAGGGAGAGCGGTGGTCTGCCAGATATGAAGGGGGGCAGGTGTTCCAGACCAGAGGAAAGAGTTGGTGGAGAGAGAGATGAAATTGAGACACACTGCTATTTTTGAATTAGCCTTACCTGACTTTTGTAAAGGAAAAAAAAATGTGCTACAATTAATGAACCAGAATCTGCTGGAGCGTGAGATGTAAGTTTGACCGTAATAAAAGGCGCATTGACCCAAGCCACTCATCTTTTCAACCACATCATATCCCAATCTCTTTGACTCTTTCACTTGGTTCACAACTTTTTTTATATTATACCTCTTCTCCACATGTTTCCTAAAAATCATGTTCTAAAATGTAATTGCCCTACTGCTTGAAGAGCACAAGATATACCAGTACAGCATTCATTTCAAAGCTTCTTTCCTTTCTAAAACTCAATGTTTTACCACATAAGTGGCCTTTAATGATGGCAACAACTTTCTTAACTAATAAATTCGGACTTTCTGTATTTTAAAAAAAACAATCAGCACAGGAGCTCCTTCATCAGTAGACAGTCATACATCTCACAAATCCATCTGTTTACTGTTAACTCCTAGAGGAGAGTTATAACTTCTCCTGATTTTCTTGTCCTCTCCTATCTGCTTAGTTCAAATACTTGGCACCCAGTTGACACACAGTGAATACTATTAGTGATGATGGTGGATGATGAAGTCATTGATAATTCGGAAAGAATGACCACCTGAGGTTAAATTGCCAAATGCTTATATATTCACATCGTCATTTTCCCAGCCAAGCTCTTTCCTCCCCCGTGACTTTCCCATCACTGTAAAGAGATGGGAAAGTTTCTCCCATCCTTCCCGTCTCACAAGCCCATACCCTTGGCATTCTCCTCCACTCATTCTCTCATTCAACCCACATATTCAATGTCACCAAATCCTGTCCATTCAATCTATGCATCATCGCTAAAATCTGCCCTTTCCCTCCCTCCCTCTTCATATCCAACAGGCCACCACTCTCCCCACTTTCAAAGCCTCATTAAACTCTTATCTTCTCCAAGGGATTTTCTCTAAGTCCTCATTTCCTCTACATCCTCTCCCTTCCGTGTTGCCCTTGAACTTGAATTTGTACCTTGTATTTACCCCACCTTCTGCCCCAAAGCACTTAAATACTAATCCATAATTTATTTTTGTTTCCATCTCCCCAATATTTTGTAAGCTCTGTGGGCAGGAAATGTATCTCCCAAGTGCTTAGTGGAAGCAGAGTGGCTTAGTGGAAAGAGTCTGGGAGTCAGAAGGACCTGGGTTCTAATCTCAGCCCCGCCACACGTCTTCTGTGTAACTTTGGGCAAGACATTTCTCTGTGTCTTGCTTACCTCATCTGTAAAATGGGGATGAAGAGTGTCAGCCCCACGTGGGTTAGGGCCTGTGTCCCACCTGGTTAGCCTATAACTATCCCAGCACTTAGAATAGTGCTCGACACACAGTAAGGCCTTAACAAACACCATCGTTATCATTCTAATTACAATGCCCTGCACATGGTAAGTGCTCATTAAATATGACTGATTGACTGTTAGTCCCGGCAAGCTTCCAGGCAACACAAAATCCAAGGACTATTGTACCCAGAGAAACTACCGGGATGCACGTGGATCAAGGCACTCTGCTGAAATATTTCAATTTAGAATATCAGGAAAAATCTCGTTCCCTGAAGGACACATAATGCATCCACTAACTTTGAGGGGGAAATCTTTCTAGATGAAAATCTGAAAGGTTTGGGTCACATCCTCCTTACAAGGATATCCTGACAAGGTCGCTATCTACAGCAAAATGTATGAAAAGAAAAATGTAGGCAGCACTATTGATAGAACCATTTAATTCCTGTAGTGAAAAAGATGAATCCTGGATTTGGTACTGGAAGCAAGAGATGAGTTGAGGGCCTTGGAGTCCAAATGTAACCTTGGGGAAAATGGGAGTTGGAAAATTTCCATGGAGAAGCAGCAAGGCCTAATGGCAAGAGCATGAGTTGGGGAATCAAAAGACATAGGTTCTAATCCTGACTCTGCCACTTGTCTGCTGTGTGACCTTGGGCAAGTCACTTCACTTCTCTGGGCCTCAGTTACCTCATCTGGAAAACAGGGATTAAGACTGTGAGCCCCATGTGGGATAAGGACTCTGTCCATCCTGATTACCTTGTATCTACCCCAGCACTTAAAACTGTACTTGGTATATAGTAAGAACTTAACAAATACCATCATTATTATTATTAAAAGAGAAGGGAAAGGCAAAGTGAAGACTTTGGATTTGTTCTAGGTTGTCCTCCCTATATTCTCTATTCAAGAAGTATTTAACTAAGTCTCATGAGGTTACATCTGAAAATTAATATTTTTTTCTAATTTGGTCATCTACTTTGGCCTGACCTCAAACTCACTGTTTAAAGAATTATTTCTACAAAGAGTAAACGCCAGCAGGATTATGTGTGCAATAACCACCTTGCTGGATGTGACTACTTTTACAGGTATATTGAATTTCCTCTGAAATCTTTAGTTAGGCCCCCCAAAATTGAAAGGACATATGCAACATTTAGTTCTATATATTACTTTGAAAAACAGATGAATTTCTATGTAAAGTGTTACCGAAGCACTCACTAGAACATAACCATTCAATTTTCTACAGAAAGTCCAAAAGCCCTCATTGCTAACACAAGATATTTTTCTTTATCTAGCCTGCCTGATGTTGTAGTCCCTATTCACACTCCATATTCTTTAAGACATGCTAAGATTCTATTCCCTTTCTATTTATGATATGATTCATTGCCTGCTTCAGCCTACTTGGTATTTTTTAATATTTTCCAGCCCCTGCAGTAGAAATTCATTTTTTCCAATAAGAAATTTAGTGATGACCCTGACATCTAAGCATCCTAATTTATCTGTCTACGTGCAAAACCTGTTCCGTTTTGACTCTTTCAGAATTCATATATAGATTATTCTGGGAGTATTATCACCTGCAGAGAAACTTAGTTTTCACAAGTCTTTAGGAAATAAGAACCGTTTTACAGTAGAAGTGGTGGGAAGTGATAAATTCAAAATATTTTGACTGTGTTTCTCAGAAACATTTTTAGTGCCTGAATGAAAGAATTTGTAATTGATAGGAAACAATCTGAAGTCCGGGGGTAAGTTAGATTAGCCTGTTTTCAACTCACACTCTTGAAAAATATATGAAATGAGGGCTTTTTTTTCCTTTTTGGTAGGGCTAAGTAACATATTGCTTAAAGACTCGATTTCTGAAGAACACAGAAATTCACTTCATCATCATCAGTGGCAATTATTGAGTACCTACTGTGTGCAGAGCACTGTACTAAGTACTTGGGAGAGTACGATCCAACAGAGTTGGTCGACACGTTCCCTGCCTCCAGGGAGCTAACAGTCTAGAGGGGGGCAACAGGAATTAATAAAAATAATTTATCATATATTATTTACAGATGTGCACACAAATAAGTGCAGTGGAAATGAGGGTGGGGCAAATATCAAATGGTCGAAGGTCAGAGACCCAAATACACAGATAATGCAGAAGGGAGAGGGAGTCGGGGAAAAGAAGGCTTAATTGAGGAAGGCATCTTGGAGGAGATTTGACCTCAAGGAGATGTGGGAAGAATGCTGGTCTTGCTTATATGGAGAAGGAGGGGGTTCCAGACCATCAGGAGGACATGGCAAAGTGGTCAGCCATGAAATAGATGTGATGGGGCACGGTGAGCAAGCTGGCTCAAAAAGAATAAAGTGTGTGGGCTGGGTTATAATAGGAGACCAGTGAAGTAAGGTGGAGGGAGCCAACTGGTAGAATGCATTAAAGCTGATTGTAAGCAGTTTCTTTTTGATGTGGCAGTAGAAAAGCAACCACTGAAGGCTCTTGAAGAGTGGGGATACATGGCCTGAACTTTTTTTTTATAAAAAAACTGATCCATGCAGCAGAGTGAAGTATGGACTGGAGGCGGGGAGAGTCGCTTCACTTTGACTTTCAAGTTCAAAACTGCTTTTCTAATCTCAGCTCAGTCCCTAATAGGGGAGTTGATATCAGTTGGCAAAGGAACTAGCCATTCAATCAATAAGCAACTCATACAGCTGAAAAAATTATAAGAGTATTCAGTTGGCAAAGGAACTAGCCATCCAATCAATAAGCAACTCATACAGCTGAAAAAATTATAAAAGTATGTAAGTAGCAGAGCACTCCAGAAGTGAGGAAGAAGGGAACTTGCAGGAACTGGGCAGATGGGAGAGTGTTTCACCAAAGTTATTGTTTTTGTTCCTAGTAGCAGATGGATATCCTCTTTTCCTCTGATCAGCTCCTTTTCGGTTTCCCCTCTTTTGTCTATCTATTCACCAAAATTTCCCACTAGCTCTTTTAAACAAAACTCCCCAGGCAACCACTGATACTCCTACCACCATCTTTGGCCTCTTCCTGCTGGCTCACACATCTCAGTTATGTCACAGAGGGTTTTGTATGGGGGTGTAATTTGCCCAAGAGACGTTTGGTTGGATGACAAATTTGTCTGGGCATCCTATCAGTTCAGTGAATCCCTAGGTGAAGAGATTGAATTATGATGCGACATGAAGCTGCCACCCACTGCCAGTCATGTGACACAACCTACACACACACATACACACATCTGTGCAGCCATGATGGAGGCCCAGGCATGGTCCTACTAACCTAGGTAGTGGCAAAATTCCCTCCTGGTTTGGGAAATTTATCTTTTGTCATTTTTTATAAATAAAAAGCAAGCTTCTTGCTTTGTCTCTTCCACCCATGGCCAGAGAATCCATGGACTAGCAGGAACCGCAGGTGCTCTGTTGCTTTCCCCTCTCCAGCAGCCGGTCCAGAGCCTGGGCTGACCAGTGGGGAGTTGGACCTCCAGTGGCACGAACCCTCCTGACTCCTCAGAGCCATTTTGGTTTTCATCATATTCTTGCTTTGAGGTGAGGGAAAAGGGCCTCGTGGAACAAGCTGCTTCTTGTTGAGTGGGGATGAGTGGGGAGATAGACTTTTGTGCACAGGAATTGATTAGAGCACTTGTGCCTTGTCCCTTGCACTCAATCTTGTCCCTACCAGTCATGCAATCCTAGCACACAGTGTACCTGGACAGGGATGTAGCACACTGCGAAGTGCAAAGTGAACATTTTTTACACGCATTGCACAGTTATGACCATCCTTAATTAAGTCTGATTGCAATTCCCCTCAACCTGTCAAACCTGTGGTCTTTTCATTCTGTTGGAATACAAAGGACAGTTTCTCCACTTCCCACCAATCTCCTTTTTCATCAAGATTGCCAAACTGTTTGTTTTTAAATTCCATTAACTCCAGTGGAAGAAGGATTTCAACACTGAGGTAGCTAAATTGAATTCATGTAGCAAATGTGCCCAGAGTAAATGTTTGTTGTGATTTCTTTCAGATCTTTAATCTTTAGACATAAAAAATGCATGACAAACACCCAGAGTAGCACACATCTCTGATCACAGTAATCTCTCAACCGTAACTCCTTCTCACTTTCCAGTGCCTTGTTTTCTGCCCTTAAACACATCACTGTCCCCTGCTACTCAATTGAAGAACAAAATGAACTTTACAAATGAACTTTCCAGTCAATCAGTCATATTTATTCAGTGCTTGAGTGTGCTGCACTCAGCGTTGGGAGAGTACAAAGTAACCAAGTTGGTAGACATGTTTCCTCTCCACAGTAAGCTTACAGTCTAGAAGGGGGAAACAGACCTTAATATAAATAAATAAAATACAGGTAAGTACATTTGTGCTTTGGGGCAGAAGAAGGAGTGAATGTAGTGTGCAAATCCAAGTGCAAAGCTGACACAGAAGGGAGTGAGAGAAGAGGAAATGAGAGCTCAGTAGGATAAAGCCTCTTGGAGGAGTTGTGCTTTTAATTAAGTTTTGAAGGTGGGGAGAGTAATCATCTGTCAAATATGAAGAGGGAGGGTGTTCCAGGCCAGAGGCGGGATATGGGCAAGGGAACAGCAGCGAGATCCACAAGATTGAAGTAGAGTGAATAGGTAGCATTAAAAGAAGCCAAAATGTGCAGGTATAGGAGGGGGTAAGGTAATCGAGAGCTTTAAAACCTATGGTTAGTAGTTTCTGTTTGATGCGGAGTTGGTTGGGCAACCACTGGTGGTTCTTGAGGAGTGGGGAAATATGGATTGAATGGTTTTGTAGAAAAAATATCTGGGTACCAGAGTAAAGTACAGACTGGAGTGGGGAAGATGGGTTTGAGTTGGAATTCATCAGAGTTGAGTAAATTGTGGAATAATACAGAGGATCTTCTTGATTTTGGATTATTACTGTAGGGGTTGAAATATCAGAAAATATTTTCATGAAATGAGGTGGAAAGAAAAAAGTAAGGAAGGCATTAAACTTGTCCAGAAACGTAGAGATAAGTCTTGGAGGATGACTGATGAAAGACCACAAGGTGGTGGTGATAGTAGTAATAGTAGTTGCAGTAGTAGTTTTGAATCAGTCAATCAGTCAGTCAGTCAGTGGTTTCTACTGAGTGCTTACTGTGTGCGGAGCACTATACAGAGCACTTAGGAGAGGACAATAGAGCAGTATTGGTAGACAACCCCTACTCACAGGGAGCTTACCATCTAGAGGGAGAGACATTGAAATAAATTCAGATAGGGGAAGGTATAAAGGATATATAGGGGAACATGTCTATCAAATCGATTATATTGTACTCTCCAAAGTGCTTAATACAGTGCTCTGCACCCAGTAAGTGCTCAAGAAATATGTTTTATTGATTGATAATTGATTTGTACATAACTGCTGCAGGGCTGAGGTTGGGGTAAATATCACATGCTTAATGGGTAGAGATCTAAATGCATAGGTGATGTAGAAGAGAGAGTGAGTAGGGGAATTAAGGGATGATTAATCAATAGTGGTAGTAGTTTTACAGATAGGTAGTTTGGGGTGAAGATGGGAGGAAGGAATAGGAATATGATGAAGAGAGAGCATAGTAGTGAGTGAGGGCAACTGCAGTGATGAGCAAGAGGAGTAGGCTGGTAAAGGATCAGTCAATAAATGGTATTTATTGAGCTTTTACTGGGTGCAGAGCACTGTCCTGAGTGCTTGGGATTGTAGTGCAATAGAATCAGTACAGACTGTCATTTCCCATAAGGAACTTCAGTTTTGAGGAGATGCTTAATAATAATGATGGCATTTGTTAAGTGCATATTATGTGCCAAGCACTATTTGGTCACATTAAAAATAAGAGACAGTAATTGATCAATCTTTAAAATGTGCCTGGCTTAAGTCACTGCTTGTTTTGGGAAAATTGATGAGTTGAACTTGTTTGAGTGAGTACTATTAAAAGTAATATAAGAATGGTTACTACCTTGAATTTAAGCCTTGAATTCAATTTTGGGGAATTTGAAAGGAAGACAGGTTTCCTTGGTATTTACACAGGCTTTGAACCAAGGTAACCAAATAGCAATTTATGGAATAGAGACATTTCTGTACTAAAGTAAATGGAAGGTTTATTTTACTTAGGATGTAGAAAAGGCAGGGGAAAAAATCAACCCAATTCAGTGGCCACAATGAATATTGGAGTTTGTGTTAGAACTCACCTGAAAAGATTTGAACTATAATTACTAATTCCCTCAGCTACATTGAATTATTCGTATTTTTCAATTTGGGACTTTGAGATGCAATTATATTATTGTTTCCCCCTGAGAACAAATTGTTATCTTCTACTTAGGTCAACATCTTACTTAATTTGGCACAGCTGCCTTGCTGCAGCTGGGGCAGAAAGTCATTTTTGAAGTTACACTGAAGTGGGGGTATTTCCTCAGCCAGGTATATCTCTGGCTTGGAACTCAGAGCAAATGACCCCAGAGCACTAGTAGATATACCAGGACAACCAACATTATGACTTAAATTAAATGAATGAACAGAGTTAGTGACATCTTTGAAAGCATTCATCTACTTGAGGCATTTCCAAAAATCCCTTTTTCTCAAATCTTGGAGGGTGAGAGTTTACTTTCCTACTAGCAGAATTTTATGGTTCATTTTTGGTATTGAAAGGTTTAACTTTGTAACTATATAATTTCCCCTAACTAGATTTTAAACATTATAATTTCTGTTTACTACCACATATAGATATTCAAAAAGCCCGTACTGCAAAGAGCAGTTTCTAGGTCATAACATTTAATTGCATACAATCAAAAAATATGTGGTTGGCAAACCCTACATTGGATTTTGAAATTACTGTGCTACCCGTATGTTCCAATCAATGAGAATATCTCAGGCATGAACTTTTATTGATTCGTATTCTCCAGGGCAACATAAATGGCTTTCCTTAAGTCTTCCAATTGCACTATGGTTATTTTTTTTCTTGAAAAATCTGCTGAAAGAAGAATGACAAGCTTATTTATACACTTACTCTGTTTCTGGATCTATCTCATAGCTAGGGTAGGTGTCAGTGTTTTGTAGGGAGAGGAAGGAGTTGTGAGAAAGTAATTAGACCTATTTAGGGCCATAACTGTGCAGGGCTATTGAGCATATGAGCACTGGCATCAATATCTTTATTATTCAAGAACTGTTAGGCCACTTCCAGTCTTTTGGGTAAGAATGACATACTTTAAAATTCTCTAATCAGGTCTGGCAAAGGAACTGAAGGTAAGGAAAATGGGGGGAAAAAGAATCAATATAACCCAAGAAGCAAAAGGAAGGGCTTTCTCTACCAGGTGTAGAAAATTGTAATCACTTCTGTGGGTGTGGCTAAGCTTTTATAAGTGAAGACAGAAGCCAAACCTCTTTCTGTTGACTGTATTCTTCTGTGTTCTGCTCTATTTTTAATGGGATTTATTGAGTGCTTTCTATTTGAAGAACACTGAACTAAGTGTTTGGGAGAATGTAATACAACCCCTGTCTTCTCTGGACCCTTCTAGAAGATCTTTCTCTGCTTTATTTTGAGACATGGGGTAAGATTTTTTTCCTCTCTCTGCTTAACCACTACTTCTGGTAAAAGAGTCTGAGGTGATCAAATTTGGAATTATTTGTATTTTAAGTCTTTTCCATTCCCTTACCCAAGAAATCCTTTGGCATAGAACTACACATGTACTTTATATACTTGAAACTGTGCAGGGAGTTCCATCTATGTCTCTGAAGATCCCTGGGCCTTCATTTGCAAACCTCAGTCTGTAAACCTTCATTTAAATATTTTAATCTCCTTCTTGGCTTCTTTCCAGTTGGATAATTGATTAAAAATAGGTTTTTGGCACTTATTGTGCCTGGGAACTATTTCAGATATGTTTATTGGGGCTTTTTTGGAGCTTGCACTTGGATCTTGAACAGCCTGTCTACCCTTTCACTTCTTTTGGATTGTTCTGGGTGTGGGGCATGCTCTTACTTTTTGGTTCAGTGTGAGGCAGTAAGGTGGTTCCAGTCTCACAAATTACCATTGTGTAAGAGAACTTGTTGATGGTTAATAGTTTTTTTTTTTCTGATATAGAAAAAGGCCCTGATGGAGGTGATACAGGCAGTGATCGGTGACTCATTTTTATTTTGAATTAGTCAATCCATCTATGTAAGGTGTACTTAATTTTGTAATTTTGGTTCTCTTGTAACCTGTGCTAGAATAATTTTAACTTCTCATTCTTGTTACTATATTAGCCCCATTTTATTGAGCCTCCTTTTGACATTACAGTTCAATTGAACGTTCTGACCCTCAGTTCTGTTACCCTCCTTTCTTCTCTAAATTCATTCTCAGTGAAGGTTTTCTGTCTCATATCTTCCTAAATAAAATATGTTTAAAAGTCAAAGAAGATGATAAATGGGATAAAACTAACTTTCAAAAATCTGAATTTTCAACTTTTCTCAGAACCTGGAAATTTTTGCTTGTTTGATGGAAAGTGAAAATATAAAAGATTAATATAGACCTATAACTTTATCTGCAATTATGTGCTGTGACCACAGACAAGTAGCTTCATTTTTCTATGCCTCGATTAGCTCATCTGTAAAATGGGGAATAAAACTCAGCATCCCTTGTGGGATAGGGACTGTGATCAAGCTGATTAACTTGTATAAACCTCAGCACTTAGTACTGGCACATGGTAAACACTTGGCAAATACCTTGGAAAATATAGACCAAATGTTTTATATGCAATTAAATAGCTCTTAAGTCTTTCCTTTCAGATTATATCCTTATAACCTATACTCAACTACACACTTGTTCCATAGTTCTGATTAAAACACTCTCAAAGTCAACTATACAATTGTTCCATTGTCCATATTGAAAAATTATTCAAAATTGACTACACCCTCATTCCTGACATAATTTTTAGAGATTACAAGTTAGCACAAATAAAATGCTAATTCTGTTGTACTGTCCCAAGCACTTAGTGTACAGTTCTTGCACGTAACTGCTCAATAAATACCAGAAAAAAAGAAAATGGGCTTGGAAGCCAAAGAACTTGGGTTCCAGTCCCAACTATGCCAGTTGCCAGTTGGACAAGTCATTTAATTTCTCTGTGCCTCAGTTTCTTAATCTGCAAAATGAGGATTCAATGCCCATTCTCTTTCCTACATAGACTCTGGGACAAGGACTGTCTGATATTATCTTGTATCTAACCCAGGGTTTAGCACATGCTTCACACTTAGTACGTATGAGCTTAGTATAGTGCTTTGCATGCAGTAAGCACTCAAATGCGATTGAATGAACAAATCATAATGATAATGGAACTAAAATTGCTTGCATTGGATCCATTTCTGCATTGTTATAGTATTATTTGTTCTTTTAATGGGCAGTAGAGTGGAGACAAGGCGAGAACCTGGATTCAAAGAACTTCAATCATTTATTGAGTGCTACTGTGTGCAGAGCACTGTACTAAGTGCTTGGAAAGTACAGGTTGACAACATATAGAGACGGTCCCTACCCAACAGTGGGCTCACAGTCTAGAAGGGGGAGACAGAGAACAAAACATATTAACAAAATAAAATAAATAGAATATGTACAAGTAAAATAAATAAATAGAGTAATAAATACATGCAAACATATATACAGGTGCTGTGGGGAAGGGAAGGAGGGAAGGTGGGGGGTATGAAGAGGGGGAGGAGGGGGTTCAGTCTGGTAAGGCCTCCAGGATTCACAAAGACAGTAAAGTTTTTCTCCATCTCTTTCCTAACTGGGAAATTGCTTCTATAAATGGGGATTGTTTCAGTCTTATAGGGACACCATGTAGCAAGGAAGCTGTCTCTTCTTTCTGTTACACTTTCCCAAACACACCCAGTTGGACTTGGTAAATGCCATTATTATTACAAATTTTTCCTTGGGAGTGCAGCCCCTTGACATTTACAGGCATTCAATGATTGTCAGGTGTTTGATTTTTTTTTTTTTTTTGGCTCTGCCTGAATGAAAGGTTGGAATCTCTCCACCAATGTTCCTCTTCCAAAGGATAGAGTTCTTAAGTGCACATGTAAGCATCCATTTAACACTGAAATTCATTCAAGCAACCTATATATCTTTTTATCTGTCAGGTCTTGGGAGGAGTCAAGGCTGTCAACTAGATAACTTGTCAAGATTCTAATGTTATGGTTTTTATCTTGTCGAACTTGCAGAATTTCATGGTAACTTTTTACTTTTTATTTAATATAGCTAATGACAATTTGGCCAGGTGTTAGGTTTTCAAATTGCAGCCAAGTTCACTTAACTCGATCTTCACCAAAGTGGTGGTTGCAAATCTGTGACTTTTTTTTGACTACCCTTATATTTGTATACTCATCAGTATGCATAAGTTTATGAATTAATGTTAGTTAAGGAGTTTTTTCCAAGGCATTTAGTCATCTTTGGGGTTTGAAAATGTCTTAATACAAGCATTCAGCTTCCTTATTGATGTCAGACTTAATGATAATTATAATAATGGTAATTTGTTAAATGCTTACTATTTACCAAGCACTGTTCTAAGGGCTGAGATTAGATACAAAGTAATCAGGTTGTCCCACATGGGGCTCACAGTCTTAATCCCCATTTTACATATGAGGTAACTGAGGCACAGAGAAGTTAAATGACTTGCCCAAAGTCACCCAGCTGGTAAGTGGCAGAGCTGGCATTAGAACCCCCTACCTCTGTTTTCCCAAGCCTGGGCTCTTTCCATTAAACCACGTGGCTTCTCTAGATTAGAATTCCTAATCTAGATTGCATAAAACTGAAGTTATTACACAGGCCGGGTCACACTTTGGGCAAGGTAAATGAAAGCAGTATCTACAAAAGGGCATTTTGGAAAACTCCAAAGATGATTGAGCTATTATATCTCCAACCATTCTGAATTAAAAAAAAAAAAGGAAACCGGCAGATAAAGATGAAATTGCTTCAGTGATTTTTTAATAGCATTCAGAAGACCATGGCTTACCACTATAGATATTCTGATTGCAAGTGAAACCAGTGCTTTGTATACAGTAAGGGCTCAATAAATAACATTGATGAGGAAATCGTACCCAGGTGGTAAGAACACTGTAATGAACTACAGAATGTGCCTTCCACCCTCAAGGGGGGGAGTCATTCCTCCAGACACGAAAACCAGCCAAAGTATGTAATCATGTCCTTACCTCTGCCCTGCCCCTATCTACTCACGGCTTTGGTCCAATGCTTCACTCTGCTGCCTCTTCTATTTTTTTTTTTAAAGTCAATGTTTTCCCCACTCATCAAGAACCTCCAATGGTTGCTCATTCATTCATTGTTATATTTCTTGAGCACTTACTGTGTGCAGAGCACTGTACTAAGCACTTGGGAAGTACAATACAGCAATAAAGAGAGACAATCACTGCCCACAAAGGGCTCTCACTCCATCCACCTCTGCATCATGTGGAAATTCCTTAGTTTTGATTTAAAGTACCAGATCACCTTACCTTCTCCTATTTTACCTAGCTTATTTCCTACTACAACCCAAAACCCTCACTTCACTCCAATGCCAAACTGAACCTCTGTCATGCCACTGACCTCTCTGGCCTGGAACTCCACTTCTTTTAAATCTGACAGACCATCACTCTCCCCAAGTTCAAAGTCTTATTAAAATCATATCTCCTCCAAGAATCCTTTCCCGATTAAGCCCTCATTTCCCCTACACGCTCTGAGCTTAGAACAGTGCATGGGACATGGTAACCACTTAACAAATACCATAAAGTAAAGTTTGCTAGTTTATATAGGTCTGCAGGTATTTTAATCCTTTCCCAATTAAAGCTGAGTAGTTGTACAACTATGGGTGCATATTCCCACAAAACATATCTATCCTCTGTTTTTGAAAATGACACAGTTGGGGTTGAGAGTCTGCCTGAAGGTTGTGAGGGTGGCTGAAAAGGGCTGATGTGGGATTGCTTCTATGCTAATTTGATGATTTCAGGGATATAACTCAAGTGAAATAATAATAATAATGGTAATAATAATAATTCTGCCTCCTGAATTACCCTTGCACTGGATATTTTCCCCACAGTACTTACATACATATCTGCAATTTATTTTAATATCTGTTTCCCCTTCCATACTATAACTTTTATACTATACTTTCCCAAGGATTTAGTACAGAGTTTTGCACCCAGTAAGCAGTCAAATATGATTGAAGTAAGCTGGATTCTCTAACCCTTGTCAAGCTGAAAAACACCCAGATCTGATGGCGTTAATCAAGAAATGTATAAGCAAGGAAGGGATTTAATTTCTAGGCACTGCATGAGGTGTTCCTCAACATAGGGGACACTAAAATGCTCCAAAACTCCAAATTGCTACCATAATCCCCACTTCGAAGAAGAAAAAAGGGTAAAGAGTCAACTATAAAACTAAAGTGGACACTCATTGCTTTCCATTGTAGGCAAGATTCTAATCAGATTTAATAATAATAATGATGGCATTTGTTAAGTGCTTACTATGTGCAAAGCACTGTTCTAAGCGCTGGGGAGGATATAAGGAGATCAGGTTGTCCCACTTGGGGCTCACACAATTTTAATCCCCATTTTACAGCTGAGGTAACTGAGGCACAGAGAAGTTAAGTGACTTGCCCAAAGTCACACAGCTGACAGTTGGCAGAGCAGGGATTTGAACACATGACCTTGACTCCAAAGCCCGTGCTCTTTCCACTGAGCCACACTTCTGAATAGATGGCTGCAGAACATAACCTTCCATGCACAATCTGAATCAAATGTGTCACATATAGAATGGCCCTTCATATTAATGATGATAATAATGGTAGTATTGTTAAGCACTTACTGTGTGTCAGGCACTATACTAAGCACTGGGGTGGATACAAATACCATTATTATTATTATTAGTGAATTGTATCGGACACAGTCCCTGTCCCACGGGGCTCACGGTCTTAATCTGCATTTTATAGATGCGGTAACTGAAGCCCAGAGAAGCAAACTGGTTGGGCCAAGCTCATACAGCAGTCAGATAGTAGAGATTGGCTTAGTACCCACATCCTTCTGATTTCTATGCCCATGTTCTATTCACTAGACCATGCTGCTTCTTGGTAGAAAAGGTTGAACAACAGGGAAGCAGCATGGCTCAATGGAAATAGCCCGGGCTTTGGAGTCAGAGGTCATGGGTTCAAATCCCAGCTCTGCCACTTGTCAGCCGTGTGACTTTGGACAAGTCACTTAACTTCTCTGTGCCTCAGTTCCCTCATCTGTAAAATGGGGATGAAGACTATGAGCCCCACGTGGGATAACCTGATCACCTTGGAACCTCCCCAGCGCTTAGAACAGTGCTTTGCGCATAGTAAGCACTTAATAAATGCATAAAAACAATAATTCAGCTCTGTTGACCTTTGGTGCCTGATAGACTGATATTTGGATACCAGACTGATAGTCTCCCAGAGGATATGCTGGCCTTCATTTGATATATGATTTCTGAATCGCAACATGGCTTCAGACCAAAACACAGTGCAGCAGATCTAATCTGTGAAATTCTACAGCTAGAGGAAAGTGTAGTAAGCAACCCCAGACCTCTGTACTCTGCTCACTGACCACACAAAAGCATTTGCCAGAAACCCTTGGTTTGGAGGGACTCCAGTTGCAATCTCCCTCTTACATGTCCACACTCTTGTCTTACTACGCACTGTACTCAACATACATTATGTGGTCCTGGAAAGCAGTTCTTTCATTAGTCCTCAAAATCAGTAGTAGGAGTGTTTATTGAGCACACATTGGGCTCAGTGCACTGTACTAAATACTTTGGGAAAGTTCAACACAAGGAAGTGAAACGTTCTTTGCTGAAGACAGAAGCAAACATTTCTATACTATGTGCAAAATGACTTTTCCCAACTAAGTGTTGAGAAGCAATGAGGCCTAGGGGCTAGACCATAGGCCTGTAAGTCAGAAGGACCTGGGTTCTAATGGCGGTTCTGCCACTTGTCCGACGTGACCTTGGGCAAGTCAGTTATCTGAGCTTCAGTTGCCGCCTCTGTAAAATGGCTATTAAGACTGTGAGCCCCATGTGGGACAGGGACTGTATCTACCCCAGAGCTTAGAACAGTGCATGGCACATGGTAACCACTTAACAAATACCATTAAAAATAGTTTGGTAGTTTATATAGGTCTGCAGGTATTTTAATCCTTTCCCAATTAAAGCTGAGTATTTGTACAACTATGGGTGCATATTCCTACAAAAACATATCTATCCTCTGTTTTTGAAAATGACACAGTTGGGGTTGAGAGTCTGCCTGAAGGTTGTGAGGGTGGCTGAAAAGGGTTGATGTGGGATTGCTTCTATGCTAATTTGATGATTTCGGGGATATAACTCAAGTGAAATAATAATAATGATGGCATTTGTTAAGCACTTACTATGTGCGAAGCACTGTTCTAAGTGCTGGGGAGGATACAAGGTGATCATGTAGTCCCATGTAGGGCTCACAGTTTTAATCCCCATTTTACAAATGAGGTAACTGAGGCTCAGAGAAGTGAAGTGACTTTCCCATGGTCCCACAGCAGACATGTGGGGGAGCTGGGATTAGAACCCATGACCTCTGACTCCCAAGCCTCTTTCCACTGAGCCACGCTGCTTCTGGTTTTAGCTGTTTCTCTTCTCTGGAAATTCCTTTCAAACCATAGATGTGACATCAGCACTTACCAAATTTTAACTTAATCCCAACATGTTGGCTTTCAATGTCATATATTATTAGTGGGGAAGAAGTAGCTTTTAAGTTTTTTGACTTGGGCAATTCAGAATCCTGAGAGGATAACAGAGTATCCAACAGCCCTACATCTTTATACACATCCCTGAAAGATAGCAGCAGCCATTCTCAGTTTTTTTCCATGTCCTGTGTGACATTTGATAATTTTATGAGCAAAGCATACTCTTCCTCATGTGTTGTCAAAAACAGAACATAAAAAAAGCTAACCAAGAATCTTATTTTTAAGACAATCCCAGTTAAGAATTAAAATGTACACTGCTAAAATGGATGGCCTCTTATAATTACGATGAAAAGAAGCTATTATCTAGCTAGTACGTCTTAGCTTTGATGTGATGACTAGATTTAGCATAGGTCGAATCTCTCAGCAGTGTTTTGACCCAGTTGGAATTTAATAACGATGGTGCCAGAAAGACTGGCCAAGAGACAGTTGCAATCAATCCTGAAGGAAAGAAAAGCCATGAATCAGTATCTTACCATCTCTTTCAAAATGAAGCTCTGGCTGGCAAAATTCCTCAGATGGATGGAACATTAGTTGTTAGTGTGCATTTAATGGATAAATAAATGCTTAAATATCAACCTAAAGGCCCTTCATGCATTCAGAACTCAAATAACTCTCTTATCATGTACCCCCTTCAAAAAGGTAACATTGAACAGGGATATTAAATTCTAATCTTCTTTCCTGAGTGTCTCATTTATTTATGAGAATTATCTCTGTGAAAGCAATCTTGGATTTCTTGTATATAAATAAGTTTGCACTCCAATTAGCTTTAGTTATCAGTATATTTCTGGGGCATCGATTTCCATAGTAACAGGGATAATATTATTTTGCTAAGGCAAAATGGATGAAAGGAAATGAAGCAAGATGAGAGGATGGCCTTTGCGTGCTTGAAAGAAGCCAATGAGAAGACAGTCAATTTAGTAGTGGAAGAGCTGCCCTTTGTATTGAAACAGAAATTGACCAAGGATAACTGAAACATACTAATGTTAGTCCTAGGACAAAAAAAAAGGGCTTTAAGAACTTAACACATCCTCCATCACTTGCAACCCCTGAGAAATGACATTATCCAATTTTTGCATTGACAATATTGAATTAATATTTGACAGGGTAATTAAAAGAAATAACGACAGATTTGAAACTCAGCACTGGATCCTTTAAGAGCTATGAAGGTATAAACGTTAAAAAAAGAAATCTGCTCCATTTTTTTACATTAAATACCCTAATTTTCTTATGCTACTTTTTACCCTGCATTTTCTTATGCTGCTTTTTAGAGAAGCAGCATGTCTTAGTGGCAAGACCCCGGGCTTGGGTGTCAGAGGTCATGGGTTCTAATCCTGGCTCCGCCACTTGTCAGCTGGGTGACTTTGGGCAAGTCACTTAACTTCTCTGTGCCTCAGTTCCCTCATCTGTAAAATGTGGCTTGATGGTGAGCCCCACGTGGGACGACGTGATGACCTTATATCTACCCCAGTGCTTAGAACAGTGCTTGACACATAGTAAGCACTTAACAAATACCATAATATTATTATTTTTATTATTGTTACCCTCTTAGACCTAAACTAGTGCTAACCTAGCAAGTTATGTTTATTGAATTTGATTCTCTCCACTTCATTTATTCCCTAAGCATAAAGCAGGATCTTTGGGTGATGTGATCATTTTTAAATCCAGGAAATGGTACTTGATACAATAGGAGAACTGTCTGAAAGAATTAAAGTGTCTTCCTAGTATCTGATTACTTTGGGGTTGTAAATTGATGAAAGGAGGATTAAGCAATATGTAGTGTAAACCCTAATCATAAAAGAAGTTTTTGCTATGATCGTTCCATTTTCATGAAAATAAATGAAGTACTCATGATTTATTGAAATTGTACTATTAGCGGTATTTTCAACTTATTCTTCATAGCCATAATTTACTATTAATTCCTTTAATTGAATAGTCACTTAATGTTGGTGTATCCACTTGTTAAAATTGTTCCAAAACGGAGTGAAGGAGTTGAAAGTTAATTTTAATTGTTATGAATAATACAGGTACCTGATTTATATAAACTATTCTAATAAAACCAAGGTAAAAAGCCCTTGAGATTATTATCAGTTAATGTCTGGAATGGTACAAGTTGATGTACCCATTTATAGTGCTGTATAGGTTCAGATAAAAACAATTTGACATTTAAATGATGATGTACTGTTCTTGAGATTGTTATAAAGTGGCACTCATCAAAATGCAGTTGAACAATAAGGTCATCTTTGATCTTGTTTTTCTGGGAAGCAAAGTTATGGAATAACTACTCGGTTGCTTTATTGAAAGAGGAGAAACTTTAACTTCAGAGAATAACAAACAGTTGTATTTGTGAAATAAAACAATTGTGTAATTGTATTCTTAAAATAGCCTTAGCTTTTCCAAAACACTGTTATCCACACAGTAATGGGAGACAACCATAAAAATAATTAGGACTAGTCAAAATATACAATTGAATTTGCACTTTAATAGATGTATACACAGAAATTCTGAGTATGGGTGAAAAATATGTTCAAGGGTATTAGAGTTGGCTGACCTGGTTATGCAGCACAGGGAGCTGGGAAATTAATTGAGGGGGGCTTGATGGAGGAGATGGGATTTTAGGAAGGTTTTGAATGCAGGGGTACATTAGGTTTGGGAATGAAGGAATCTCAGCACAGTGGAGACTATTTTAGTCCCTGGAAGGCTCTTTTCTATGAATTAATAGTGAATTTCAATTAAATGTAGATTTAATTTTGAAAATTTCAGTGTCTCGCCATCTGCTGAGCCTGCTTTACAGATTTTTGTGTTACTTCCATCTATAATCATACTATCTTACAACCCAAGGATTCTTTCATTCATTCCTAATGAAAACTGAATAACTGCCTTCATTTTTTCATAACAGGCACTGACAAATAGTCTGTCTGTAACAAAAAATGCTGCAGTGGGAAACCTAGGAACTTTAATTGGAAAAAGTTTAGAAAAAAGTATTTTACTGTCTGACCACCAATAACATGAGCTATTCTTCTCCCAAGAGTAGCATTTGTCTTCCCTCTTGAGTCTGGATAAAACTAGGTAATTTAGAAGACTTCTCTCTTGGGTTTATGGCACCATATTGTCGAATACATTTCATGCAGATAATTTCAGTTATTCTTTGGAAGGCCGTATGTCATTTAAATCAATACTCATTATCCAGGAAAGGATGTTATGCTTGTTTTGTGGGTTCTAAATTTTAAAGTATTTTATCTTTTTTTTTTACACTACTGAGTATTGTAATTAAATCAAATACATACTATGCAAGGCTTAGCACCTCAAGGAATTTTGGAATTTAAATTTGGAATTTCAGTGCCACATAATTCTCATCATCATCACCGTCATCCTCATCCTGATGTATTCATTATTAGGCTGGGCTCAAAACATTTGCTTAACAGAAACTTATGACTTATTCTGACACTGGATTTACTGTTATTTTTATACCCCTTTGAGTCTAAACTGCAATAGGAGGGCATTTATCTGAACTACTTAAAATTTCCTTTTAGCCTGTAAGAAATACTTCTAGCATAATAAAGATTGTGTGCAACTGGAGATGGTAATTCTAAAACTGCAAAAGCTAAAATATAAAAAGGACACAAATGGCATTTTTATAGCTTACTCTTCTGAGGGAGCAGAGATAAGTGCCTAGTGTTGAATGAAAAGACCAGATCATAAAAACTTGACATAAATTGATAAGAAAAGAATATAGAAACACCATTATTGACATGATCATTTGTCCATCCTGCCCAGCGTACTGTGTTCAACAATGGAAGAAAAAGATACTCTGGAAAAGTGTGATGGTTGCCCTCTTGAGTGTAGAGGAAGGGACTGACCTGGGTCTGTACTTGAAGCCGAGAGGAATGAGTAAGCATTCAAGCCTTTTTAGTATTGATGAAATTTGAGCAAAGCATTTTAGAAAAATGTCTGGCCAGGAGAGTAATGTATGAGGAGGATGATACAAGAAGAACTGGGGACAGACTGAATATGTGACAGAGAATCATTTTTCATACTTTACTATTCGACCAATTCTTCCTATTTAAATAAATTGGTTGTGTCTCCCCCATTAGATCATAAACTCCTTGTAGGCAGAAATTTTGATTTGTGGTGTACTCACTCAAGTGCTTATTACAGTGATCTGCATGCACACAGTAGATTCTTTTCTACCTTGTCTGCTCCTTATTCATGTATTTTATTAAGGAGGATGTACCAGACAAACATTACTGTGAAGAACTGCTGAAGTCGTTTTGGTGGTGGGAGACCCTTAATAAATCAAAGCTTGGCCACATTCTCTGGCTTAAAAGATGAATGCCTCGATTAAAATTGAATACTATATGTTTTTTAGAACTTCAGAATTTAAACAATCCATTCTCATTTTTCAGGGATTCATTTGATTTACTGATAATAATAATAATGATGGCATTTAAATGCTTACTATGTGCAGAAGACTGTTCTAAGCACTGGGGAGGATACAAGGTGATCAAGTTGCTCCACGTGGGGCTCACAATCAATCCCCATTTTACAGATACAGACATTAAGATCATGGGGCATTGGTTAACAAATAGTATTCTGTTTGGCACATTGTAGTATACTTAACTAGTTTTGATGTTGAGGATAATGACTGATTTAGCATTACACTCATATGTGCAATATTAGGACACCTCTCTGTAGATGACACAGATGACTTGTGGATAGGATATTGATGTTGAGCTCATTATTCAGTGAATATTTTTTCATAGTTGTCTTGGCATTATAAGTGGCTAATAAATATTTTCTTTCATAGGGAATTTCATTTTTGAGACCTAGCGAGAAGCGTTCTATCAAATTGCTCAAGGTGCACTAATTGAAAATGTCCGTCATAGTTGGCATTACATAGAAACTTAGGTTGATTCTTTCAACTGACCTTTATTTGCTCCCTGTTCTCTTTATCTTGAATTGCTAATGATAGTCAAGTTTATCATCTGCTTTGTATTTCTCCACTATAGCCTAGCTGTCATTTTGTGCTAAATTTCCATAAATTATCTAGCAAAAATAAACCGCTCAATACAAGAATGAATGAAGTTTGCCCCTTTGACTTGCTTTTTGTGGAACTGTACTTCCCTTGTGGCTAAGAGAGGATATTTACCATGTGAATGTTGTCGAAGATCAGTCCCGAAATTACCAGGTAATATCAGTTCTCCAGGGACTAGCTACCTTGATTTCCCAGCATTGGCTGGCATGTTTGAAGCAGCATGAAATGTCAGACCCATGTCTCTAAGGTTTAGTGTCCTGGGTGATGATATGGTGCGTGACTTTTCTTTAGATACTTGTTTGTCTGTATCAAGTGGAAATATTCAGAATCCTGTTTGGAGATCAGACTTCCCTGTTTGAGACTAATTAAGCTTGACAGTTTCATATCCAAGTTGTTTTCATTGTTTTCCCAAGATAATTGCTCTTGTTATGCCAGATATCCTCAATCCACATTTATGCACTTGTTTAGGGTAATTAATATCTCACAATTTATTGCACTGTTAAATAAAAGCATGGATAAGTGATTAAGCTTCTAAAAATCAAGACTACAAGCTAGAGTGAGATGCTCCTGAATCTAGTTATTCCGATATAGTAGACACATAACTGTCTTGTGCTTACTTATTTTTTAGCATAATAAGAATTTATTTTCTCAGTCATAAAATGTGTGGTTCACTTGAGGCACCTACTTTAAAAGAAATATTTCTCTCTGAGCTCAGCTTCTTCCATTTCTAATACTGCAGAATTTCCTGTTACTAAAGACATTTACTTTAAAATGTCATGCAGAATTTTTTTTTATCCTTTAAATTGTCTCCTCCTTTTAAAGAGACTCACAGTTAAGGTTGTTAGATGCAATTCATAGTAACAAAACTTAGAGCCAGAAAGAAAAACCTGTGAGGAGTCTAGTCAGATCTTATCACAGGACCTTCATTCACCTACAGTTCAACTTACTAAATTTTTAATAGCCTAAGGTCTTCTGGTTGAAAATAAAATATCATGTATAAGACAGTTGCTTTGTTATGCCTTATTTTGAGTAATCTGTCAAGTTCTCACACAGTGCATTCAAGATATAGTCCAGCCAAAAGTCAGGAATAATTAATTTACCTCATTTGGGAAACAAAAGGAAAATGTGTAATGGATATATCATGAACAATATCTATATAACTTTCTTGAAAAAAATAAATTACTGTAATCACCGGTGCCAACTTCTTGTCTTGTGCCTAGGGGTGAAAATCAGGCAGAGGTTTTAGGGGGAAAGTGGAGTAGGAGGCAGCAGGCTACTGAGAGGGAGAGAGGTCAGCAAGCTGTCATTTTGAATTTATTTATTTTTTTATGATTGGAAACTTTCAGGTTTTGTCATAGACCAGGGTTGAGCAAACCTGCAAATCCAATCCCAAAGGTCATTTGAAAACTTGCTCTCCTACCTCTGTGATGTATGGCTGTAATCATAATTTATATGTATCTATGGCCATGATTCAGAAATACATTTAAATGTCCTAAGTAGGGACCATCTCTATATGTTGCCGACTTGTACTTCCCAAGCGCTTAGTACAGTGCTCTGCACACAGTAAGCGCTCAGGAAGTATGATTGAATGAATCATAATAATTTATAGTATTTGTTAAGTGCTTACTATGTGCTGGGCACTGTACTAAGCACTCGGGTGGATACAAGCAAATCGGGTTGGACAAAGCCCCTGTCCCACGTGTCTCATTCAAACCATATATCTATCACCAAATCCTGTTGGTGTTCATTCATTCAATCATATTTGTTGAGTGCCTACTGTGTTCAGAGTACTGTACTAAGCACTTGGGAAGAGCATGGGCTTCGGAGTCAGAGGTCATGGGTTCAAATCCCTGCTCCACCAATTGTCAGCTGTGTGACTTTGGGCAAGTCACTTAACTGCTCTGGGCCTGTTACCTCATCTGTAAAATGGGGATTAAAATTGTGAGCCCCCCGTGGGACAACCTGATCACCTTGTAACCTCCCCAGTGCTTAGAACAGTGCTTTGCATGTAGTAAGCGCTTAATAAACACCATCATTATTGTTATTATTATTACAAGTTGGCAACATATAGAGATGGTCCCTACCCAACAATGGACTCGCAATCTAGAAAGTGGTGTTACCTTCATAACATCAGTAAAATCTACCCTTTACTCTCATTTGCTATACACTGCTCTAGCCAAGCACTTACTGTAGCCTGCCTTGGCTACTGCATCATTCTTCTCTCTAACCTCCCTTCATTTTCTCTTTCTAGTCCACACTTCACCCTGCTTCCCAGATGACCTTTTGATAATGAGTTCAGTCCATGTCTCCCTGCTCCTTAAACCTCCAGTGGTTCCCCATCCACTGCCACAGAAATAATGGTGTTGTAGTGCTTAGTATGTGCCAAGCATTGTACTAAACACTGGAATAGATAGAATATCAGGTCAGACCTAGTCCTTGCCTCACAGAGGGCTCAGTCTAAATAAGAAGTAACAACCTTCTTACCGTTGGCTTTAAGACCCTCAATTACCCTTGACCTTACCTCACTTATTTTCTATTATGAATCAGTCCTCACACTTGTTCCTCTAATGCCAACCTTTTCACTGTACCTCAACTTCATCAATCTCCCTATTGACCTGCAGCGTGGCTCAGTGGAGAAGAGCACGGGCTTTGGAGTCAGAGGTCCTGGGTTCAAACCCCAGCTCCGCCAATTGTCAGCTGTGTGACTTTGGGCAAGTCACTTAACTTCTCTGTGCCTCAGTTACCTCATCTGTGAAATGGGGATTGAGACTGTGAGCCCCTCGTGGGACAACCTGATCACCTTGTAGCATCCCCAGCACTTAGAACAGTGCTTAGTAAGCGCTTAATAAATGCCATTATTATTATTTCTTCCACCCTTCATATGTGACACATCACCACTGTACCATATTCAAAGGCTTATTAAAATCACATCTCCAAGAGGCCTTCCCCAACTAAGCCCTCATTTTTCTTACTCGTTTTCCTTTCTGCATCACCTACACACTTTTCTCTGTATCCTTTAAGCTTTTTATATTCACTCCACCCTCAGCCACACAGCATGTATGTACGTATCTGTAAATATTTTGAAGTCTGTCTTCTTTCCGTTGTAGGCTTTTTGTGGGGAGGGAACATATGTACCAAGTCTCTTATTTTCCTAAGCACTTATAATTATAGTATTTAAGCATTTACCATGGGCCAGGCACTGTACTAAGCGCTGGGGTGGATGCAAGCAAATTGGGTTGGACACAGTCCCTGTCCCATGTGGGACTCAGTCGCAATCCCCATTTTACAGATAATAATAATAACAATTTTGGTATTTAAGTACTTACTATGTGTAAAGCACTGTTCTAAGCACTGGGGAGGATACAAGGTGATCAGGTTGTTCCATATGGGGCTCACAGTCTTAATCCTCATTTTACAGATGAGGTAACTGAGGCACAGAGAAGTTAAGTGACTTGCCCAAAGTCACACAGCTGACCAGTGGCGGAGCCGGGATTTGAACACATGACCTTTGACTCCCAAGCCCGTGCTCTTTCCACTGAGCCACGCTGCTTCTCTAAGGTAAGGTAACTGAGGCACAGAGAAGTGAAGTGACTTGCCAAAGGTCTCCCAGAAGACAAGCAGCAGAGCAGGGATTAGAACCCATGACCTTCCGCCTCACAAGACCACAGTCTTTCTGCTAAGCCGCGCTGTACACAGTAAGCACTCAAATCCATTGTTGGGCAGCTACAGAAACTGATGCCCAGTTAGTAGCTAGCAGTCTTAACTACTAAAACTCTCCTCCTCACAAGGAGGGCCAATACTGTTCATACACAGGAAAAAAAGTATCTTTTCAATTTGAAATTAAAGAATCAATCAATAATACAAAGAGCTCTAACAATAAACAATAGTTTCCCTGAAACTGTCTCCTTGCAACTTTTTGTCAAAATGTAAAGATTTTATGATGCTGTAGACCCTTTTCTGTTAAAATATTCTTTTTAATGACGTTCAGGGATTTTATGTTCTGTGAGTATCTGATTTATTCATAAAATCCCAGAGCTAATAGAACCTCAAGATGTTATCTTGTCCAGTTTTTTGCCTTCAGGAGACTTGTGAGACGGCATGACATTTTATCAACTGCATGGACTGCCTAGCCAGCTCTGCCCCATGGAGCTATCCTGGAAGTAAAATTAATTAAATGAGCATTCATTTTGACTGACCTGGTATCACAGTGGTGGGGCTGTTTCGTAGTCTGACATAAGCCATCTGGGGCAGGTGGTTGTTAATCCTTCTCTTAATTAATTCTAGTTTTATTACCCTAGAACAGATTGTACAGAAACTGCAGAGGTACTTCTCAAAGCACCACCATTTTAAATAGAATTCATATGTGTCATATTAAGCATAGAAAAGAAGTGAAATTAATTGCCTTAATAGGCTGACACCATTTGCAAATGGGTATTTTGGTAAGGTTCAGGGCACTGATTTACTGGTTAACTACTATCTAGTGGTGTTGATAATTTGGTGATGATTTATTTGTAACACATGAATATTCATGAAAAGAACTCAGAGTTGGAAACTTTAATCATCATTTTAAAATGTTTTTTATAGAATATAAATATATTAAAGCCTGCCTTTTCCTGTGCTACTGAAAATAAATAGTAGTCGGGGACTAAGCCTGACTGTTTAACTGATGTGATACATTACCAGGCCTGTGTAGAAGAAATGAGCACAGATGGTAGGTCTATTACTTCTCTAACTAGAAATTTGTCTCTCTCATTCTTTTTTGAAATTTTTAAAAATTTTGCTCTCAAAATCTGAACAGCATTCTCTAAAGTTAAGAATTCTCTGTGGGGATCATTAAAGTGCTTTATCCATCATTTGTACGTTAAAAGAAAAAAATAGAAGTGATTAGCAACTTATTAAAAGTTTGCAATGAGAGAATTCTCTCAAACCAACAGCCTGTAGTTCAGACGTTTTCCAACTTGAAAGACCAATTTTGCCTACAAATTCAAGTCTTTGGTGATGAAGATGTTTGTGTCTTATAAATTCCCATATGACTCTTGAAGTGAAGTTATTTTATATATTTTTGCAGAACCTACCAGATTGTAAAGTTCCCTCTACCCAGCTTGTAAACTCCTTTAGAGCAAGGAACATACCTATTGACTTTACTGTACACTCCCAAATGACACACAGTAAGCACTTCTTAAGTACCATTGATTGAATTTATTTCAAGGTAACTTGTCCCTGTGTTACTGCTTTTCTTTTGCATAATTTTTTTTATCATTTTGCACTCTGGGGTCGTGGGGTTGTAGGAAATATGGTCAGAAAGATTATTGTAGGAAATATGGTCAGAAAGATTACCAAGGGCAAAGGCAGAGCTTCCACTTCATGAAGTGATTCAGAAATAAGGGAAGTGAGGCTTTTTTTACATAATAATGACATTTATTAAGCACTTACTATATGCTAAGTACCAGGGACATATAGGATTATCAGATCAGGCACAGTTTCTGCTTTGCAAGGGGATCATAATCTAAAAGGGAGGGAGAGCAGGTATCTGCATTTAACGGATGAGGAAACTGAGACATGAGAAAAGGAGCTAAAGTTGGGACTAGAAACTTGGGCCCTTGGCTCTCAGAACTGTGGTCTTTCTAGTAGGCTGTGTTGGTACTTTCTGTCTTGCTGTATGGGCAGCCAATCATTTCTACCAATTCTCAGTAAAGGGGGCTGCACTCTGACCCAAAATGGTGCCACTTCCCCCTGTCAGTCATGTGGCACAATCTCATGCCGGCCTGGTGCCTTTTCCCTATACAATTCCATGGAATTGTGATGGAGCTGGAGAGTGGTTGTAGTGCTTCCTGGCTTAGGGGTCACCCTTGTCTCGGACCACTGCTGACACCAGGAGATTTATTTGTTGTCAAGAGAAGCAGCTCAGCATTGTGGTTAGAGCATGGGCTTGAGAGTCAGAAGGACCCGGGTTCTAATCCCTACTCTTCCTCCTCTCTGCTGTGATCTAGGGCAAATCACTTCACTTTTCTGTGCCTGTTACCTCATCTGTAAAGTAGGGATCAAGACTGTGAGCCCCAAGTGGGACATGGACTGTGTTCAACCTGATTAGCTTGTTTCTACCCCAGCGCTTAGTTCAGTGTCTGGCACATAGTAAGTGCTTAACTAATTCATTCAATCCTATCTATTGAGTGTTTACTGTGTGCAGAGTACTGTACTAAGTGCTTGAAATTGTAGGGTGGGGGGGAGCCTACAAGGCTTTTCATTTTGTCTCTTCACCCACCCTGGGGCCAGGGCTAGATGATCAGAGTCTAGAAGAGAGCTGAAGGGGCTTCCTACTTTTCTCACTCTGACCATCGCTCCAGAGCGCGGGCTGACACGTATGGAAATGGACCCTCCCGAGGAGCCCGGACAGAGCTGCTTAGGTTGGCATCATTTTCCTGCTTTTGAAAGGAGGGGAAAGAGCTGCCCTGCTCTAGCCACAGTTCTAGAGATCAGGCTGACCAGGGGGAAACTGACTTCAGTTCTTCTGTCCCTACCAGAGTGGCCTCACTGTTCCAACAGCTGTAACCATGCTCACACATGTCCCCCTTCGTAAACACAGCCATTCCCCTCCTCTCTGTGCCTGGAGAGGACAGGGGAAATGGAGGGAAGATGAACCAAGTGTCAGATTACCCAGCTCCAGAATCACAGTGACTATATGAACAGAGACTCTTATCCAGAGGGTGGAAAAAACAGCTTTTGATCTGATTCCCTTAGGTTATAAAGAATCCCCCTAAAGGCAAAACCAAATGATATACCCGGATTCCAGCTGGGTTTTGTGCATCCCTGACATAAGAAGATCAATGGCTGACTGCTTTGTCCCGCTCTGTTTTGAGGGTTGATTTCGAAGCCAATATTGGTTTCATTTTAAGTGCAGGCAAGGCTCTCCTTAGGCTGTAAATTAGGGAAGCAATATGGCCAAGTGGAAAAAGCATGGCTTGGAAGTCAGAGGTCCTAAATTGTAGGTTGTGCCACTGGCTGCCAGTATGATCTTAGGCAAGTCATTAGACTTATTTGTGCCTGTTTCCTCAACTGTTAAATGGGGATTCAGTATCTCTTCCCCTTCTTACATAAACAGTGAGGTCCATGTGAGACAGGGACTCTGTCCTGCCTGATTAACCTGTATCTACCCAAGTGTTTAGACCAGTGATTGAGACTTAGTAAGTGTTTAACAAATACCAAGGTTATTAATTACTATTCCAGGGCTTAGAACAGTGTTTGGTACAGAATGCATGCTTAATAAACACCACTAAAAAAAGGTGGAATAGACTGCTTCAATATCAGGGGAAACTGCATGTTTCCCTGGTAGACAGTCCGCTCCCCGCGTGCACTCTCCTTTCTTATGTGGCTTCAAAGAAAGTCCTGCTTCCCTCTTCCCCGGCACCACCCTCTGGACAGAAGATCAGGAGAGCTAGTAATTTAAACAAATATATGTTATACTCATATAATTTAAATTTAATTATATGCATATATATATTATTTATATTGATGTCCATCTCCCCCTCTAGGCTCATTGTGAAGGCAGGAAATGTGTCATATAGTTATATTGTACTCTTCCAAGCTCTTAGTACAGTGCTCTGCACATGGTAAGTGCTCAGTAAATACAACTGATTGACTGGTGAACTTAAATTGAGACAATTGATCACTATCTGGGATAAAGCATTCATTTATCTTATCATGTATCTCAAAGGAGTTTGCCTAAATAATGGGTACTAGCACAAAATGCACCAATTCACTGTGGAACCAACTAGCCATAGCGACAGCTCAGAACTCTCCAGGATTTGGTCCAGGCTGCTGGGATCTCTCCTGTCTGAATGCATTACCCCAGTGATAACACAGCCCAGGACTTGACACATCTATTGGACCAATCAGTGATTCACCCTAAAGATCCCCTGGCTGGAGATGCTGGGTGTGTCCTTTACCAGACACCTGAATAACCTGCACTTAATCTTCAGTTGTTCCAGATGAGGCTGCTGCAGCTCTGGATTTTCATTTTTTAACTACTGATCTCTCTATGTCCCTTCAATCCCAACCTTCCTTCCCAGCACTACCTCAAAACCCCATCCAAATGCAGCCTGTGGAACCCCCACTTGTGACTCAGTGGAAAGAGCACAGGCTGAGGAGACAGAGGACGTGGGTTTTGATCCTGGCTCCGCCATTTGTCTGCTGTGTGATCTTGGGCAAGCCACTTCACTTCTCTGTGCCTGTTACCTCATCTGTAAAATGGGGATTAAGACTGTGAGCCCCATGTGGGACAACCTGATTACCTTGTATCTACCCTAGCGCTTAGAACAGTGCCTTGGCACATAGTAAGCACTTAACAAGTACCATTATTAGTATCATGAGGAAGCTTCCCTTCACCCTAGGCCTGTTCCTGATTCAGTCACTGCTCCTCCTCACCATCAATGAAACCTGGATCTCCCCAGATGATACTGTCTCCTTCATGCTCTCTCCCAGGAGGGCCTCATCTTTGCTCACTACCCAAGACTGATAGGGAAAGGGGGGAGAGTCGGCTTCCATCTTGATCCCCAGTACCACTTTCTCACCACTCATCCTTCTCTCCTTTGTCTCTTTCCCTTCCTCTGAAGCTCATATTACCTGACTCTACCTCCCACAGGAATTACTTATCATCTAATTACTCCTTCACTTTCTCACCTTCCTCACGCCCCACCTACAGTTTTCTTAACCAATTTCATTCCTTTTTCTTTCTCTCTTGCTCCATCCCTACACTGGTCCTCGGGAATGTCGATATTCATGTGGATTTCCCCCACAGTCTTTCCATTGCCCCCTACCTCTCACTTCTCAACTCCACAAATCTCCACCACACCTCATCAACTCATCAGCTTGGACATATGTTCAATTTAATAATAATAATAATAACTATTATTATTATTATATTTAAGTGCTTTGTGCCAGGCACTTTGTGCCAGGCACTGTACTAAGTGCTGGGGTAGTTACAAAGCAAATCGGGTTGGACACAGTCCCTGTCCTAAGTGGGGCTCACAGTCTTAATCACATTTTACAGATGAGGTAACTGAGACACAGAGAAGTGAAGTGATTTGTCCAAAGTCCCTCAGCAGACAAATGGTGAAGCTGGGATTAGAACCCATGACGTTCTGACTCCCAGGCCTATAGTCTATAACATCGGGCAGAAATTTGTGTTAGCTAATTTAGTTTTCAGTTGGGTAGGGACTGTCTCTATTTGTTGCCAACTTGTACTTCCCAAGTCCTTAGTACAGTGCTCTGCACACAGTAAGCGCTCAATAAATACGATTGAATGAATGAATTAGACCATGCTGCTTCTCTGTCTCTGGTCACTATACAATCAAGGACCTCAAGAACTCTGAAATTCAACACTCTCATCATAACTCCTCACCAGCCTTCTCCCCAACTCCCCACAAGTCTGTCCCATTCCCTGACCGAGGCCTCTGATATTTTGACATACATCTTTCAGTTTTTCCAAAGTCACAATGTCCCATTTGGTGTCCATATCTTGACTGCACTGTCACCATCCTCTCTTGGTTCTCCCCCTATCTGTCTGGCTGTTCATTCTCAGTATTTAGCAGCCTCCTCATCTGCCTCCTACTCAGTAACAGTGGGAGTCCCTCAGGGTTCATTATCAGTCTTTAGCAGCCTCCTCATCTGCCTCCTACTCAGTAACAGTGGGAGTCCCTCAGGGTCCAATTCTGGGTCCCCATCTGTTCTCCATCTACACCCACTCCCTTGGAGAACTCATTCACTCCCATGGTTTCAGCTACCGTCTCTATTGAGATGGTTCCCAAATCTACATTTCTAGCCATGATGTCTCTCCTCTGGAGATTCACATTGGTCCTGATTTCAGGACCGCTCTACTTAGATGTCCCACTGACACCTCAGATATCACATATCCAAAACAGAACTTCTTATCTTCGCACTTGAACCCTGTTCTCACTGATTTTTCCCATCACCGTAGACAGCACCACCATCCTTCCTGTCTGAAGTCTATAACCTTGTGTTATCCTGGATTTTATCTCTCACATTCAATCAACATAGTAAATCTTTCACTAAATCCTTTCCGTTCAACTTTCACAACACTAAAATCTGTTCTTTGCTTTCCATCCAAACTGCTACTAAGTAAATCCAAGTGTTTATCTTATCCTGTCTTATGCCGTCGAGTCATTTCCAACCCATAGCGACACCATGGACACATCTCTCTCAGAATGTCCTGTTGTCCACCTGCAATCATTCTGGTAGTGGATCCATACAGTTTTCTTGTACCTCTGCTGTCTCCCCCAACCGACAACACTTATTTTCCATCTTTTTTTAATTGCATTTGTTAAATGCTTTCTGTGTGTCAGTCCATCATATTTGAGCCCTTATTATGTGCAGTACTAAGCACTTGGGAGACTACAATATAACAGACATAGTCCCACCCACAATGAGTTTGCAAGCTATAGGGGGAGACAGACATTAATATAAATAATTTACAGATATGTACTTAAGTGTTGTGGGGCTGGCAAGGTGGGAGATGAGTAAAGAGAACAAGCCAGACACTGTACTAAGCTTTGCGATAGATACAAGTTAGTCATGTCTGATGTAATCTAAGACCCACAGGGGCTCCCAGTCTTAATCTCCATTTTAAACATGACATAACTGAGGCACAGTGAAGTTATTTGCCGAAATTCACACAGCAGGGAAACTGTGTGGAATTATAACCCAGGTCCTTCTGACTCCCCTGTTGTAACCACTAGACAACACTGCTTTCTTTCTGGCTGACTCATGCCTAATGTCCCCACTGTTTATTGCAGATTAACTCCCTCCTCACACTCCTTTTAATAAGCTTCCTCACTACCTTTGGGGAATTTGCAAACAAGGAACACGTCAGTCCATAAAGTCAAATTAGTTGTGTGGTGGCTTATGTGTATTTCTGAAATTGTGACTCTCTCAGTCTTTAAATCTGTTTCTCTCTTTTCTTCCTCCTTCTATGTCTTCATTTCTGTCCTTTTCTCTCTGCCTTTCTGGCACAACCAGACCAATTTTACATTTTTTAGCTACAGAAAATATGATTGGTTTAACTTCCTATATAATTCTTCCCTCTAATGGCCTGTCTTGAGCCTATCAATCCTTGCATGTTACCATCGAGTTCTGGTTTAGTGAATTTGTGAATGTAGCCCTTTGTTCAACTTTCATGATTTTGCAATGACAATTAGATAATACTTTGGTCAGCAGGCTTCTAAATGGTCTATTTATTTTATTTCCTCAGCTATACTCACCACGTAGTTGGAAATGGAATCACAGCTCAATCTGGGAATCCCGAAATGAAGGTGAAAGGAACTGATGCTGTAATAAATCAAATTATAGATAAATTGAAGCATATTATTCAGGTAAGCAGTTTTTCTTTCTTGCAAGTGAGCTAACTCCCTTTGAATGAGAACATCAGTAGATAGGAAAATTGGATTAGAGTTTAATTAGTGTCATATTTGGATGTGTGTGAATCCCACCTTGAATTGAAGAGCTCCATGAAAGATGTATATCCTAGTTATTACTAATTAGTGAAGTGCCTCACGTATGGAAGATGAAAGTCAAAAGTTAGCTTACCCAGTTGGACCATCTGCACATATGAATTGCAAGAGCGCACCTCACTGTCGCAATAAGTAGCAGGAATCCCAGAGCAAGCCATTTCCTCATCCGGCGAGCTTTAGACATGTGAACTACCATGCTTCCTATCATTAGCAATTAAAAATAACACACGTCAAAAAGCAGAAGCTGCCAAATTCACCTTCTTAATAAACCTCAGAGCCCTTCTGGGAGGTTTGCTGCTTCCCTGACAGCTAAATGGAAGTCAGACCCGTTAGGATTATGTGATATTAGTTGGCTTGCACTGTGTTTTTTTCTTCATTTTATCTCATAAAACACATGGCACCGTGATTAGTTATGAAATGCTTAATTTTCAGCAGTAAGAAAATTGCATCAAGTTTAAAAGACACACATACACTTCTCTCCTTGAGAAATGGAGCATGAAATTTTCCTCCAGTCTGTTTTCTTCATTTATTTTACGTTTTTGGCCGCTGGAGATGCCCAATGGCTCAGTTTCAACTGCAGTAGCCCAGGACCACTCCCAGGAGCCCAGAAAAGTATTTGGCCAAGCCCTTGGAAAGAGTATCTGGTATTTCTAGACACATAAACTGGGATTGGTGAAAATTTCCTTGGAACAGTTGCCAAAATGTGTATCTCCGGGTCCCCTTGGTACTTGAGGAAGGAGACTTGCTAGGTTCAGTTAAGGTTATGCTATTCAAATGTGTTGCTACTTGACAAATAAAGGAGGGTGGAATGAAAACTGAGAATGCAGTTGATACCTGAGTATCTTCTAGCATACGGGGACATTAAGTATACGGCTTTTTTTTTTTTTCTTCCATCATTTCGTTTCAATAAACCTTGCAAATTTTCCAAACTTGCCTAGTTTAGTGCAGTTATTGTGGCACTATTTTAAGACTCACTCTTGGATTGATTTGGACCTCAGCATCTTTCAAATATATGGTCTGTTTCCCAGAGATTTTACTCAAGGGCACATAACCAGATATGTGCCCATAATTTCATAGTAGTAATGAAGGATTTTTTGGTAATGCCGACCCTTTCTTTATTATGACCATGACCACAAGTTAAGTAGAAAAGCACTTCCATGCTTAGGTTTACCTTCAAATCTGATATGTTTTTACCTGATGATAATGCCAGGTCCAACAGTTTTTTTTTTTTTTCTTTTATCCCTTTGATTGAGTAACATTACTTCCTAAATTGTCTATTAATACACTGATACTTTCCAGGCAAACTTTCTCAGAAGTGTTATTTTTCTTAATAGAGGCTCTTTGAAGCAAGGTTCAGAGCATAAAAAGAGAACCTATCTCATCATTTATCTGTAAGAATAATATAACAACTAATTTTCATCCAGTGATGCAATGTCAGGTGTTAACGTTTTGCTAACTGCTGAGTGCTGTTAGATAGCACAGAGTTAATGACCCACTACTTAGAAATAGCGTTACCTGCCTCTTGTTTGCAAAAAGCAATGAACATAGCAAATTACTATATTTCCTTTTGTTGTGTAAAAATAGTTTAAATGGCCACAGAATCTGTACTTTTTAAGAAGCAGTATAAGTAAACTCATTCATTTATTCAATCGTATTTATTGAGTGCTTACTGTGTGCAGAGCACTGTACTAAGCGCTTGGGAAGTACAAGTTGGCAACATATAGAGACGGTCCCTACCCAACAGTGGGCTCACAACATAATCCATCATCAGTTGTTGGAACATGGGTTATTTGAGTATAGATTTGGTCTTCTGTTGATATTGGATTTTTCAGAAGAGAAAAATGTAAGACATGGGGGGGAAGGGATAATATTTGATACTTTATGGTTATGACTACATTTGTTTTTAGGATTCTGGAAAAGATATATAGGAGCTTAACAGGTCAGCAAGTGTGATAGGAACTGGGTATCTCAGGGTTGGCTAGCAATGCGTCACCAACCAACAAAACATTTTGCTATTCCATAACCACACTGTCTTCTCTAATTGTGAGTCATTTAAATGGAATACAAACTTAAAAAAGTGTTTGCATTGACTGGTCCACAGCACTGAATTTAAAGTTTTGGGGCTTTTGCTATTCATCATATGCATGCATATGGGAAGCAGCGAGGCATAGTGGATAGAGCATGGGCCTGGGAGTTGGAATGTCATGGGTTTTAATCCCATCTCCACCACTTGTCTGCTGTGTGACCTTGGATAAGTCACTGAACTTCTCTGTGTTTGTTACCTTATCTGTAAAATGGGGATCAAGACGATGAGCTTCACATGGCACAGGGACTGTGTCCAACCTGATTAGCTTGTATCTACCCCAGTGCTTAGTACAGTGCCTGGCACATAAGTGCTTAACAATTATATATCATTATTATATATAATATAATATATAATATATAATATAAATATAATCATCATTCACCATATTGGAAATATCTGCTTTCTTTTACTATTGCATAATATGTTGGAAAATCAGCCATCATACATGCACATTTATAATTGCAAAACTTGAAGTATGTAGCTCTTTTTTGATATGGGAAAAGAAAGTATTGGAAATGCATTTAATTACTTGGGGTGGTTATCTAATGTAACTACTAGCTTATCTGAGTTAATTCAATGGGAGGCTGTTTCCTAGCATATATAGAATAACAAATTTACTTTGCTATTGGCCTTTTGATTTAGAAAAATCAACTGTCAGTGTGAAGCAAACCACATCAATTAATGTATAATCATCTGTAAAGGAGTTTAGTAACTGTGAAACTAACTCACAGTAGGCTTTGGATGGGTCTTGGAAGGGCCTTTCCTCTCTTGCCCAAAGCACTGGGAAATTGTTCTTAGGGAATAATTTGTATTTCACTTAAATGCATCTAAAATTTTATTAAAATAGCATTAGTTATATTTTTTGATATTCACACACTGTTTTCATAGTGAGAAATATTTATGAAAGACATGTTATCAGTTTTCCTTTGATGTTTGCACTTGGAGTTTGCAAATTTGTAATAAGGAAATTACTAATATGATACATAAATATGAGATAATAGATCTTAGTTAAACACCTGAATCCTGGATTAGTCCCAATTCATTTAACAAGTTGACTGCTAAATTCTAATGAATATGTGAACATGAAAGCTCTTAAAATGGACATCTGCTAGAAGAATTCATTATACTGTTTCTAGATTAGATTATTGGAATACAGAAATTTGTCCTTTCCAAGAAGGAGCAGTCTTATTCAAGTTTGTGTTATTGCATAGAGAATGGGAAGTATTGATTTAATTTAAAGTATTTACATTGTTATACTTTGTTACATTGTTATAGTAGGTGAGAATTACCAACACTGTATTTTTTTTTAAAGTTTACTTGTCAAATTATACTTTATTTTTACTGAAACTTGAAGAACTACTCATGCTATGCTTGTTTGGAGATATCAACCAATCAGTCCTGAAGCTACCTTTTAAACAGATGATAAACCTCTATTTAAATGTATTTGGTAAAGGACTGCACTTCCAGATTAGCAATATTAAAATTTAATTTGCCAACTTTATATGTTGCCAACTTGTACTTCTCAAGTGCTTAGTACAGTGCTTTGCACACAGTAAGCGCTCAATAAATACGATTGAATGTTCAATAAACTTTATAAAACTGAAAAACTGAAAACTTTGTTATCTTTCCTGAATGGAAACTTTTTTTAAACTTAGGACATGTAGCAAGGAAATCATTTTGAAATAAATGAACTTGTCCATGAAAGCAAGGTGACACAGTTTTTCAAATATAGTATTCAGTATAGTGTATGTTCAACAGATTTTGTTGAATGAATGTCTCCAGCCTCAGAAAAGTTTTGGAAAGGATGAGAGGATGAATTCTGTCCTGTTGGGGAGACACTTTCCAGAAAACAATCCTTCTGATTTGTTCAGTCCATCACCATCAGGCTCTCAGGACACCATTTATTTCACATCCACTGTAGCCAACACTCTACAAGTAAATAATAATAATAATACTGGCATTTATTAAGCACTTACTATGTGCAAATCACTGTTCTAAGCACTGGGGAGGTTACAAGGTGATCAGGTTGTCTCTCAGGGGGCTCACAGTCTTAATCCCCATTTTACAGATGAGGTAACTGAGGCACGGAGAAGTTAAGTGACTTGCCCAAAGTCACACAGCTGACAATTGGTGGAGCCGGGGCTTGAACCCATGACCTTTGACTCCAAAGCCCGGGCTCTTTCCACTGAGCCACACTGCTTCAGTGCTAAGTAAAGATACTTAGAGTAATGGATTTCATAATAATTAATTCATTTTCTTAGATCCATAGTCCAGGATGGAGTCTCTTTCCCTGAGATTTTCACTATCTGCTTTCTACCCTTTTAAGGAACTTTTTATTCAAAACTCAGTTTTTATTTTAAGCAGATCTAAGTAGAATTTGAGTCAATGAAACAAGTAGTTCTGCCTAAAAAAAAAAAAAAAACACGGGGACAAACAGGATGGTTGGTAAGGGGGCCTTGATACAATGGTAGGTACAGGTTATGGTAAATGCAGGTCAGCGTAGTTTCTCTTCAGGAACTGACTGGCATTCTGAATCCTGGAAAAGGGTATTATCCTTCTTGAACTATGTGTATGAGTATTAATATAAATAAGTCTTCCATGTCCTGCCCAAATCATTTATACCCTTGGGACTGCTTGTCAACACTTATGTACATATTCACAATTATCCCTAATTTTAATATCTGTTTCCCACTCTAGGCTGTAAGCTCCTTGTGGATTGGGAATGTATCTACCAACTCTGTTTCACTGCACTCTCCCAGGTGTTTAGTTCAGTGTTCTTTGTACAGTAAGCACACAGTTAATACCCTTGATTGATTGAGAGGGAGTGGAAGCAATTGATCTGTTGGAAACAATCCATTTGAAGAGTTTGTAAAGTATTGGGAAGAAGGGAGATGGAGTGATAGTTTTATGGTGCATGGGGGTCTGGACACATTAAGCATGGCAAAGTGGGAGCTTGCTTCAGGATGGGGAAGTGGAAAAGTGGGAGGGTGAGTGGATGTAGGTGTTTGGAGGGAGCTGGGGATGTCATTAGGGAGGGATTGTGGTGCCCTCACGCCAGGTGTGTTCAAAGAACTGTATAATACAAAATAAAAGAAATAACCCTGCATCAAGGATAATAGCAGAGAAATATGTCTGAATGTTGATAAAATATTTGTAATTTTTGTAAAAAAAAAAGTATGCTAAATCATACTTCCAAAATTGATTTCCAAAAGAGTAACAATCTGAAGCAACTTTCCTGAGAAAATGAAAAAAAAAAATACAAAACACTACAATGGCAAATATAGAACCTATTGTTTAAGAAAATCATTTGAAATTCCATAGCTAGACTTTTATGTCCCAATTGTATCAGGATTCTTAGTTTCAAATTGACTTGTCTTGCAGCTCATTTTTCTGAATTGCCCAGTGTATTGTTTGGGGTCTCAAAAACAACCATTATTTTATTTCCTTAGTGTTTGTTTTTTAATGAAAAATTGGCATTGAACCTTTTTCCAATTGTCCTTCCTCAAAGAAAGATTAGTTTCTTCGTATTTACCATTTTCAAATCTTCCATTCTATCTCTTGATGAGATTTGTTCAGGTAACTCATCTATTTAAGCAGATGTGTGGTTCATTATTTTTCCTCCTCATTGAGCAGTCGTCTCATCTGAATTCTCTACTTCATTTAATTTTTAGTTGCAACATACATCTGCTGTTACCTTAGCCATGTTGCCATTTTAACAACCTACTTGGGAACTCTGACCACAATATTAATGTGTTAAAAGGGAATTCTAACCACCGTTCCTATGTCTTTGATTTTTCTCTCTTCTACTATCTAATTACAATTGAAACTACTTTTTTTTCTTCCTCCTAAAAATGTACTAGATTGGAAATTTTTAGGTTGTTCGTACAGATTCGATGATATACGTCTACCAATAACTCTCCGTCCCAGATTTGAGGCTCTCTGCTCAAATGAGTCATTACTGTGGCTTCAGTTTAAATCTTGGTGCAATGTGTAAGCTGAGACTCATCGTCCTGGATGTAGTTACATCTTCACCAAAGTCCTTAAATGCCATCCTTCACCATTCACCCATTCCGGCCCATTCCTCCATGTTTATGTTTATTGGTTCTGTTGGAAAGGGGCAGTTTATTAAAGTGTTCTGTCTCCTGACTTGTATTCCAGTCAGGTAGTTGAGGGTTTATGACCCTCTTTGTGAGTGAATGGGGGACACTGGATTTCTGTGTTGGGGACATTCCCTTCCAATCTAGCCTAATTAGCTGTGCCTGACTGGGTTTACAGCAGTCCATGCAGTTAACCAGCCCCAGCAGCATATTGAAGAATTAGAAGCATGAGAACAAGAAGTATAAGCGAAGCAGCGTGGTGTAATGGATAGAGCACAAACCCATGAGTCTGAAGGTAATGGGTTCTAATCCCGGCTCTACCACTTGTCTGCTGTGTGACATTGAGCAATTCATTTTACTTTTCTGTGCCTCAGTGACCTCATCCGTAAACTGGGTATTGAGTCTGTGAGCCCCACGTGGGACAGGGACTTTGTCCAACCTGATTTGCTTGTATCCACCCCAGCGCGTAGTACAGTACCTGGCAGATAATAAACATTTAACAAATACCATTGTTATTATTATTGAAGTGTGGCACAACTGTTATGTACAGCACCTCAATTACTGTTTCTTTTAACAATAATTTTCAGTAGACAAATCAAGAAGGCAAATATCCTGTAGAGTGAGCTAGCAACGTAGCATCAAAACTCAGGCCCAGTAGCAGTCATCAGGTTTCTTCATGACTTTGAGAGCTGAAGCTACTGCAGACATCATGATTTTTAGAGCAGCTCCATCCTAGCTGCTTAATGATTAAAAATAAAATTCATTAATTCATTCAATTGTATTTATTGAACTTTTACTATGTGCAGAGCACTGTACTAATCAAGATGGAAGGCAAAAACCTTGCCTATTTTACATCTTTTGACAATATGCTATCTAGGTTAAAGAATTCTGTGACATGTAGTGTTGTCAATTGGGTTCTTGATTGCAAATAGTTTCACTACCACCACTGTAAAGAATGGATATAATAATAATAATAATGATGATAATGGTATTTAAGTGCTTACTATGTGCCAAGCACTGTTCTAAGCACTGGAGGAGATACTAGGTAATCAGGTTGTCCCACATGGGGCTCACAGTCTTAATCCCCATTTTCCAGATGAGGTAACTGAGGCCCAGAGAAGTGAAGTGACTTGCCCAAAGTCACACAGCAGACAAGTAGCGAAGGCGGGATTTGAGCCTCTGACTCCCAAGCCTCCCAAGCCTATGCTTGTTCCACTGAGCCACGCTGCTTTTCTATACTTGTATTAATGTTATTTAGGTTAAGGGGTATACTTGTATTAATGGTAATTGTGAACCAAGTCTGCACTCTGAAATACACATTTAAATAGCATTTGTTGTCTCTGAATTTGTTTGGAAATAACCTTAGTTTGGATGTATATCTAACAAGACTGATTTTCATTCCTTTTCTCCCAGCAAGCCAGCTGAAGTTTGGGTGACCCTGAACTTTTGTCTGCTTGAGTCAGGGACTGAATTAGGGAGGTAAAGCTAGTCCAGGGGGATTTAGGCTGTTGTGGAGTAGATCCAACACCTCTTGCAGGGCCCCCAAATCATCCCATCTCTGGGGTATTCTCAAAACCAGAAATGTCATTGATCCAGCTAGGTAGGCACTTCAAACAGTGCTCTGCACACAGTAAGAACTCATGCTGTTGATGGATTGAACAAGAATCCTGGCATGATATAGCACTGTGGGTTGTTCCCTGAGTGTTAAATTTCATGCTTGTTGTACATAAGAAGAATGTACTTCCGCTGATTCAGTTTTGCAGCTAATGTTATAAAGTGTGGATAACTGTAACCCTGTATTTTCTATTCTCTTTCTGGCCTATTCCATAGAGGGATTAGGTAAACGGGGCCAACTGTGGTTTGGGAGCAGCAGATGGTTGTGTTATCTGTTATCTTTAGGGTCTCCAATTCATAGAACCTTAATTGATTAATGAAAGTGGAGACAGAAAAAATGAACTACAGTGCTAGCAATAGCAGAGCCATCGTTCAGTAGAGGTCAAAATGGGTTTTAAGCCCCTTGGTTTTTACCTTTCCCTGGGGTTGGGACTATAAGATTGAAATTATGCCTGTTTTCCAATGTTCATTTGAATGCATTATTTATGAAAAACATGTCATTTGATGAAAATAAAGGCATCTTGAATGACTGGAGGAGAGATGTGAACTCCCTTCTTTCCTTTTCTCAATTCCGGTGTTCTAAAAAATGGGTTATCGTTATGTGAGCCGCATGATCTGTTTCAGTTATGCACCACGGGAGGTGTAATTTGGAAAAAGGAAACTGGGCCAAGAAGTTAAAATCTATGGTTCTGTGTTGAAAACTCCACAGGTAAATGCCTTAATATTGATCTTTCATATAGGCTTGAAGAGCCTATCATGAAGATCTATTGACTTCTGTTGCTTGTGAGAAAGCTATAAGTATTTTCTTCCTTATTTTATTTTTACCCATTGAGTTATTCAAAAACATAACACATAGTAAGCGCTTAACAAATGCCATTATTATTATAACACAACTTTTTCCAAAATAGTGCACTTTAGACGTGAATGCATTATAATGTTAGTAAGATAAGTGCTGATTTCAGAGCCATGGTTGACTCCTGATTTTACCAAAGAGTTTTGAAGTTGTTATTGTTTAGTATTTATCAATCACATTGTAAGAAGCGCATTAGATAAAATACAAGAAACTAGCAGTGGAAGATTTTCAAAAGATCAAAGGAAGGACAGACAAGGGATAAGGTTCTGGGATTAGTGAAAAGAGTGCATGGAGCCCTTAGGGATTGCTCAAGATGAGCGAGAAATGGCAGGAACAGGATGAACCAAGGCCCCCTGAGTATGCACCCATAGAGAAAGGAAAGCCAAGTGAGTGGGTGCCTATTGATAGCTGCATAGTATAGAAATCAGGATAGTGGAATGGCTTGGGTACCAATGACTTCATTAGACTGTTTCAACCATATCCTCTGGGCAATTCTGTTCTTCATCAGTCAATGCATCAATAGTATTTATTGAGCACTGAACATATGTAGAGCACTGTACTAAGAACTTGAGAGAATACCATACCTACTTCTCATCCGTCTCTCCGCTGACTCTTTGACAATGCGCTCCTTCTGTCTTGAACTTCTTCCTGTTTCATAACTGACAGACCACTACTCTCCCCATCTTCAAAACCCTCTTTAATTCACATCTCCTCTGAGGCTTTCCTTATCTAAGCCTTCATTTCCCATATTTTTCTTCCCTTCCACACCTCTTAAGCATTTGATTCTGCACCCTGAGAGCTCACCTCCTCCAGGAGGCCTTCCCAGCTTGAGCCCCCGTTTTCCTTTCCTCCTTCCCATCCCCCCCGCCCTACCTCCTTCCCCTCCCCACAGCACCTGTATATATGTTTGTACAGATTTATTACTCTATTTTACTTGTACATATTTACTATTTTGTTAATGATGTGCATCTAGATTTACTTATATTTATTCTGATGACACCTGTCCACATGTTTGGTTTTGTTGTCGGTCTCCCCCTTCTAGAATGTGAGCTCGTTGTTGGGTAGTGACCGTCTCTATATGTTGCCAACTTGTACTTCCCAAGCACTTAGTCCAGTTCTCTGCACACAGTAAGCTCTCAATAAATACGATTGAATGAATGAATGCACCCCTTAAACATTTGATAACTCACCCCACCCTCAGCTCTGCCTCCTTTATGGACGTATCCCTTACCTTTGTCATTTTCCCCATCTGTAATTAATTTGAATGTCTGTCTCCACTTAGAGTATGAGCTCATTGTGGTTCAGGGATCATGTCTGCCAACTACAGTGCATTATACCCTTCCAAGTACCCTCTCAGAATCACACCTGGTGAGTTTCCAGTACTCTGTCAGTCTTGGCTATTGGTGAGGGTGGGTGGCAAGAGGGGGGAGTCGAGCAAGGCATCATCATCAATTGTATTTATTGAGCGCTTACTATGTGCAGAGCACTGTACTAAGCGCTTAGCACCTATTCCATTCCTAGGTTGGGTAGTGGCTAGCACGTGGAAGGCCACAAGTCAAAATTTACCTATGCTGGGCAGCAGCGTCATGGGAGAGTGTTGGGGGCAGAGTCTCAAGTTTAATGCACGGAAGGAGGCAATGATAAACCATTTTTGTATTTTTACCAAGATAACTCTATGGATACGCTACCAGAACGATTGCAGATAGAGGTGGGGTGTTTTGGTAGAGATGTGTCCATGGAGTCGTTATGGCTCAGAAACGACTAGACAGCGTAAGAAAAGACTCTTCCAAATATTTAGTATAGTATTCTCTACATAGGAAGCAGTCAATACTATTGATTGAATATAATAGAGTTGTTGACATGACCCTAATTTGGCTTTGGGATTCACGGTGTGGTTTTTTGTGGGAAAGGGAGAATTCAGTTATTTGAAATTTAGTTTATTTTCTCAAATGAAAAAATGGAGATGGCCTATTTTGCTAACTCATACTCTAAGACCAAGTTCTTCTTTTAATAAGGGGGTGAAAGAGCCAGAGAAGGAAAATGGGAATTTCCTTGTTACGGTCAAGTCTTTTGGTGTCATTTCATTAAAATTAAAATTGAGGTAATAATTATGCAGTCACCCATGGAGTAACTAGCTTTTGTGATAAAGCTTTCCAAAGACTTTACTAATTACTGTGGTTTTCTGAATGTAAGTTGAACTCCTCAGTGTTCAGGTCATTGAAAATATCATGACCTAGTGTAGGTAGAAATCTTGACTTGATCTCTAGACTGTAAGATCACTGTGGGCAAGGAATGTTTCTATTTATTGTGATATGGTACTCTCCTGAGTGCTTAGGGTGCTCTGTATACAGTGAGAGCTCAATAAATATGATTGAATGAATGAATAAGCCATGCACAAACGTTGCTTAAAGTTTAGAGGATGACATAAATTGAAATAAGTTTTAGATAAGAAAGTATCAGTATAAAGATATGGATTTAAATGCTGTAGGGCTAGTGTATCAAAATGTTTATTAGGGTTCACACCAAAGCAGAGGTGAGGCTGAGGGTCGGATGAATAGGGTGGGGGGGGGGGGGGGGGAAGATAAGTTAGGATGGCCTGGGAAGAGACAAGTTAAGATGGCCTTTCAGAGAAGATACGATTTTAGTAGGGCCTCAAATAATGATGATAATAATAGCGGTATTTGTTAAGATCTTATTATGTTCCTTGCACTGTTCTAAGCATTGGGGTGGATGCAAGCAAATTGGGCTGGACACAGTCCAAATGGGGAGCGTGGTGATATGTCGCATATGAAGTGGCAGAAAGTTCCAAACCAGAAGGAGGATATGTGGGCAGGGCATTGGCAGAAAGACATTTGGGATCTAGATACAGTGAAGAGGTTAGGGGTTAGAGAAGCAGGGTGTTTAGGCTGGCAAGCACTAAGAGATTAGCAAGGAAGGTAAGGTAGAAAGGGAAGAGCTGAATGAATGCCTTAAAACCTATGGTATGGAGATTCTATTTGATACGGAGTTGGATGGACAACTCTTGGAGGTTTTTAGAGAGTGAAAAATATATATCAGAAAAATGATTTATGTAGCAGAGTGAAGTATAGACTGGAGAGGGGAGTGGTAGGAAGCAGGGAGAGGGAAGGCATGATCTGAATGATGCTGCAAAGTGAAATAGGGACTAGAGAGCAAAGAGATAGAAGGCATGGATGTCAATGAGGAGGCTGATGCAGTAATGAAGATGGAATTTAAGTCCTTAGAACAGAATGGTAGCAGTTTAGAAGGAGAGAAAGTGATGGAATTCTAAAGGTTTTGTGAAGGCAGAACCAACAGGATAGTAAAATATTGATTATGTGGGTTGTGTGAAAGATGAACTAGGGATAATGCCAAGGTTATAGGATTGTGAGACAGGGAGGATGGTGGTGCTGTTTCCAGTGATGGGGAAATTCATGGGAAGGACAGGGTTTGGGTAGGAAGAGGAGTTGTATTTTGGATATATTAAGTTGGGAGGTGTCAGCAAGACATCCAAGTAGAGGAAATGAGAAGGTTCCAGGGAAGGAGATGTCAGAGTTGGTGAGGCAGATGTGGGAATCATCCACATAGTTATGGTCATTGCAGTGATGGAAGCAAATGAGTGTTCCAAGGAAGTGGGTGTAGATGGAGAATAGAAAGGCACCCAGAACTGAGACTGAGTGGTTGAGGAGAACATGTATTCAGATTGGAGTGGAGGCCACTGAATTTGGAAAGAAGGGTGATATTCATGACCTTTAAGAGGGGATTTTCCTTGGATTGGATGGGGTCAAGGAGAGGATTGGAGGTGAGGCGGAGTTTGGAAAGAAGTGGTAGGAACAAATAGGACAGGAAGTTGAGCTTGCAGTGAGATCAATTGGTCTACTTTGAGTCCATGAACAACCAGATTCCTTCCTGTATTGGAGCAGAAACCATGTCTACTAACTCCATTGTATTCTCATAAATCCTTAGTTAAGTGATTGCACACAATAGGCACTCAATGAATATTGATTGGTTCCCCACATACGCCTCAGATATTTTCATCATTGTTATTATGAGTAAAGTTGAAAACAGTTGAAAACAAGTATACAAGAAAAAGATTTTGTTGGCTGATGAAAAGAGAAAAAGCATGCAGAAAATATGTGATACTCTCAGAACACCTAACCATGGGATTGTCTCTACTAAGGTTTTATAAACCTAAAGTGTGCCCCTCAAGAAAAAGAAGGTTTGGAGATCAGGTATAATTAGGATAAGATATTTGAAAGCGAAGTATATGAGATGATGCTCCAAAGAATTGGGATTATTGAATTTGTGGCAGATTAAATGAAATAGTCTTGATTAGAGTCTTCAAACACATAAAAGGTTATATTATGGATGATAAAGATGGTAACCTACTCAGACCATACAGAAGGAAATGCATTTAAATTGCAGCAAGATGGATTTAGATAGTAAATAATGTAATGGTAAATGAAGTTATAAATTCTAATTACCTGGAAGTTATTAAAATAGGAAAACTATTCACCTGCCTAGAGAGTTTAGGTAGGTGACTTCTGAATTTTACTTTTAGCTCTGTCTTAAAGATAAATCACTTCCTTTCATTTTGTATCATTTAGTAAGGATTGCTCTAGGTCTGTGTGTATTCCTAATACCTATGCCTATGTAAATTGTATTTCATAGGGGTGTTAGTAGAATGTTATCACATCTCATTCTTTTATGCTTTTCATTCATTTTCCCACCATAGATGGATACTTTTTTTTAATAGTACCTATACAAAAGGTTTAAAGAGTTAAATTTGATCTCAGTCTAAATTCAGGAAGGCCTCAATTCTTATAATATTGCCTCCTTTTCAATCTTTCTCAGTTACTCATTTAATCATTCAACTCAGTGCAAATAGTCCATCAGGTCCTTAACAACAGAACAGTGACACAAAAAATGGAAATCCATATTGTGAACAGGTTCTAAATCAGCCTTCTCTGATTAATTCCCCCTTTATTCACATAGCCTAACTCATCCTGACTGAATCAATCAAAAAGCTATTACTTTCTTACTTGCAAGTGTTGCTTTCAAAATCAATAAAAACTGAGTTCATTTTTAATATGCAATACATTACCTCAAAATTCCCGTTTACTTGAGTTGGGAATTTATGAAAAACCTTCGGAATTTGAAAAGTATTTTTGGTTAATCCTGTTTTCCTCTTCATAATTTTCAACTCCTGCTTCACATTTTATCATCTTCCATTTTTTCTTATAGTTGTACATGTTTATTTCACTAAAAGGAAGAATCTACTTTGTAATTAATTTCTCAAAGCCCTAGGCATAAACTTTCTAAAATTTTTTATAGAATCTAGATGACATACCATTTTGTTGATTTTTATATCTTTATAACAAGTTCTTGGGATTGAGAATGGCTATAATTTGCAATACTGATAAGCAACCTAGACATATCTCTATTTTATCCCCTTCAAACTGTAAGCCCCTTTTGGGAAGAGAATGTATCTACGACCTCTATTATATAATGTACTCTCCTAAATTCTTAATGCAGTGCTTTTACACACAGTAAAAAAGGTAATACAGTGCTTAGCACACAGTAAACACTCAGTAAATATCACCAATTGAATTATTATAGCTAGAGAAGCAGCATGGCTCAGTGGAAAGAGCACGGGCTTTGAAGTCAGAGGTTATGGGTTCAAATCCCGGCTCTGCCAATTGTCAGCTGTGTGACTTTGGGCAAGTCACATAACTTCCCTGGGCCTCAGTTACCTCATCTGTAAAATGGAGATTAAGACTGTGATCCCCCTGTGGGACAACCTGTTCACCTTGTAACCTTCCCAGTGCGTAGAACAGTGCTTTCCACATAGTAAGTGCTTAATAAATGCTATCATTATTATTAGATACCTATTAATATCACAAGGATCAAGCAATAAACAAAATTAAGGTCTCTCCATATCACAGTTTCCCAAGCACTTAGTACAGTGCTCTGCACACAGTAAGCACTCAGTAATCAATCAATGGTATGTATTGAGCACTTAATGTCAATGTAACATTGTACTAGGCACTTAAGAGAATACATTGCAACGGAGTTGGTAGACATGTTTCCTGCCCACAAAGAAACACGGCCATGTGGCCACAAGGATTTTTTGGAAAATACCATTAACTTATTTTATTTTATTTTGTTAGTATGTTTGGTTTTAGACTGTGAGCCCCCTTTTAGACTGTGAGCCCACTGTTGGGTAGGGACTGTCTCTATATGTTGCAACTTGTACTTCCCAAGCGCTTAGTACAGTGCTCTGCACACAGTAAGCGCTCAATAAATACAATTGATTGATTGATTGATAAATGTAAAAATGCTTATTTAAGAGAGTGGGCCAGACAATCTCAGAGCAGCAGTGTGGCTCAATGGAAAGAGCCCGGGCTTGGGAGTCAGAGGTCATGGGTTCAAATCCTGACTCCACCAATTGTCAGCTGTGTGACCTTGGACAAGTCGCTTAACTTATCTGTGCCTCAGTTACCTCATCTGTAAAATGGGGATTAAGGCTGTGAGCCCCACGTGGAACAACCTGATCACCTTGTATCCCCCTTCGGCACTTAGAACAGTGCTTTGCACATAGTAAGCACTTAACAAATGCCATCATTATTATTGTTATTATTATCTGAGTTTAGGAATAAGTGGTCACTTGCAATTTCTGTGCAAATGATATTTACGTAATCAGGGATCTATGCATTGGCATTGGCATTCTGGCACAAAGATGATGGTGTTGAGCATGTTAGGATAATAATAATAATAATGATGGCATTTGTTTAGTGCTTACTATGTGCAAAGCACTGTTCTAAACACTGGATGATCTTGATGACGTGCTTTGGCAAGTAGTGAACTTTCTTTCCGCCCCCCCTCTTTCTTTGCAGGTGATCAGAATGGTCCTGGAAAAAACACTTTGTAGCCATAAAAATTTGTCAATGTTCAAGCTACTTCCTAGGCTTAATATGAGCAAGAAATGGTGTTGGCATGTTTGCGTGATAGATGAATTTCCTCTGAGTGATGGATAACCACTCCATCCCTCTAATGGCATTTCATCTATCAGGCTCTTTTGATGATGTTGATCACATAATGCCACTGACTCAATTTTTGTGGGTTGGCTGTACTGCGTAAGGTTCCAAGAGCTTTTTTCCCGAAGATTGTTTTCCTTTGGGGTGTAAGGAAATACGTTATTTCTGAGAGACTTTTCCACAAAGGTCATTTTGTACCTTTGTTGCTCGTTCAGTCCAATCTGCTCTAAATCTGAGCTGCAGTGAAAAATAAATAACTAAATGACACTTTTTGTCTCACCAGCGTGATTGGCCGAGAGACTCTCAGGCTTTGTGCTAGTAGCATCTATGTCCCCAACTCTTGTCTGGACAAGCTTCAGGGTAATCTCCAGAATCCAGTTAGGCTGAATAAAATATGGAGAAGTGGGGGGAGGTAGGGGCATCAGCATCCCATAACAGTTGTCAATCACACTCTGCTTTAGTCAGGAAGCAGGCACTCATCCTGTTCTCTGGGTAAGTCACATAATTTTTCAGTGACTCAGTTTTCTCAACTCTAAAATGGCCATTAAATATGTGTTCTCCCTATTTTAGATTGTGATTCCCATATGGGACAGGAGCTGTGTCTGATTTGATTGTATTGTACTACCTCAGCACCTAAAACAGTACATAGGAGAGCTTAAATGCCAACATTTTATCATTTTTAATCACTGGTATTTTTTGAATGCTTACTGTGTGCAGTGCTTCAGACATAGTAAGTGCTTAACAAATACCATCATTAAGCAGTTTGCATAGTAGAATATGCTAGATTAGTAGACAGTATCCCTGCCCACAAGGAACCTACAGTCTATAAGGGAGATCGACGTTATTACACATCAAGGAGATAGAGTATAAGGATATTGACAAATACTGTGAAGCCGGAGTGTCAAAGTGATTAAGGTTTACACAGCTCAGTGAGGTGACACAGAAGGGAGGGCAAGCAAGAGAAATCATGGTTTGGTCAGAGAAGGTCTCTTGGAGGAGATGTGGTTTTTAGAAGGATTTTGAAGGTGAGGAAGAGTGGTGGACTTTTGAATATGAAGAAGGAGGGGGTTCCAGGCCAATAGGAGGATGTGGACAAGTGATTGGCAGCCGGAAAGCAAGGTATAGAGAATGTATGGATGTTAGAGGAGTGATATGTGTAGGCTATGTTCTCATAGGCTATCATTGAGGTAAGAGAGTGATTGAATGATTTAAAGCTGATGGTAAGGAGTTTCTGTTTGACATGAAGGTGGAGAAGCAAGCATTTCAGGTCCTTGAGGAATTGAGAGATGAACTAGATTTTTTTTTTTTTTCTCAGAAAAACGGTCCAGGAAACTACATAACACACTTGCTGCTTTGTCACCAAAATCATTATCAGGTGCTGCCATGGCAACCTGGACACAATTATACCCTGAACACCTTACTCTCTGACTTTAAGATGAGATGGGAAGCATGCCAGTCATGAAATAATATGATTTACTAATACTTATTTGGGTTGTTCTGTCATTTGTTTTGTCATGCAGAGCTGGATAGAGATGGCTAGCTAGTATTTCTGTTGAATGACCTTCAGATGTCACTATGGACTGAATTGGCATATCCTGCCAAACTCCCCTTCAAGATGGGAGAGTACATTTCTTCTGAGGGTTTGGACCCGTGGGTTTACTGGCATTAAAGGAAAAAAAATAGATTCCTTTTCATAACTGGAGTTGGCACCTAAGGACACAGAATAAAAGCCAGCTCTGCAACTGACTATCCTTTCTCCTTTTAAAATGGAATCATACCTTATCAGAGAATGCCGAGCAGGGTGTTAAAAAAAAAAAACAAAAGCAAAAAACCAAAGAAACTCCTTACCATCATTTTTGTGCACTAAATTTGCCAGCTTTTTTTAAATGCATACCTGCAGGTTCAACTCCAGCAGCTCTCCATCTGTTCATATAATGCTCTTTAAAATGGCATGATGTTGATGATTGTGGTGCATGGAAGACACACAAAATCAGAAGGATAGAAGGATAGGGAGCACTTCATTTAAGGATATTAATCTCCTAAAATGCCTACTAGACAAAATAGATTTTTGAAAGAGCACAGTGTTCAAATTTTAGAGCAACTTCACTGCAATGGTTATCCTTGGTGAACTCCAAACAATGGGTCTTCATTTTAGGATTCATTTACTCATGAGCTGTTTTTTCTAGTTTATAATAACAGTACTCCCAAAATTTTTTAAAAAATAAAAAAAAACAAAACCCTATCTGGGTGTTCTCCAACTCACCCCCAGAATCTCATCTGTTTCCATTCCCTTAAATTACCTAGTGCCTTCCTTTTTGCTGACCTTTTGAATAATAGCCTTTGAGCCGCTTTCTGTGCAGTGCTTCAACTATGCAGTATCTGACACCTAAATTTCTTTTTTATTAACTTTAATCTACAGGTGAAACCTCAGAGCTCACTTTCCCCTTTATAATTCCATGCCTCATGACTCTTTAGTTAATGATTAGAATGAGAAACCCTAGTCAAAATGAAATGATCCATTATTCTAACTTCATAATATTTTTCTTCAACTTGCCTTCCAGAGGCATTTTAAGGATTAACCACAAATGAAAAGCAATAGGGATTTCAAATTCTTGGAAAGAAATTGCAATAAAAATAGCAATCATTATAATTATTATTAATGATGACTATATTACTCTGGTGATGTGGTGGCAGGCAATATGAAATATTATTTTTTCATATCATCTCAGCAATATTATCATTTGTTTTGTGGACCCAGACTGAATAGAACAATATTAGGCTTTTGAAATATGTTACAATCATCTGTAGCAATTCTTTAGATTAAAAAATGACTCCTGACAAAGATAATGTATTTGTATTTGCACATGTGTAGAACTGACCCAGGTTTGACTATCCCTATTATGTGTAGGTGAAGATTATCCGTAGTTGCACCTTTGTATTTGTACCATAGTTCTGGTGTTTTATTTGTGTTTCCCTCTTGGTACCATGATATTCCCAATCCCTGTTGGTGCTCCAAAATAGAAACTCCATGTCTGACTGCTTCAGGCTAGACCAGTCATTCATTCATTCAATCATATTTACCCATTTTTGCTTGAAGCAATATGGGAAATGTAGCCAAATTGTAGTTGTTCAAAATTATAACAAAACAGGGACCTACAAAATCTGCTGGGGAAGAACAAAGTAGAGGATTCAAGGGGCATGCTAACTGCCATCCACATGTAGTCCTTTACTAGTCACTGAGATAAAGTAATCCCTATGCACTACCACTGAACCATTGAAGAATGTGGATCTCAGACCAAGAAGACATCCTATAAAAATGTTAAGAACACTGTACTAATTTCAACCTGCAAATAGGAAGCCTCTGATTTGTGATGAAGATCCAACAAATATTTGGAGACATGACCTTACCTCTGATATTTTAGTATTAACCCCTGCCTAAAAGCCATGAACAATGGAAAAGGACCAGAATCTTGGAGCAGTCCTGCCAGAATCTGCAAGCACACAGAGGACCTAGTCCTCAGCTAACTTTTTGAGCTCTTCCTCAACATATGGAACACTGACTAAATGCCTCAAAATAAAAACATATCCAAACATATACAAGATGCCAAAGCCTTAATTCAATCACTATCTTCATACATAGACATAAAGACCCAGAAATCTAACTTCACAACTGCCATTCCAGGATCCCCGTTACCTGCATATTCATGTTGGCCTTGTCTCCTCATCCTTACTCTTAGAAGAGCAGTGCAAGTCCTTGCTACAATAATAATTAATAGTAATTATGGTAGTTGCTAAGCACTTACTAAGTGCCAAGCACTGTTCTAGGCACTGGGGTTGTACACAGTCCCTGTCCCACATGGGGCTCACATTCTTAATATACATTTTACAGATGAGGTAACTGAGGCCCCAAGAATTAAGTGACTTGTCCAAGGTCATACATCAGGTACATGGCAGAGCGGGGATTAGAACCCAGGCCCTTCTGACGCCCAGGCCTGTGCTGTATTCAATAAGCCAAGCTTCTTCTTCATCTTCATCATCTTCCAGGCTATCTTCACCTATTGGAGCATGGAAAGGCATAGCTTTGCAATTCAATAATATAACATTTAGCAATATGTACTCGAACAAATTTAATCACCCACTCTCTCAGCTTTAAAAGCAGTTTATGGCTTGTGCTCTGAGAGGCCTGAATATAAATTTCACAACATTGCACCGACTTTTTTTGATATTCAGTATTGTGCTTTTTCTTTTCTGTAAAGAAACTAGTAAAGATATTGGTGATTATTTCTATAGTTATTTAGTGCTTTGCACATAGTAAGCACTTAACAAATGCCATCATTATTATTTTAGAGTAATTTATTTTCATTCATGAGGAATATAATCCTTTCTCTGTAATAAGGATGGAGGATTTCTATTGCCTATGGAGGTATTAGACTACAAATTTTAAATTCATTTTGCCAACAATTGGACATCATCATTAAATCATATTGCCTATTTAAATCCCTCTAACTCAGCCAGTTTGCCTGAACTTATAATCCTCTTGGTTTCTCGATCTGGAGAATGAAACAAGAAATACATAATCTTGTAACAGGTTTCCTTTGCACTGATTCACTTAGGCTAAATGGGAGAAAATCTTGGGCAAAGAAGTTATAGAAACACAGTTACTACTTGAGAAAATTGCCCATTCCCCACTCTTCACCAGCCTAACCATTTTCTCCATCTTCTTGGATCTTATTTTCATAGAACAAGGATTTTCTTTCTAGTTTTACGAGGATTGAAAAGTGATGAAGTGAAAGGCAGCTTGCAAATGCTTCTTAATTTTATTGCCACGAGTATGCCTTTCCACTGAAACCATTAGGCAGCAGCAGCCAGTTCAGCTCAATGAGATGGGGAGTCAGTGACATTCCCTTTTGAGTCTTCTAAAAGATTCCAACTGCCACCTGCAATACGATTGTGCCAAACCTCTTCAATTATTTACTACTCTTTGCTTGGACTCCAATTTCAGTGCTATCTCCTAACACACTTCCCTTTAGAATCCCCCAGTTGCTCAGAGCTTTACTTTTAAAAGTTCGGGTTTGGAAACATTCATCATAGTTTGCCTCAGAAAGCGAGTTTTGTGCAGCATCAAATGGTCTCAGCCATTAAATTATGAGAAATGGCAGAGATGGAGGAAAAAAAAGTGAAGCAGAGATGAGCCTTTCTTTCTTGTAGTGTACAGGAACATAAATGGCTGAATCGATAATCTTTAAAGTTTGAGGACTCTTTAGGATTAAGAAAAGAATGTGACATCTAAATTGTGAGGAAAAAGAATACTAAAAATTTTACAGCTCTTTAAAGTTCAAAATTATTGCCTCATAGACAGAATCCTGCTGAGAGAATGACTTGCCTTTTGGCAGGGCTGTGTTCAAATCATGAGATGTAGATGCCTTTTCCAGACTTGGAAATGCTCACAGACTTCTGTGTTTGTGCCAGTTTAAGCTTCATAATAAATAATTCATTCCAGCTTCCTTTTTCTTCTTTGAGGAATTCCCCAAGATTGAGTTCTAGTTCTTCTGTTAATTGGAGAGGCGAAAGTGGAGCTCACTTAGATTGTAAGCCCAATGCGGGTCAGGGGCTGTGTCCAACCTAATTAACCTGTACCTACCCCAGCACTTAAAACAAAAGTGAGCACTTTACAAATACTGTAAAAAAGCAGACTGTTTGTTCCTACTTCCCTCTTCCCTTGCCTCCTCTTTCCCCCCCACCCCTTCTTGTCCTGTCACCCCCTCCCATTCCTCCCCTCTGCTTCTGTTTGTCCTAGCAAGACAAAACAAGAAGTAAAGTTGGAAGTCCTCATTTGAAGCCTGTTACCCACTTCTGATGGCAATTTCATGAATTTGAGAAAAGTCTTGTCTGCTTTTAAAGGAATCCTGAAAATTTTAAGTTTAGGGTGAAAAACAAAAACAAGCCTTATGATCCAGACTACTATTTTTCTGGATTTTATTTATATATGTATATATATCAGATACTATGTGATGCATTATAGGGATACCTATACATTGATATCTATATTTACAGAGGTATCTCTATAGATAGATAAGCATGGCCTAGTGTATATGTATGATTTACTATATACATATTTTTATATAGTAACATTTACTTCTAGCTTTCTATATAGATGGCTTGGAGTAAATAGTAATACCTGCCTCTTGCTTGGTGTCTAAGGATCTGCCTGCCATCCATCTCTGATCTTGGAATGAGTTTAAGAAAGCTGAGATAGAGTGTGGTTTAATGGAAGGAGAAGACCTGGCTTCTAAATTCAACTCTACCACTGGTCTTTGGTGTGAACTTCTTTCTGGGCTTCACTTTCCTCTTACCTATAAAATGGTGATAATTCCTACATCAGAGGAATATTATGAGAGGAGAAAAATTGGATTGGTAATCAGTTGTATTTACTGAGTGTGTACTATGTGCAGAGCACCTAAGCACTTGGGAGAGTACACAGAATTAGCTGCCCATAACAAGCTCACAGTGTAGAGGAGGAGACATATATGAATAAATAATTTATAAGATATAATTTAAAGAAATGTATGTAAATGTGGTGTGGGGTAGGGGTGGGGTGACTATCAAATATCCAGAGGTCACAGATCAAACTGCATAGATGGAGAAGGGAGAGCAATTGGGGCAAAAGAGTGCTTAATTGGGGGAAGGCCTCTTGGAGACTATCAATCATATTTAGTGCTTACTGTGTGCAGAGCACTGTACTAAGTACTTCTGAGAGTACAATATACCAACAAAATGGACACATTCCCTGCCCACAGTGAGCTTACAGTCTAGAGGATTGTGACCTTAATAATGCTTTGAAGGTGGAGGGTGTGTTGGTCTGATGAATCAGGTGGGGAAGGTAGTTCCAGCCCAGGAGAAGGAGGTGGGAAGGGGTCAGCAGGAAGATAGATGGGATTGGGGTGTAGCGATTAAGCTAGAGGAGCGAAGTGTGCGGGTTGGATTGTAGTAGGAGTACAGTGAGGAAAAGTAGGAGGGGGCAAACTGTTTTAGTCCTTTAAAGCCAAAAGTAAGGAGTTTCTGTTTGCAGAAGTTTTTGGGCATCCACTGGAGGTTCTTGAATATTGGGAAGGCATGAACTGAACGTTTTTGTTGATAAATGATCTGTGCAGCAGAGTGAAGTACTGATTGGACTGGGGAGAGACAGGAAGGAAGCAGCTGCCATAGTCAAGGAAGGACAGGATAAGTGCTTGGATCAGCAAGGTAGCAGTTTGGGTAGAAAGGAAAGGTGGATTTTAGCAATGTTGTGAAGGTAGAAACGACGGGATTTCATTACATATTGAATATGTAGGTGGAATGGGAGTGATGAGTCAAGGACAACCCTAAGCCTTTGGAATGCAATGCAATAGCCTTTGGAAAATGAATGCTATACGAATTAGAGGTAGGGTTACTAAAAGGGACTACCAACACAACATCAGAAATCAAGCCTACGTATCTTCCCTCTCGCTTTCCTATAGTTTTGCTGATTTGGTGTTCATTCATTTCAACACAGATTTCTCTGAATATCAGCAGGAATGCTGTTTTTTAGTGTTGTTTCTTGCCTAGTTATCCCCTCTTGTCACTGTTATTCCCAGGCAGTGGGTGGCTTCATGTATGCAGTGGAAAAAGCCTGGGCTTTGGAGTCAGAGGTCATGGGTTCAAATCCCGGCTCCGCCAACTGTCAGCTGTGTGACTTCTGGCAAGTCACTTAACTTCTCTGTGCCTCAGTTACCTCATCTGTAAAATGGGGATTAAAACTGTGAGCCCCCCACAGGACAACCTGATCACTTTGTAACCTCCCCAGTGCTTAAAACAGTGCTTTGCACATAGTAAGCACTTAACAAATACCATCATTACTATTATTAGTGAGACCCCTCTAGCTAGTTCAGTTGATTCCTGATGGGTCCATTGTTTTGATATTCACCATAGTCACACTTCATAACTGAACCTGATTTGTTTTAACTTGGGGGAAAAAATACTCCTCTCAAACACTAACAAGGTTTAAATGTTCCCTATATAATCAACTGAAGCAGGCTCACCTTCTCAGATGTCTCGATGACCATAATAAAGAGCACATCTAAAACCTGTTGTTTACAGAACACTTGTCCACTTTGATAGAAATCTAAATGTTGATCCCTATTTATCCATTAATTGAAATCTATTAAGGGATTGCTACATGTCCATTTTTTACCAAATTGGTGAGACTGATAATCACCAAGCATATGTACAGTTATTAACAACTTCAGAAAAGTCAATCACCACACTGGATCAGAGTCAAATTGGGATAATCCCTGGCTACCTGCATTGTGAATGTTCATTTTGGAATTTGATTCCACCTCTGTGTTTCATCTTTATTTAAACCTTTGTGGGAGCAAATGACAAACTATGTAACAGGCAAGGAAATCAGATCTTCATTTTAGGGGATTAAAGATCTTTGATCAAAAAATCTTTTTTTTAACTAAACCTGCTTCCTCTTACCTTTTTACCTGTGGTAGAATTGTCCTCAACATTACTCAAAATTTCTAATCCACATTTATGGACTCTCCTACAAAGTGAGGATTCATAACAAGAAAGGCAAACCTTCATGCATAATTATATATTTCCCCGGATGCATTAACAAGAAGACAAAAACACATTTAGTTTGAGCATAAGGGATTTTAGCCAAAATAAATGAATCAGAGCATTTTAATTCATTTGGGTTCAAATTCATTGTGCCGTCATATCCTACAGAAGAAAATTATCAACCAAAAAGAAGCAGTCAGGCATGATATTAAAGAGCTTAACTTGTCAAAATAATCCTTCAGGAGTCACAAAGCCCCATTCAGTGCATCAGAGCTTTGACCTATTGCCATTGTATGGGTATTTCACCTCTTGATACAGTCATCCATATTTCCTGATATTCTCATTATGAACAATTTCTGAAATGCAGCCCTGAGCAAATTGGTTCTGTTGGATTATGGTACACTAGTTGTATGAGATGCTTGTATTAAAAATATTTAAATGGCTTTAATGTGTCGTATAAACCCATATGTGGTATATGTTCTTTTTATTTTTTTAATGACTGGTAATAAAACTAACTCTAGCTTTACTACTATTTAAGTCTTTTCTAGTTCTTCATTATCTGGCTATATTTCCCTATCATGTGGGCAGATAAAAATGTAAAGAGCTATGTTTTATGAAGTTGGGCAATAGTTGATCATGTTGTTTGTTTTCTGACCATTCATGAGATTGATACAGGTGATTTGAATGATTTGGTACCAATACATAAACCCCAGATTCTAAAAGTTTCCTTCTAAATTTTAATGAAAATAGAAAAAATATAGTGAGGAAGAAATGATGTATTCCCATGTGGCATACTCATAAAATAACTGTAGGAACCTGGTTCCTAGAATTGATTCACTTTCATATTGTGCAACACCAATTTTTCCATATGATAGATAGCTAGTATTATAAATCAGAACAAAGAGAATGGATAATACAATAGTAATGAACATTTTATCATCAATCGAAACCTAGAAATCTCTGAATATTAATTGTGCTCATTTTAGAGTTACTGATGTAAAATAAGCATAGGGATGCACATCTATCTCTATTCAGTGTTGTTCATTGTTGGTGGAATATAAATTAATAGAAAAAGGTTTTTTAAAACCTGGGAATGTTGTCTTTCAGACCTTGTTTTAACCTGGTCAACATAACATCAAAATTCAGATTTCCCTCTGTCTGGGAGCCATAAAAGTGCAGTCATTCTTAGGCAGATGTTTGCATTTGCTATGGAGCATTAATGCACAGGCCATTAGCTGAGCTCTCGTGTAAGTCATCAAAGACTTGATGTGTTTAACAAATTGATATCTAAGCAGAAAACAAAGGACCAAAAGGTCCGTGGCTGTACTAGTTCTTACTGGCAGTTTTAGATGTTACAAATATCATACATAATAAACTACTTACTCAAGCAGGATGAGCCCCCAAACAGTCCCTTTAAATTAGACTGCAGTGCAGGGGCTTGCCCAGCTCTTCTCCCTATCCCTTCCAATGTGTGTGCATGCGTGTGTGTACGTATACATACACACACACACACACACACACACCACACCCCCATGCCACCAGGACTCTCATCAGCCTAAGCCCATCTCACCCATCAGCAACTGGAGGCTTCTTCTCAAGTTCTAGGACATTACAAAGACCATAGCTTTGGGTAAGCAGTGATTTTTTTGTGACTGCTGAAATGAACCATGAGGATCCCGAAACCCCGCTCCTCTAGACACGGTGCCCTACTAACCGCTTTAATAGTTGGGGAAGTGCACTTTTTCATCACTGTTAATGCAGAACAACTGGTTTCTACCTATCAAAGGCAAATTAAAATAATGGAAGAGCAAAACAATAAACAGTCAAAACCTGAAAGGAGAAACTTGGTATTTTAACATTTAACATATAGTATATGGAATGAAGGCAGGAAGGAAAGAAGGGTGGAAGGAGGGGAACAAAGGAGGATGAAGGTAGGAAGGCAAAAATATTTTGTTTCAAGCTGATTTTTCAATACGTCCTAGTTGTGATGTATTTGTAAGCCCTCACTACATGCCACATACTATAATAACATGTGAAAACCCAACCCTGGCACCCCAAGAGAGAACTATGAACTCAAATTGCAAATTTATTTTAAAATTTTGCTAAGCCCCTCCTTCCCAAGCACCCAGATTATGCGCCTGTTTCCAGAAATTTTGGGGTTTGTTAGGCTTACTCCTATCAAGCAAATAGTGATTTCTGCTGGGACATCCAAACTAGGATTCAAAACCACAGGAAAACTATTCCATTTGTTTCACAACTTGGACAAAGTTTAAGTTTATATAAAGGTGACAAATATAGAGCCGTGTTAGGTCATTTTTTATCGGAAGGTGCTTTGTTTCAAGAATTATGAAATAACATTAATAAAACATTACCATTGTAAAAGTTGGGCTATCACGTTCACTGATTGATTAGCAGTAGCCTTTAATGGTGATTTGGTAATTCATTATTCCCAAGGGAATCTCAGCGAATGGATCCCTTATGGAGAAAGAGTCTCCAACATTTGGGTTCTCCCTGGATCCGTGACTACCTAGTGAATTCCAGCTTCTGATGAAGGGATTGCTTAGTGATACAGTTTGTGAACTATGTAGGAAGAAGCACAGTGGCTTAGTGAAAAGAGCACGGGCTTGGGAGCCAGAGGTCATGGGTTCTAATTGCAGTTCTGCCACTTGTCAGCTGTGTGATTTTGGGCAAGTCACTTACCTTCTCTGTGCCTCAATTACCTCATCTGAAAAATGTGGATTAAAACTGTGAGCCCCACGTGGGACAACCTGATAACTTTGTATCTACCCCAGCGCTTGGCACATAGTAAGCACTTAACAAATACCACAATTATTATTATTAGGAAGGCCCACTTCATCCTTTCCCTTGGTTTCTGCCCCTTTAGTCCATAAAATGGCTTTCTAGCCTTCCATCCAGTCCCATCCTCTCCTCCTTCCCGATCTGACTCTTTGGTGTGAAGAAGCCTGCAAAGCCAGATAGATGCCACAGGCAGTGCAGACCCTGGGAAGGGGTTGTGGGGAAACAGTGGGGAAATGGGTGTGAGTATGGAGTGCAGGGAAGGAGCATTGTGAGTGGTGGGAAAACTGTGTTGGTAACTGGGGAGGTGGGAGCTGGGGTGGGTGGGAACAGAAAGAGGGTTGGGAAAGTGGAACAGGACATGACAAGAAGAAGAATGCTATGAACGGATTGGTACCTTCCTCCTCACGATATGTTTTAACTCCCTTAATCACTTAGGGCAGAACTCAGAACCTTACCGATCACTAATCAGGAAATTTATACCGATGATTCTGCTTCCATCTTTCAGAGTTCTTTTGCCTCACTGGTTTTATCTTTTTGACATTCAGGCTGTCTGTACAAGTGGTGCCAATATTCTGCATATGTTCTCTACCCCTATGAGTAGCATCCTAATCTGATCAGTAAACAGTCCTATAGATATATTTAGCTAACTTTCCTGGAATGCCCAATCCTCCCAGACTTTTCTGGAGCTTTGATAGAAACATGAACTGAACCCTCTGTGATTCCCCAAAGTCCCCTGACTCTTTAGTGACTCATACTTTTTGCCTAATTAGTATCTTCCATTCCCAGAGTATGCCATATAAGAAAGCATTTACTGAAAAGTCCCAGTTAGCACTCTTAATTTGTTCCATGAAAATAGTTTTAAATGCAATATAACTTTCCATAGAAAATACCAAGTGCATTAGTACTTTCCCAAGATATCCAGAAAACCGAACCAGTATAAATTTATTTTTAAAAGTCATAAATAGTACTTATAATAATAATATGTTGGTATTAGTTAAGGGCTTACTATGTGCCAAGCACTGTTCTAAGCATTGGGGTAGGTACAAGGTGATCAGGTTGTCCCATGTGGGGCTCACAGTCTTCATCCCCATTTTCCCAATGAGGTAACTGAGGCCCAGAGAAGTTAAGTGACTTGCCCAAGGTCACACAGCTGACAAGCAGCAGAGCTGGGATTAGAACCCATGACCTCTGACCCCCAAACCCAGGCTCTTTCCATTAAGCCATGCTGCTTGTTATGGTTATACTCATGGTTAACATTATTTATATACATCACGCTTCAATGGTGTTTGAGAACTTCCTGTGTGCAGAGCACTGTACTAAATGTTTAGAACTGGACATATACATAATCTAATAGTGAAGTCACTTTGTGCCAACCATTAAAGGTTATGAATTCAACAATAATAATAACAATGGCATTTAAGTGCTTACTATATGCTGAGCACTGTTCTAAGCGCTGGGGGAGATACAAGGTGATCAGATTGTCCCACGTGGGGCCCACATTCTTAATCCCCATTTTCCAGATGAGGTAGTTGAGGCACAGAGAAGTTAAGTGACTTGCCCAAAGTCACACAGCTGATGAGTGTCAGAGCCGGGATTAGCACCCACAACCTCTGCCTTATTTTTTTATTTTACTTGTACATATCTATTCTATTTATTTTATTTTGTTAGTATGTTTGGTTTTGTTCTCTGTCTCCCCCTTTTAGACTGTGAGCCCACTATTGGGTAGGGACTGTCTCTATATGTTACCAACTTGTACTTCCCAAGCACTTAGTACAGTGCTCTGCACACAGTAAGCGCTCAATAAATACGATTGATGATGATGATGACTCCCAAGCCCGGTCTCTTTCCACTGAGCCTCACTGCTTCCCTAAACAATTGGCTTGTCCAAGGTCATACAGCTAACAAATGGCAGAGCCAGGATTAGAACCCATGAACTCTAACTCCCAAGCCCAGGCTCTTTCCACTCAGCCAGGCTGCTTCTCAGTGTTAACTTCTGAATAAGGAGTATCAAACTCTGAGGAGTCAGAAGGACCTGGGTTCTAATTCCGGCTCCACCACTTGGCTGCTGTGTGACCTTGGGCAAGTCACTGCGTTTCTCTGTGCCTCAGTTCCCTCATTTGTAAAATGGGAATTAAGACCGTGAGCCCCACGTGAGACAGGGACTGTGTCCAACCTGATGAGTTTTTATCTACCCCAGTGCTTAGTACAGTGTTTGGCACATAGTAAGCGCTTAACAAATACCACAATTATTATTATTATTATTTTTATTACTAAAGGGACCCATCCACTCAACTTTTTCGGTAGGACAGCCGTCAAATCTAACTCTCCTTACACCTTGCAGGCTGAACAGTTCCAGTTTTGGAGCTGAGCTAGGGGCCCCCCTCTTGTCCCCTGCTGGCTGGCTGCACATCGTAAGCGCTCAATAAATACGATTGATGATGATGATGATGATTTTATTACTCTATTTATTTATTTATTTTGCTTGTACATATCTATTCTATTTTATTTTGTTAGTATGTTTGGTTTTGTTCTCTGTCTCCCCCCCTTTTAGACTGTGAGCCCACTGTTGGGTAGGGACTGTCTCTATATGTTGCCAATTTGGACTTCCCAAGCGCTTAGTACAGTGCTCTGCACATAGTAAGCGCTCAATAAATATGATTGATGAGATGAAGGGAAACAAGGCTGTCACTACTTCATCTCTGGGACACCCAAAACTCAGTACACGGTGGAATTGCAAACATCTTCTATTCGTATTCCTTTTCTACTCATTAAAATAGGTGTCTTTAAAGCTGCTTGCAAACCATGATTTGGGAAGAGCTTCAGCCTGGTTTGAACACATCCATGTGTCCAGAGGAAGGGGCCAAAGTAGATAACTGAGTGCCCTCCAGCTCTGATTCTTTGACCTACTTTGTAACTGCAGTTTGGTTTTCAATTTGTACTCATTAACAGTATCCCTGTATTTTTTTATAATAGCCATTTGTAAACTCAAAATCCCTAAAATGGGATAGACAGAAAAAAAAACATATGCAGTGATTCACTTAATGCAGTTAGATGTGTAAATAATCTACAAAAGCCACCGTACAATGGAAAATGACTAGGTAGTTATAGCAATCTTGAGCAAAATATAATTTCAGAGTCTCTGTGGTGTCAGTGGATTTTCATGCGGAATACAAGGTGACTGTGGCTAAATGCTTCAGTAAGCAATTGGGGTTTTGCACTAGGGGCTATATATCAGGAGCTAATTGTCAGTTTGTAAGTAAATGAGATAACAATCCAGCTCACACAAAAATTACACTGTCTTAAAAAAATAAATGTCACCTAAGAAGGCATAAATGAACTGATAATCGGACAGGAAAGTATTCTGCTGAAGGAATGAGCACCCATAAAAAAGCATTTTACATCTAACAGAATTTTAATCAGATATTACCCAGGGTCAATCCTCCCCAAAATAATGAAATCTGCAAGGATGATTGCTTCAATTTGGCAGACACCTACAGAGAATCCGTGGGAGTTCCACACATGCTTTTTACCTACTTCTCTCACCATTTACAAGCATAATTAAATGGAAAATTAATATGGTTCTTGAATGGCATTGAAGCAGCAGGAGCTGGGATATCATATACATGAGTATGTTGATTGAGGAGACTTTTGGAAATTCACTGCTCCTGGTTTACCGTAATAATAAAGTTATTCCTAAAGTTATTCCTATTTTGTAATTATCCCTAATGAACTCAAGTTATTCCCTTATATGCTAAGCCCTTTGGGAGAAAGCCTGAATGCTTAAAACATGGCCTGGTGGTGAGGACACAAGCTTGGGAAATAGAATATCTGGGCTCTAATCTGTAGTTTACTACTTGCCTTCTGTGTGACCTTGGGCATGTCATTTTATTCTTCTGTGCCTCTGCTGCTTCATCTGCAAATTAAATGCCCATTCTTCCTCTGTGACAGGGACTGCATCTGACCTGATTATCTTTTGTCTACCCTAGCACTTAGTAAGTACAGACCTTGGCAAAAGTAAATCCCTAACAAATACCATAATATTAACATTGTTATCATTATTATTATCATCATCCAATGGGTGTTAAATGCTTTGCAACCACATACTTAAAGAGCTATTAATATCAATCAATGAGTGGTATTTGTTGAGCACTTACTCTGCAGAATACTGTACTAAGCACTTGGGAGTGTATGACACAACAGAGGTAATTATTGTTCTTCCATAGTTCCTGTTTTTAGGAACTATGAAGAAAACATTTCAATATTATTTTCTCTGGAACAAAGATTCAGAACAAATAGCAGGTGCCAGGTTAATTCAGTAATGGGTAAGATCAGTATTCAGCATCAGGTAATAAGTTCAGCCAGGCAGCTATCTAGAACAGTCCAAAACAGATTGGTTTAGCAGGAATGGTCCAGATCTGGTGCTAGACCAACAGGGAAAGATGAGTCAGGCAGCAGGAAAGGCAAGACTGTAATCAGTGTAGGTCAGGGCAGGCGTTTAGGGGAAACAAGAAACTTCAGAGGGGCAAGGTGAAAGGATAGTCTGGCAGGCTCACAGGAATTAGGAGAAGGACTAGTCTCAGAACCAGACCTTGATCAGAGAGCAGGAACTGTAGCTAGTATCAGAGCTATCAGATCTCTGACAATGCATCATGCAAGCACCTCTTTAAGGCCTTTTCTCAGAGAAGGATAGCCATTTTTATTGCTGAGTGGTGTTTACTTAAAACCTTCTGAAACCACCCCAAGACCTGAGTCTACGTCCAGTGATCTTTTCTCTTTCTTTAAAATGCCAGTGTTATGCCACAACCATCAGTCTACATGCTGAAACCACCCCAAGACCCGGGTCTGTGTCCACTGAGTTTTTGTCTTTCTTTAAAATGCCAGTGTTATGCCACAGTCATCAGTCTACATGCCTCCTGTAACTTAAACTAGTGAGAAGAAAGAAAGATTATATGATGAGAATGCAGTAGGACTCAATCTGACTGATTGCCAGGGGATATTTCAGTAAAAAGGGGATGCTGAAATGTGAAGGAAAAATAATTGGACCACTCAGGATTAGGAAGCAAAAGAACAATCACTACTCCCACACAGTGAATGTGGTAAAAATCATTTTGTCATCACCAATGCAGCATTATATTTACAGAGCAAAATCAAGATTTAAGCAGTGCCACTGACTAGGTCATCACCCAGAAACACATCTTGTCGGCTGTACATAGCTCTGGGCTTTGCAGGATGTGAAGTTCTAAGACGTCATTGAATATATTTCAAATTTCACGTTAAACTGATCAACTTTGAACATGTGCGCTAGTATAACTGAAGAGACTGGTGCATGCCAACATTCCCAACCACATTATTTTCAGGTGAAAAACAGTGCTTGCTACATAGTAAGTGCTTAACAAATACCATAATTATTATTATATTGCTGTACTAATGGATTGATATAGTTTTCAAGTACGAACAGATGTCCTTTAAGAACCAATGATATGCCATTGGGCTGCAGAGTATTTTTAGTTCAGCTTTATGGGAAGAGAAAGATGCACGCTTAAACTAGTCAATATGTCCTTAGTTTGTCAGAACGTGCTATTATGCGCTGTGCTATTACCTAAGCCTAAGGTAGCACTCTGGTTGCACTGTTATGGCTCTGGATAAAATATCTCCTTGAAAAAGCAGCAGCAGAAAGGTCATGCTCTTGCCCATTTCATAAGTTATTATTGAAACAGCTACCTGGAGAGAGGCAGCCTATGTATTTGTGATTCTTTTCTGCATTCTGTGAGGGTTAAATAGCTGTTTTGCTTGCTGGTTGGTGTGGGGGAGTAGCCCAGCAGTGACATGAACCACTGGAGGGGCTGACTGTATTCCATGGGTTTGAAGTGCCCAGGGATTAATTGGAAGAATGTAGAGGACCATCAATGGGAGTGAGTCTGAACACAAAAGAAAAATCTGTCAGCAGCAGGAGCAGCTTGCGGTTGGAATCCAATTTTCCTTCATTTGATATATTCGTTTCGGTTTCAAGGTTCGTTTTCATTGTGTATTTTTGCTTTTCATTTTTTCCTGTCTCTCACACCCCACTCAAACATTTCCACCTCTTACTTTAGTCATGTTCAAAATACATGTCTGTTTCACTGAGAGATAACTCGAACTCATGAGTTCTAATCCCAGCTCCACCACTTTTCAGCTGTGTGACTTTGGGCAAGTCAGTTCACTTCTCTGGACTTCAGCTACCTCATCTGTAAACTGGGGATTAAGACTGTGAGCCCTATGTGGGGAAAAAATGATTACCTTGTCTCTACCCCAGTCCTTAGAACAGTGCTTGGCACATAAGTGCTTAACAAATACTGTCATCATCATTATTATTATGACTACTCACTTTCACTGGATTTAGTAAAGTGCAAATCATCATAATAATAATAATGATGATGGCATTTATTAAGCGCTTACTATGTGCAAAGCACTGCAAATGACTCCAACCTTTGAGCGTGGCTAATGTGAGTGCCACACTCAGTAATACCTCCTGAAATTGATGAAGTGCAGTTTTGTCTGCCACTGAGGAGTCTCAGGGAGTTATTCTACTCTGTGACCATGGATTTTATCAGCGATACCTGTTCTCCACCTCCCCGTTGGGGCTGTTGGCCAGACTCCTATATTAGTAGGCAGGTCAATGTGGTCTCTCCCTATTGAAGTCAGAAGTGCTCTGCAGTATCTTCCTTTTGTGCCTGAGTAGCTTTGTTTAAGGATGTATTGCTTTCCCCTGGGTAAGGCTAGATAAGGCACCTAACTTCTCTGGGCCTCAGTTATCTCACCCGTAAAATGGGTATCAATACCTGTTTTCCCTCCTACTTAGAGCCTCTTCCGTGTCTGTGTTCTTTTCTCTTTGTTTCATCTGTATCATTCTCTAATATAGTCCCTGTAATTTCTCAAATATACATAAAGCACTTAGCTTTCTCCTATTTTAAAGCATCCATAAATCAACTAAAGTAGACCCCTGTTTTTCATTCAGTGGTAGATTGCCTAATACTTTATGGAATCTGTATCCAAATTTTAAATATGTTCCTTCAACTATACAGTAGTTATTTGATTTTACTCTGATCATTTCTTTAAAACAATGATTTGTGGACTTTTTTTTATTATACTTTCTAAAGGATGAACCACAGGAAAAAATGTGCAGGGTGAAGGTCAAATTGGATGCATGACTTTATCAAATGCTGAGACTGAGTAATCCAAATGAATCAAACCTATTCCAGCAAGTGATTATTTCCAAAGTACATGAATGAGGAACTGTTTGAAGGAGAAGTGATTAGTGAAATGGTTTAAGTGTTGGAGAGTGTTGGTGCTGATTTGCTATGTGACTTGGAAAGCCAATTAATTTTTCTCTGCATCAAGAGCATAGCACAGTGCTGAACACCCTGTGGGCAGTTAAAAAATACTTTTTCACTGACTACTGTCAAAATCATACCGCATTCTCTTTAGAGTGGTAGGTGATGAAAACCAGTTTTTGTGATTCTAATGAAAGAAGCTGTAAATATTGTTTTGTACATACTGATGTACATTTCATATTTTTAAAATGAATCTCAGTGAAATGTTGGGTAAGGCTGCAGAAAATGTATCCATAGTTTATCGTTTGCCTTGTGGCTCAGCCTCTAGTTTTTTTATTCAATTTATAGGACATGGAGACTTGCAGAAAATTATCCTGTAAGAAGATTATGCCCAGAAAAGACAATATAGTCTCCTGTGGCTTAAAGGGCTATTATGGAAGTTATTTTGAAGCTGCTCATTATTAAATGAGATTCAGTGCAATTACCAATAAGTACAGAATACAGAGTATAATATCAGATATGCAAGGTGTCCACAGTAATTTGCTTATTACTGATAATGATGGTTATAGAAGCACAAAATAAGGAAAGCAGAAAAGCACAGATACAGAAAGATTCTGAAGAAAGATGCAATTCCCACGTAATGAAGAACTCCGATCTGAAGCACAGATTTAAGCAGCTATTTTCCAGTTCTTGTCTAAGTGATTTTCCTGACTTTCCTGAGGAACTGATTTCATGATTGCTTGATAATAAGACTTTGATTTTTTTCCTAGGCTCTGTTACTTTGTAAAGGTAGAATAATATCTTGACAAAACTCTGGACCCCAGGGAATCCCTGAAACCTCCGAAGACACAGTCCCCCCTGTTGCTCTCTCTAGAAGAGGCCTCATCTTCTCCCATTCCCCTAGACTCACTGGGAAAGGTGGGGGAGTTGGCTTCCTTTTTGCTCGCCAATACCATTATTGCACCATCCCACCTCCCTCATTCCTCTTTCACTTCCTTTGAAGCTCATATTATCCCCCTTTATAACCCCTCCAGTTACTAGTCACGGTCATCTACCGCACCCCAGGCCCCAACTCCAACTTTCTGAACCATTTTGATCCCTTTCTCACATTCCTCCCCGCATACTTCATCCCTACGCCGATCCTTGTGGACTTCAATATTCATGTGGATTTCCCCAGTGATACATCTCTTCTCATTCCTTTGCTCCAGTGACTCCTGCTACACCCCACCTCACATACTCACCAACATGGGCACACATTTGATCTTATAATTTCCAGTAAGTGTTCAATCTTTACTCTCCCCAATTCTGAAATTATTCTATCTTACCCAAACCACCTCACCTGCTCTGTTTACCATACTCCCACTCCCCACAAATCTGTCCTTTCCTCCCAGAGACCTCTGTTCTTTTGACCCCATCTTATCCCATTTGCCCCCATACCCAAAATACTTTTTCCTGACACACAAATTGATACACTCAATACCACTTCTCCACTGAAATGAACTCCCTTGTCCCCCTGTCCCTCCACCAGTGTTGTATCACTAACCTGCAATCCTGGATCACCTCCACAGTACACTTTCTCTGCTCCTGTGCCCAAGCTGCGGGGAGCTACTAGAGGAAATCCAGACATCTCTTTAACCTTGTCCACCTTAAATTCTTTTTGTGGCCTAGGGCAAGTCACTTCACTTCTCAGTGCTGGTTACCTCACCTGTAAAATGGGGATTGAGACCGTGTGGTCCCAAGTGGGACAGTTGTGGGTGGTGGGGAGGGAACGGGACTGTGTCCAAACCAATTTACTTGTGTCTATTCCAGTGTTTAGTACATTGCCTGGAACATAGTAAGAACTTAACAAATACCATTATTATTTTTATTATCTGCTTCAATTTGGCCCTCTCCACTGCCTGACAACAATACTTTTCCATCCTAGTTCAGCCCCTTACATACTGCCCCCACTAGCTGTTCCAGACATTTAACTCCATTCTCAAACCTTCTGTTCTCCCTTCCCCTACAATCTCTGTCCCTGTTGACCTAACTACCTATGCCATCAACAAAATTGAAACCGTCAGGTGTAATCTCCTCAAACATTTCCCGTGCTCTTTTCCAATCCTTCCTCCTCATCCACCCTCTTCGACTCTCCCTATGATCCCTGTAGTAACTCAAGATAAAATCCCTCAACTCCTCTAAATCTGTCCCCCGACTTGTACTTCTGACCCCATCGCTTCATACCTTTTTAAAACATGTGCCCCCTCTCTTCTTCTCTCCTTGACTGACATCTTCAAATGTTCACTTTCTAATGGCTTCTTTCCCTCTGCTTTCAAACATTCTTATGCATCCCCTAGCCTAAAAAAACCCAAAAAAGCCCTCTTAACCCCGGGGGTCCCTCCAGTTATCCCATCCCCCTCCTACTACTTCTCTCCCATTTCCTTGAGACAGTTGTTTACACTCGTATCCATTTCCTATCTTCTGATTCTCCCCTAGATCCCCTCCAATCTGACTTCTGCCCCTTCACTCCACAGAAACAGCCCTCTCTAATGCAACCAATGACCTTCTTGCCAAATCTGATGGCCTCTACTTCATCCTAGTCCTCCTATACTTGTCAGCTGCCTTTGACACTGTAGACCACCCCCTTCTTCTTGGAACTTTATCCAACCTTGGATTCACCGACATGGTCCTGTCTTGGTTCTCCTATCTCTCTGACCACTCCTCATTTTCTTTTCCTGGCTCCTTCTCTGCCTCCCACCCTCAGGGAGTAGGGATCCTTCAGGACTCAGTTCAAAGTCCCCTTCTATTCTCCCTCTACTCCCACAGCTTTCATTACTATTTCTATGCAAATGATCCCCAAATCTCTCTCTCCCTGCAATCTCACATTTCCTCCTGCCTTCAAACCATATATACCTGGATGTCTCACCGACACCTCAAACATGGCCAAAACTGAACCCATCTTCTCACCCAAACCCTGTCCTCCCCATCTTTCTCGTACACGGAGATAATAATTTTGGTATTTGTTAAGCACTTATTACGTACCAGGCACTGTATTAAGCACTGGGATAGATAGAAGCATATTTGGATGGACACAGTCCCTGTCCTATGTGGGGTTCACAGACTCAATGCCTGTTTTATAGATGAAGTGACTGAGGCCCAGAGAAGTGAAGTGACTTTCCCAAGGTTACACAACAGAAAAGTAGTGGAGCCAGGAATAGAACTCATGACCTTCTGATTCCCAGGCCTGGGTTCTAGCTACTACGCAATGCTGCTTCTCTGACATCACTATCCTCCCTATATCCTCTTCCTCCCACTACTCGTAAATGTTTTTTGTCTGTCTCGCTCTCCTACTAGGTTATAAGACCCTTGAGGACAGGGAAAATGTCTGTTTCCTTTTGTTACACTCTCCCAAGTCCTTGGGTTACTGTAATACATTCAGTACATGATAAAAAAAAACTATGACTGATGCATTTGAGATCTGTACATATTATGTACTTTTCTTTACCTTCTTAAACACCAAGCATGTGAGAGAAGTTAAATTGCCTATTGTAATGGCAAATTTCTGTCCAAAGTTCACAGCTTTACTGAGTGCCATAATTTCTAGCTCCAGAAATTTCTCCAATTTACTTAGGAGGCTCTTGCAATAAAATACAATTTAGCAGCAAACTGCCTGACATCTAATGTTATATCTTAGAGTTCATTTTAAATCTTTACAGCCCTATATATTGCACCATCAATTAATGATGATTTCAGCCTCCTAGTGATTGTTTTATGTGTCCCTCTTACACAGGTTGCCGGCTAAACACTTGAAAACTGGTCAAATCTGAAATCTGAAAGTGAGAGCTTTCATATTTTACTGTTTTATGGTATTTAAGTGTTTTACTATGTGCAAAACACAGGGGTAGACACAAACTGATCAGGTTGGACAATACAGTCCATGTCCCACATGGGATTTATGGTCTTAATCTCCATTTTGCAGATGAGGTAACTGACACACAGAGAAGTTAGGTGACTTGTCCAAGGTCACACAGCGGACAAGTGGAGGAGTTGAATTCAGAACCCAGGTCCTTCGAACTCCTAGGCCCTTGGGACTCCCAGCCTGTGCTTTACCCACTAGGAAACACTGCCTCTCTTTTCCAGTGTTAGTGAATCCTAACATTTAAGTATACCACAGTCCAAAAGACAGACATGTATTTTTTCCCAGATTTATAAAAATAAAATCTGCCTTTACTGCATCCCAACAACTCTGGATCAAGGATCCTCTCTAATTTCATTTAGTGCATGAAGCCCAGGCCAGGCTAGCTTGCCTGACTGAATCTACACTGAGTGGAGTGGCAATGGAGACAGTTAAATTTGGATTCCAGGGGCAGGGACAGTCAAGCTGGAACTGAGATCTAGAAGTTTATGTGACTCAGTGGTGCTACAGGAGCAATGATCCAGTTCCCGAAGCAGTGACTGATACAGGCCTCTAAGGTGTGAGGTACTTGGGCCAGGATTTTCAGTGCACCTCTATGAAAGAGAGGATTTGTCCTTGAGTGTGACGTTGTCAGATTTTACCCTTGTAAGTTTATTTTTTAAAATAGAAGTGAAAAAGATTGGCTTGGATTTTTTCCAAGCAGGCAATATGTTATATTATTTGCATAGGTTTGTATTGAATTAGGTCCAAAGACCCTCCAGCTAGTTCCAGTGGACCAATTAATAATATTATACAATGCTATGATTCACCCAAATATATGAAGGCACTTTACGACCTAACAAACATTCGAAGTGGCAACTATTTACCAAATTTGGAAAGTTCCAAATAAAATGACTTTATTTTTTCAAAAGAAAAAATAACATCAGAGGCCAAATCAACATCTAAACTTGATTTTTCTTTTCTATTTGTGTTTTTTAACCCTAAAGTATTTTTGTTTGCTACTTCAGAAGTTGGTATAGTCTCTTCCTCGCCTTTCACTTTACATCCCTAGAAACACAGATCTATTTAACTGCAGATTTCCCCCTGCACGCAGTTGTCTAGCACAATTTGGTACCTAGAAAATCTAGTCACCTTAGTTCTCAGCAAGGGAATAAGAAAGTGGCCAAAATGTCTGTAACAATAATATATCAAGTGATAGTTGAAATGTTGAGAAATCCAAGGCAGTCAGAAATGTGCCGAGAAAGCAAACCAATTTAATAACAGGGGGCAAGGAAATGTAATGACATAAATCCCGGTAGCAATTTTATAGTCAATATGTTGTTTCCACAGAAACCAGCAAAATGACTACAGGTTGGGAGAACTTTGCTGAATTTCATCCATCCTACACTTTGCAGTGACTTTTACTGTTTTCCTCAATTAGTATACATGACCGAGAGATAGGTTCATAGTGACAAGGAGAAAAGGATGCAGGTGGCCCTTTGAAGTTAGTTTTCTTTCAGATGTCAAACAAAATAACCAAGTACATGAAGATCCTAATATTGCCTGTGGAAAATAAAAATGTAGGGAGAAATTAGTGAGCAAAGCTTTTTTAAAAATACAAACTGAAATTCTTTAAGGGCATTCATTGCAGTTATTTTAGGAGCAGAAATGATGAGAAACATGGCCCAGAGCTCCCCCTCCACCAGAACCCTGGGGTCTGTGGTGGATTGCCAGATGTCTTTCTGCCATCCAGCTTGGCTAGAAAAGAAGTTAATTCCACCCTATTGAGAGTGTTAGGGAGGTGGTGGAAATATTTCGTGACTCAGGAAGGTGTTTGCTTCACCGGGTGATGAGGCCAAAGGCTGCAACCCTGGTAAACTTGCACGTAATCCTACTCTGAATGTTCGCTTGTTTTGAAAACATTCTCCCTGTTCCATGAGGAATGTGGGCCCCTGGTATGCCAGGGATCCTGATTTAAACAGCTTTTAAAAAAAATCACTTCTGCTCTTGTAGTACTTGAAACATTGCAAGTACTTAATAACATAATACTAATTTAATTGGTTTCTAAGCTTTCTAAACTGTGAACACTTCTTAGCCATCATTTTAAGAATTCTTTACTTTTTTAAGTTAGTCTATTAAAGTTACTTTACTTTTTAAGTTACTAAAAATAAAATTACCTGGCTTTCCCTACATATCTTATTCTTCAAGAATTATGTCCTTAATGTCTTAGTCTCCATAGATATTGAAAGTCAAGGATGTTTAGATATATGTCTTTGATTTTTTTCCCCAATATTTCGTCTGCTACAGAATTTGACTCACTTGATAGCACTTGAATATCTTCAGTCATTTCAAGTATTTTTTTTATAGAGTTATCAGTCAGTCAAGGGAATTTTGAACTCAAAGGAAAACTCACAGGGGAACAAAGGAAAAGAAGGATTTTATTGGGAAAATGAGGTTTGGAAGGGGCAGACATTGAGAACTAACAGAAAAGAAGGCCACCATTTTGGATCTTTTCAATCCTGAATGAACATTCACCTGTCTTGTCAGAAAATTGGGATGAATGTCTTGGAAACTAGGTTGTTAAACTGTGGTGGCTTTTTCTGTCTATACTAAGTGTTTGGAAAGTACAATTCGGCAACAGAGACAATCCCTACCCCCCAATGGGCTCACAGTCTGGAATTTGATCCCTTATCAGACTTTCATTAATTCTCCAGAACTTAAGATTTGTTTTGTCAATTATGTTGCTTTATCTTTACATTATATTGTAAGTTGTGATATCAGTAACTACAACTTCTGTTTTTCGTGTTTGTCACCTCAGCATCCAGTAGAGCATGCCATCCAGTAAGCCACCACTGAATACTGTTATGATAATGATGAATACATTTAGTATTTGACTTAAAGAATTGGCAGATCTTGCCTATATTGAGCCTGACGGAAGCAGAAGTGCAAAATCAGTTTTTAAAAAAGCCTGAAATTTTGGAACTTGAGAGGAAAAATGGAGAAGGATGGGTTCCAGGAAAGAAAAAATGATAGTATGAGAGGGAAAAAAAGTATCATTCTCCAGTCTCTTTATTTATGTTCTATAATGGTAATAACTGCATTTACTAAGTTTTTACTATACGCCAAGAACTGTGGTAAATTCTGGAGTAGATGTAAAACAACCGGGCTCTGGAGTCAGAGGCCATGGGTTCAAATCCTTTTCCCACTTAGGGCTCAAAGTCTAAGAAGGAAGGAGGACAGGTATTTTATCCCCATTTTTACAAATGAGGAAACTGTGACACAGGAGGATTAAGTGACTTGCTCAAGGTCACATATCAGAGACTAATCCCAGTTCCAGGCTTCTTTCCATTAAGCCATAATGCCTCCATCGCCACCAGTCCCACTACTCTGCCCCATCTTCAGTGCCCATATAACAATAATAATTGTATCATTTGCTAAGCACTTACTATGTACCAAGTGTTACATTAAGCACTGAGATAAATACAAGATAGTCATATTGGACACAGTCTTTGTCCTAGATGATCCTTACAGTCTGTCTTTTTTTTTTTTTTTTTTTGCTTCAGCCATGATCACAGTTGTCCATTTTTGGGATTTTCATTATTTTGTGAGTGATTACTTGCAGCCTGATTGCTTTCTAAAAATCAGCTTCTTATGGAATCATTTTCATTTTGTCACAACTTCAAAGGTCTAGAAAGTAAGAATCATAGTAGCTTGTTTATAGATACGTTGTAACTTTCTCTCAGCCGCTGCTCTCTCCTATCATTATATCTCAACGTGTGCTCTTCACTCTTCTTTAGTAAACCTCCTGAACTCCCTCCCTTTCAACTCACCTGATTCCGGTAAATCACTCACATCTTTCCCCCTGCCTAGAATGCCCTTGTGAGTACAAGTCAATTCCTTTTTCCTCAAGAACAATAAAATCGAATACTGTATCTTTTAAGAGGCCCCATTTGAGTATGCTAAATTTCTTGGCAGCATACCAAGGGAAAATGGCCCAAACCTATGTGCCTTGAAGATCACCTGCCAGAAATGGAGACCTGCATAAGTTTATTATTTATACTAATGTCTTCCTATTCCTCTTAACCATAAGATTATCGTGGGCAGGGAATGTATCTTCCAACTCTGGTGCATTGTACTGTCCCAAGTGCTTAGTTCAGTGTTATGCACACAGTAAGTGCTCAATTGAAGGGTATAGTATCACTATTCTTTTAATAATAATAATGATGGCATTTACTATGTGCAAAGCACTGTTCTAAGTGCTGGGGAGGTTACAAGGTTGTCCCAAGGGGGCCTCACAGTCTTCATCCCCATTTTACAGATGAGGTAACTGAGGCCCAGAGAAGTTAAGTGACTTGCCTAAAGTCACACAGATGACAAATGACAATTGGCGGAGCCGGGATTGGAACCCCTGACCTCTGACTCCAAAGCCCGTGCCCTTTCCACTGAGCCACGCTGCTTCGTTTCTGCCTCATACCTGTAGTTCATACAGTTGTACCAACCGTAATTCCATAAAAACAGTCTCCTTATCCATCCTAGTCTGCGACTTTAATGATGGAGCTGGAAGGGGAGTCTTTTGAGGATTCAGGGTGAAGTCTGGATGAGTAATCAATCTAAGGGGTCAGAGTGGGCACGATACTGCATATCCATGCAGCTTTCTAGTCTCTCTGGCCGGGTGACCATTTGTCCATAGCTAAAGGCATGTTGATGACTGGCATACAGTTCTGGTTTGCCCTGATTCCCTCCATCTAGAACAAAGTAGTACTTGCCAAACCTGAAAGGGTCAGTGGACATGAGTGGGTTTGGGGAAAAAGTTTGGTGGCAATGGTTATTCACTCACTCACTCATTCAGTGATTCAATGCTTATTGTTGCCTGCTGACTCAACAAGAGCATCCTGAACCCATCCCGATGCCACACAGACTGTCCACAATCTGGGGAGGATAATTGGCAAATGAGTATCTAAGCAGGCATATGCTAAACATGTCTCTCTGCAGAGGTAAGCAGATAATAATAATGATAATGGTATTAAGCGCTTACTATGTGCAAAGCACTTTTCTAAGTGCTGGGGAGGTTACAAGGTAATCAGGTTGTCCCACGTGGGGCTCACAGTTTTAACCCCCATTTTCCAGATGAGAGAACTGAGGCCCAGAGAAGTTGTGACTTGCCCAGAGTCACACAGCTGACAGCTGTCGGAGCCGGGATTTGATGTGGTTTTCCTTCTAAGTAATTGTGATAACTATGGTATTACGTCCTGACTATAGCCAAGCACTAGGGTAGTTAGAAGGTAATCAGGTCAGACATAGTCCCTGTCTTATAGGAGGCTCACATCTAAGGGGGGGGAAGGACAGGTATTCCATCCCCATTTTATAGATAAGAAACGGAGGCACAGAGAAGTTAGGTGATTTGCCCAAGTTCATTCGGCAGAATCTGTCTGTTCTCTCTCAATTTTAGGGAGCGCATGGAGCTGAATATAACTTTCTTAGGATTGAAACATTGGTTCATAGTTTGTAAAGCTCTGAAGTCAAACAAATAATTTATGTGTGAGAAGTGAAGATCCTGGACTAAGATATAAAAAAGATTTTCTAATCAAGTTTATTCTGGTAATTGCAGTCAGAAGCTCAGTAAGTGATGGGAGACCTTGATGTTGGTAAAAAAAAAAAAAAAAAAAAAAACAAAGTTATTTTTAGGATTCCAATTAATTTGGTTGTAATTATACTTTACATCTATTTAATGACTGCTATAAAAACTCTTTTTTAATGGATGAACTTGGTCCATTAAAACAATCGGTTTTTATTGCAATAATTAGAACAATCTAAAATAAAATATGTTGCTTCAGCAGAGATTGGGTTCCAGGGGTTTTAATATGCTGTAGATTTTGCCCCTGCCAAAGGCACCTTAATTTATTTTGCCTAAAATACAAACTAGAAAATTGTGTTGTGATTCACGGATTGTCTAAAGAAGGCCAAAAATCACCTTTCATTAGAAATTAAGTACCAAAAATTGTGCTGAGAAAAACTTGATTTTCCTCCTTATTCAAGGAAATGGCTAGATAAAAGGAGTAGGAATAAGCAAACTGGATATACTACAGTCCTACAGACTGTGCCAACACTATTCATCCCCTTAATTCTCTGCATAATCACAGTGTAGGATGTATGAATCACATATTTGTCTTTCCAAATCACACTTGACTGAACGATAGCATCTCCCCTAATATAATGCCACCTTTGTAATCGCATGCAATAGAATCTTTTTTTTTTTTGGAAGAGTGATAATTCCTTGAGGTACTTATGATACTTAAAGATGCATAATCTTCTTTGGCTGAATGAAAAAGAAAGGGGCTGCAATACTCCCATCAAAACAATAGTAACAGAGGAGGATGAGACTTTTTAAAATATCCTTTTTGTATCAAACCTGTGCTTATCAGTGTTGTTTGCACAAGCCAGAAGTCCCCCCACCCTGACCAAAGGAGAGGCACAAAATGAAATAATGGCTATATTTCACTTTTACTGTGGACAATAAAACAATAAGCCGCAAGCAGTTTTGATCTATATTGATGCAACGTTGCACCACAGGCAACAGCCAACACACCCACAGAGCAAGAGAAAATTAAAATCATTAAATCTCATCTTCTAGAAGATTAAAAACAATCCTCTCCTATTCTTTCCCTACTGGCAAAAGTGGATTAAAAAATTAAAAGGTCCTCTCATCCAATTCCTTGGAGTTGCTTGAGGTATAGATTATGAATAGATCTAGAATATTAAAAACAGACATGTTTGCCTAAACCCATTTTTCTTGTACTGAGTATTTCCAGGAATCTATTCTTTAACCAGTTGCCAAGCTTTTTACCTTTTGAGATGTTTGATATTTATCATGTAGCCAGAAATTATGTAATGTATCACTTGCAAATATTTTTCCAGGTATCTATTTTAATTATGGTATTTGTTAATAAGTACTTACTATGTTCTAAGCCCTGGGATGAATACAAGCAAACTGATTTGGACAAAGTCCGTTTCCCAGGTGGGGCTCACAGTCTCAATACCCATTTTACAGATGAGGTAACTGAGGCCCAGAAACATGAAGTGACTTGCCCAAGGTCACACAGCAGACAAGTGGAGGAACTGGGATTAGAACCCATGACCATCTGACTCTCAGGCCTGTGCTGTATCCTCTATGCCATGCTGCTTCTCTATTTTGTGTGTTTTAACCTCACATACCTAAGTTAAATGCACATAGTTCAAAAGGTATATATGGTGTCTGTATGGGAGCTTATATATGAATGTCAAATAATTTGTCCAAAATGAATCATTTTTCTAGCTATCAAAATTTGTTTTATTCATTCATTTCATTCATTCAGTCATATTTACTGAGCACTTTCTGTGTGCAGAGCACTGTACTAAGCACTTAAGATCACATTACAACAGTAAACAGTCACATTCGCTGCCCACAACCAGCTTAAAGTCCAAACAACGAGTTTACAGTCCAGACAACTAGCTTAGTGTCTAGACAATCCCTCCTTCTTCCAGCTTTGGAGGTATTATTGAAAATGAAATGGATTTATTAAGCTGCTTGGGACTGGTTGGGCATCAGAAAGGGGAGGAAGGGACGAATACCAAGTTTTTAAAATGCAGAATTCTGAAAAAGACAATTGGCATCAAAATTACAGGGCTATATTAGATTATTACTCATCACTCCATATGATGCGTAGTGGGGACATTCTGCAGCTGATTTAAATTAAAGTGGGACATTCTCTAGGTTTCAGTACCCTTTCTGAATTTGACCTCCATGAACAGAAAGGCTACATCCTAAGGAAAATGATGAGCGGTTCATTGAAGAGAGGACTGTCCTGGGAATTAACAGTTAAACCTGTGTAGGATTAAGGAATTTTTCTGCTAAAGGCATTTTACGTTTTTAAATTGCCATTAGGCTGAAACGTTTTTATGGACATTGTAGAATTTATCATTCATTCAGAAGCAGCGTGGCTCAGTAGAAAGAGCCCGGGCTTTGGAGTCAGAGGTCATGGGTTCAAATCCCGGCTCCGCCGCTTGTCAGCTGTGTGACCTTGGGCAAGTCACTTCACTTCTCTGGGCCTCAGTTCCCTCATCTGGAAAATGGGGATTAAGACTGTTAGCCCACGGTGGGGCAATCTGATCACCTTGTAACCTCCCCAGCGCTTAGTACAGTGCCTTACACATAGTAAGCGCTTAATAAATGATATTATTATTCAATCGTATTTATTGAGCACTTACTGTGTGCAGACCACTGTACTAAGTGCTTGGGAAGTACAAGTTGGCAACATATAGAGACGGTCCCTACCCAACACCAGGCTCACTGTCTAGAAGGGGGAGACAGACAATGAAACAAAACATGTAGACAGGTGTCAAAATTGTCAGAACAAATAGAATTATAGCTATATGCACATCATTAACAAAATAAATAGAATAGTAAATATGGGCAAGTAAAATAGAGTAATAAATCTGTACAAATATATACGTATTTGTGTTTTTTGAACACTCTTTGGATCATGGAAGTATTTTATTCTTGGTTAGACAAGGTAGTGAAGCTGAATTTATCTCACTGAGGAAAATAAAGATTTTAGCTTGTGATCCCCTTTTAACTATCCAAGTCTCAATTCCATCATCAATCAAATAAGGTGGTATTTGTTGTGTGTCTACCGTATGCAAGGAATTGTACTGAGAACTTGGGAGAGTAAAATAGAGAGTGGAGACAAAATTCATACCCTCAAGAAGCTTGCAATTAAGCAGGGAAGACAGACACAAAATAAATAGCTGTAAGGAAGAAGAGAATTAAAAGATAAATATTTGGTTGCACAACTCTGTTCTTCCAAGTACTTATTGCAGTGATCAGTGAACATGAGGTGCTCAATCACTCAATGGCATTTACTGAGTGCTTAATGTGTGCAGAGCACTGTATTAAGTGCGTCGGAGATTACAATATGCAGCATCACATTCTCTGCCTATAACAAGCTTATAGTCTAGAGAGGAAGACAGACCTTAACATAAATAATGGATATGTACAAAAGTGCAGTGGGGCTGAGGGAGGGATGACTGAAGATTGCAAGTGTAAGTGGGATGAAGGGATGGGAAGAAGATGAAATGAGAGATTAGTTGGAGGAGAGATGTGCTTTTTATAAAGGTTTTTCGGTGGGCAGAGTGATTCTATCTCAGGTTTGAAGAGGGAGAGCATTCCAAGCAAGAGTCAGGATGTGGAAGGGAGGTAAGTGGTGAAATAGAGGATATCTAGGTACAGTGAATAGGTTGGCATGGGAGGGTGTGATCATTTTTAAGGTGTAGTGGTTAGAAGGTTGTGAGTTTTAATTATGGCTCCACCACTTTTCTGCTGTTTGACCTTGGGCAACTCATTTCATCTCCATGCCTCAGTTCCCTCATCTGTAAAATGGGGATTGAGACTGTGAGTGCCATGTGGGATAGGGAATGTGTCAACCCAATTTGCTTGTTTCCACCCGAGTGCATAGTACAGTGTCTGGAACACAGTAAGCACTTAACAAATACCACAATTATTATTATACTTTCCTACGCTTCTCACTTCAAGGTTGAAAGTCAGTAGTTCATAGAGAAGCAGCGTGGTTCAGTGGAAAGAGCACGGGCCTTAGAGTCAGAGGTCATGGGTTCAAATCTTGGCTCTGCCGCTTGTCAGCTGTGTGACTTTGGGCATGTCACTTAACTTATCTGTGCCTCAGTTACCTCATCTATAAAATGGGGATGAAGACTGTGAGCCCTCTGTGGGGAAACCTGATCACCTTGTAACCTCCCCAGCGCTTAGAACACTGCTTTGCACATAGTAAGTGCTTAATAAATGCCTTCATTATTATATTTTAGTTGTAATAGTTCACATTATACCTATAGAGAATCATATTGAGCATTTTGTTTAATTTCACCCCCTGAAGCCTGGGCAATGATAAGGTCTGGTGGGTTTTTGTAAGCTGTTGATTTGACTTTTAACATTTTTACCAAATAGTGTATTGTTGTATTATCAGAACATAGTTTGGGTTGTAATAGATTGTGTTTTCATAAAAATGAATTTAATCATTTTGCTCAGTGAAGCTTTGACATTTGAATTAGTCATATTAATCATTATTGCGATGAATATGTGAGATATGGTACATTTGCATGTTAGAAAACAGTTCATGCTAGGGCAGAAATAATTGAATAGATTTAATATCAAACATAATTTTCATAATTTAGTAAATAAGCAGAGGTCTTTAAAAATTTCCTCTACATAGCAATATATGCAAGCAAGTCTGATGTCCCCTTTCCTGTTGTAAATACAGAAAAGTTTTGTTATCCAGCATGATGTAGGCAAGGGAAGATGCCAGTTAGTGAAACTTTCCAGTTAACAAAGAGTCAGGATTGAAGAGTTCAAGGAAACCATTTCTAGGATGGTAATTCATGTAACTCACACAAAGTTCTAGCAGGAGTTAGTGAAAATTTCCAGGGATTGAAGAGTTGAAGGAAACTATAGCTACGATGGGGTATTGTTTAGATTGCACAAAGTGGTAGCAAGAGCACTAGAAATGGGAATATTTTATCTCTAGAGTTTCAGTCCAACAAAGGACTGTAAGGAAAGCAGACAGCCAAGCCTGTGTCTGCCCAAAGAAACACTGCCAAGAATACAACAGAAAACATATGTGGCAGGCTCAAGAGGGCCTCACTTTGTCAGCTGTGTCCTAGTCTGACGAAGGTCTCTGACATAATCTCATCTTTGTAAACTCCTTTTGCTGATGGGGAGGGTTACAATGGGTGTTTCAGCCAAGAGTTCCCTTCGGGAATATCAGAAATGTCAATTACTAAAGTTTATGTGTGGTAAAACAATAATAATTATGGTATTTAAGTGCTTATTATGTGCCAGGCACTGTACTAAGTGGATACAAGCAAATCGGGTTGGACATAGTCCCTGTCCCCTCTGGGCATCACAGTCTCATTCTCCATTTTACAGATGAGGGAACTGAGGCCCGGAGAAGTAAAATGACGCACCCAAGGTCACGCAACAGAATAGTGGCAAAGCTGGATTAGAACCCATGACCTTCTGATTCCCAGGCCCGGGCTCTATCCATTACCCCGTGCCTTGTCAGATGATAAAGCTTTTTACTGCACACATATCTATGAGATATGGTGTTCATTAACAGCCCTGATTTACAGGCTGCATTTTGCAGTCTCAGATCAGGCCTCTCATTCTCTAGCCTAAGCTGTAGATATAATGCAATAGCCTAAGATGCTCAATAAATGCAGTAGATTAATTTACGTAGATGCAGATAGCAAGGCAAAAACAAGCTAAAAAGGGGACCTTTATATAAACATCACTATTTTTTATTTATAAAATCAGCACTGCAGAGTCAGCTAACCTGGGACCCTGCTTATGAAAGACAACTTCACGTGCTCTCTCAAATGGAATATTGAAGGTGAATAAAAGGCTACTTACTAGGAAAATGGAAGTGTCAGATTTTCATCAGTTTGCCCAAGGAGAGCTACACCTTCAAAGTTAGGCTTTTGATTTGCATCATTTAAAACAGCATGAGCTGTTAGAGAATACAAGCCACACTTGGGCCAAATGACCCTCTAGATACCAGTATGGAGCCAGTGTGGGAACACAGGCAGTGATACAATAATGTGGTGTCCCCATTAATGAGTGTCAGTAATTGAATTATAAAGTTGCTACTGAACTCAGCCTTGCATGTATATTATCTTCATATTTTCAAGGTGAATTAGAAAATACTCTACTTGGTGAAAATGAAAAATGAACCATTAATATTTAAAGTGCTTGCTCCTAATATGCAGTGAATAAAATATTACAGTTCTTACCAACATAAATATTACAGTCTTTAATTAGGCTGATTATTCATTTTTATAAATTGGATGGTTCCTGACAAATTTATAATTTCCACTACTACAGTGAATTATTCACAAGTGTTCACGTTTATATGTATTCATAAAAGTCAGCCCAGTGGGAGAATACATCGTTATGATTTTGAATTAGTTTCTCTGCAATTTTTGCCTACATCTCCTTTGCAACAGACAGTTTTATTCAGAAAGAAAGTTGAAATGGAGTTAGCTTGTTAGTAGGAAGTGGAGAAGAATGTGAGACTAGAACCCACGGTGTAATGTAATTAGCTAGTAAATAAGAAAAAAAAAATGCTGCCTGCACTACACAGGGCACACCCCTGTGGTAAATCTGGTAGAATTTCAGCATTAAATGCAAAGAAAAATTAAGGGGAAACTGACTTTTATGGAAAAGAAGAGCGAGAGAAAGTGAAGAAGTGGCATAAACATCTAGAAAATGATCGTTAACTCACTCATATGAACTAATATTGTTTTTAAGAGTGTTACTTTTATCAACTCTGGTCTTTTGTTCTGCAACTCTTATTAATGTCTCCAGCGAAGCAAACTTGGTCATATGATGATGAAAATTGTTTGCTTTATTTCCCAGAGATCTGCCAAAATAAATATGTAAAAACATCTAAATTTAAACTCTGAGTATCTCTGAATGGAATGCTATATTTCAGTACTCAAAATGAGCTTGATTAGTGTGGGCCTGGGGTGTGTTGAGGGGGAGTCAGGACTGCATGAGTTGAATTAATTCTCCAAGTTACAATGTGGTTGCCAGTTCCTCTCTGTAGTTCTTGGCTTTGTGTGTACAAAGGAAAGCTGTCCTACAGGAACTGTGAAACTCCCGTCTCCTGATTCACAGTATGAATCTACAGATTTGGGGCAATTGGGCAAGCAAAAGTGTTCTAAGTAGGACAAAGACCATGTTACTAGGGTCTATTTAACTAGTTCTCTCATCAGGGCCAGTGAAGTGGGTTAGAGGCAGAAGATAAGGAGACTAAGTCGTCCTTCATGGACGCAAATTAACTCAGTCCAGAAGCAGCAGTGATACAAGGGGTGTTCTCCTAACTTCCAAAATGGCATTATTGCCAGCTGTGAATTGTCACAGCTCCTCCATGAGTTCTTCTTCCCTCCCTCATTAGACTTCCCAAGATATTGGGTCCAGTGCATCCATCTGAGGGGCAGTGGCCACCCTCCTCCTGGGCAGATCCCCGGTGGTGGTAGTGAATGTGGCTGGAGGCTCTTATTTTGAGGGATTGGGATTTCCTCTGACCAGCAGTGGACAGGGATGGGTGTCAGTACTGACATGTCAGAGAAGGCCTCGTGCTGTGGCTGACCCACTGATCTTGTCTCGTGAGGTTGGGCTCCTTCATCATATCTAATGCAAGAGCTGAAGTTGGAATACTGCCTCAATTGCGGTGGGACTTGCACTCCCTATAGAACACCTCCTTCATCAGCCATCGGTGATCCTGAGCTCTAAATGTCACACTAAACTCTTTCCCAAATAAATCCATGTGCTGTTTCGGTAGATGTTTGAGATTGAACAGAAAGTTGAGATTTCATAATTTTATTTTCTCTTTAGCATCTTCTCAATCCTAAGTGACTGTGGTCCCTAAAAGGAAAATTTTGCAATAATCTTCACCTTCATGACTGTTTTAACTGCTGGTTTTAAAAATCATAACTAATCAACAGCCGGGGCAAGGATGTCATCTTTCAACAAACAGTTTATGTTAATACAAACTAATTGGTTCATCTGAAGCTTCTTCATTTGTCTTCCGAACCATTAATATTATGTCAGTTTAAATACCATTGTAACTTTCTTTCCTGTCACAGGAAAAGATCATTTTGAACCTAATTGTGACAGTGCCTTTATTGAAATCAGTCTGCACTCTTAAGGAAAAAACTCACAAGTTTCTCCTAGTATTTTTTTAAGTGTCAGGGAGCCTTGGACAGTCCTTTCTTCTCCGACTGCTCCCACATTAATCCAAGCACTTATCCTATTCTGCCTTGTTTACTGCATCAGCTTCCTTGCTGACCTTCCTGCTTCCTATCTCTCCCCACTCCAGGCCATACTTCATTCTTCTGCCCACATCATTTTTCTACAAAAGCATGCAGTCCTTGTTTCCCCACTCCTAAAGAACCTCCAGTGTTTGCCTATCCACCTTTGCATCAGATGGAAACTCCTTACCATCAGCTTTAAAGCACTGTCACCTTGCCCCCTCCTACCTTACTTACCTCCCTAAATTCCTACTGCAATGCAACCCACACATTTTTCTCCTCTAATGCCAACCTACTCACCGTACCTCGGTCTCATCTATTTCACCGCCCACATCCTGCCTCTGGCATGGAACACCCTCCCTCCTTCCCTCCCTCTCCCTCTTGGGGAAGCAGCATGGCTCAGTGGAAAGAGCACGGGCTTGCGAGTCAGAGGTCACGGGTTCTAATCCCAGCTCTGCCACTTATCAGCTGTGTGACTTTGGGCAAGTCACTTAACTTCTCTGTGCCTCAGTCACCTCATCTGTAAAATAAGGATTAAGACTGCGAGCCCCACATGGGACAACCTGATCACCTTGTATTCTCCCCAGCACTTAGAACAGTGCCTTGCACATAATAAGCGCTTAACAAATGCCATTATTATTATTATATCCAACAGACGATCACTAGCCCCACCCTCAAAGCTTTATTGAAGACACAACTCCTCCAAGAGGCTTTCCCCAACTAGGCCATCATTTTCCTTTTCTCAATCCCTTCTGCATTGCCTCTGCACAAAAGTCCGATGTAACTAGGGAGTCGAGGATATTGATTGCTTGGTAGCTGAAGAGGCAGCAGGGCTATTTGGCACCATACTGGATATATGAGCAATATAAATGGAGAAATGGACTAGAACAGGTGTCCCTAAAACCTCAACAAAACCAAGCTCAGATTACCAGTAGTCTGTGATTAGTGAGCTTTGTATCTGCAATGTCAGTACAGAAATAAAAAGTACAATAAGAAGGTAACCATCATGTCATGGAACATCAAGGCACTACCTGATGAGGACAACAGTCATAGCCCTACAAGCAGCATGGTATAATGGATATAGTATGGGCGTAGGAACCAATAAATACGATCAAATGAATGAAAGAATGCGTACTAATCCACCATTTGTCTTCCGTGTCACCTTGGGCAAGTCACTTCACTTCTCTGTGTCTGTTACCTCATCGGTAAAATGGAGATTGAGACTGGGTGCCCCACATCGGGCAGGATCTGTGCCCAACTTGATTTGCTTGTAACCACCCTAGCGCTTAGTACAGTGCCTGGCATAGTAAGTGACTAACAAATACCATCCTTATTATTGTATTATTATCATTACTACAAGTGTAACCATAATGCAAGATGAATTGTCCAGGTATGGAGTTATATACAGTACTAAAAAGGTTTAGCCTTCCAGATAAGTGTCAGCTTACAGAAATAGGCGATGTACTTTATTTGGAGAGGCCCTTCTGCCTTCAGAATATGTGTAGTTGGGGTAGGATTGCAATTAGGCAAGCAATACTACTAGGCCTTCCAAATCTGCCAAGAGGTTAGTGACCTTCGGACGATGCTACCTCTGCCGCTGAAACAAAATCTGTTTACCACCATTATAAACCCTTGTGCCCCAACAGTGACAAACTGTGATAAATAGAATGCTTCTACAAAGTTTTGAACAGACTCAGCACAGGAGTACCAACGGTGGACAATTTAATTAAAATGGGCCATTTCAATGCCAAGTTTGGAAGTGATGTCCATTGGGCCTCAGGGAACTGGCAAACAGCAGCAATAGTCTATTTTGCTGACTGAGGTCACCAAATGTCATCTCATGAACACAGAGATTATCTTTCATTGTCCAAATAAAGAAAAGCATCTTGAATGCACCCACAATCTTAACAGTGGCATTTTATTCAGCCTATCATAGACATCTCCAATATCTACAGTTAAGAGCACCTGTATGTCCCCTTCATGCATTTAAATCTTAGCAGGCAGCTTAAATCAATCAACCAATGATATTTATTGAGTGCTTACTGTGTGCAGAACATATTTACTATTCTATTTATTTTGTTAGTGATGTGCATCTAGCTTTACTTCTATTTATTCTGATGACTTGACACGTGTCCACATGTTTTGTTTTGTTGTCTGTCTCCCTCTTCTAGACTGTGAGCCTGTTGTTGGGTAGGGATCGTCTCTATATGTTGCCAACTTGTACTTCCCAAGCGCTTAGTACAGTGCTCTGCATACAGTAAGCGCTCAATAAATACGATTGAATGAATGAATGAATAAACACTGAACTAAGTTGTTGAGAGTGCAGTACAACAGAGTTGATAGACACATTCTCTGCCTCCAAGGAGAAGCAGTGTGGTCCAGTTGGTCTAGGAGTCAGAGGAGCTGGGTTCTAATCCTGACGCTGCTAATCACTTGCTGTGTGACTGCAGGCAATTGACTTCACTTCTCTGTGCCTCAGTTAACTCATGTGTGAAATGGGGATTCAATAACTGGTGAATCCTACTTGGATTGTGAACCCCATGTCCAACCTAATAAATCTGTATCTACCCCAGAGTTTGACACAGAGTAAGTGCTTAAGAAATACCCTTTTTTAAAAAAAGAGCTTACAATTCATAAGGGCAGACAGAAACTAAAATAAGTTATGTGTATGTAACAAATTCTGCGAGGTGAATGTCAAGTTCTTAGTGGAAAAAGATAGAAGTTAAGAAGTGACACTGAAGGGAAAGGGAGTAGGGAAAATGAGGGTTTAGTAAAGTAAGTCTGGTCTTATTTATTTTATCCTGGCAGACATACTGAAGGTTGCATCAAGGTAAGTCCCTGTAGACTATAAGTTCCTTGTGGTCAGGGAACATGTCTACCAGCTCCGTTATACTATACCAAGCACTCAGTAAAGTGTTCTGCCTGCAATAAGTATTTAGTAAACACAATTGATTGATACCCCATATGATTATTAGAATACACTTCCTCTTCTGTAGGAAACTGTCCACCTCAACAGGCTTTGAGGATCATCCAAAGTCTCAGAATCAGTCATTCAAGAATTGCTGCATAGCGATAACTGTGGCTAACTTATACTAAGATGTGTAAATGATTATAAACTGCTTCACCAAATCACCCAGAGGCTACAAGCTGATTATTAATATAGAGAAAACTGAGGTGTAATATTAGTCTGAACCAAGATGCCATTCCCTCAACATTAAATGACACAGCAGGATAACAGTGCAATTCTAGATCAAAGTCAGTCTTTGTTCATCTTACCAGAGTTTATATTGGGTGGGACAGTTGAAGAAAATGAATGACTGCAAGATACTCAAACAGCTATTTTAGCACAGAGGAAAAGTTCTGTGGATAAAGTAAAACAGAATCCCAGCTGAAAACTGGGAGTAAATGGCCACAGATAGACAAGTCTACTGTACTTCAATCAAGAAAGGGGTACCTCTTTTTGAGCAGAAGCTTTTGTAAGGATTGAAAACCAAGGTCGCAAAAGCAAAAACAGAACCAAGCACTTACGAATACCATTCTCCCAGCTGCTGTTCCCTCTCTTACTTAGCCTGTGAAACCTATATGGGCAGGACTGTATCTAACCTGACTATCTGTTATCTATTCCAGTGCTTAATTGCATACTTGCTACAAATTAGGTGTTTAACAAATACCACTATTATCGTTATTTAAAAAATACTATAAGATCTTCTACACTGTAAGCTGCTGTGGGCAGATACTCTATATGCCAGGTCTGTATTGTACTTTCCCAGGGGCTTAATCCAGTGTTATGCACACAGTAACCACTCAGTAAAAGCAATTGATTGTGTATTATTATTATTATTATTATAGTAATAATGATGATAATAATAAACATCAAACGTGACAACCCATTAAGCGACAGCTTTTGCGTGCACAGTGCAACCAGTACTGTGGGTTCGTAATTGGTATTGTCATTCACAGCTGAATTTATAGGTGAGTTGCTCCATCACTGACATCTTCAAATAGGAAGAATAGCTAACTATATATAAATACACACACCCTTTCACTTCTCTGTCTTTCTCTCTCTCTCTCTCTCTCTCTCTCTCTTTTTCTCTCTCAGAGATATAATAAAATGACAACTGGACAACAAAGGTTTACATGAGCCAACATATTGAGAATCAGAAAATCCCTGAGTGGAGGAAGTAGCAAGTAACATGTCACGTTTCGGAAGAGATAGGGGAGATGATTTTTGTAAAATTTCAAATGTAATTTGATTAGATATTCAGATAGAACATAAATGCTACTGAATGGGAATAGATTCAAAGTATTGGGGCTTGCCAGTCAGAGAGGCATAGGATGACAAGATTACGATTGAAATTTAAAAATTCATAAATGCGCAGGACAAGCAAAACAATTGTTTACCAAATACCACCATACTAGGATGAGGGGAAATCTATTGAAGTTTTCAAGTAGTGACCTGAAAACAATTCTTCATGTACAGTGTGATAAGCAAATGGTGGCATTCTGACAGAAAGTTGTGTAGCCAGAAAACAGAAAGTTTTAGATGGTTTCATGGCTGTAAGGGCAATCATCACAGAGTCCCACCAATGATCCTGTTACCAAAGTCTAAGACAGAAAATTAGGTTGGGTGGACGTTTGATATGATTCAGTAATGGAATTTTCTAATGCTGCCAAATTATTTTGGACATAAAATATAGACTCTTAAATGGTAGCAAGAGCTCTGTGGCTTCTGTAATCACCAACTAACTAAAATCCCCAAGGACTCCAATTAATTCTAATTAGATATTGCATTACTGCAGCAGGTAGGCATCAATCAAAAATGACAAAGGTATATTAAATTAGGCAAACAGTGAGTTCTGGAATTTTATTTTCGCACATCTCTCCCAGGAGATTTTAGGCAATGCCCTTTTCTCTTTGAAACAAGAATTTATCTAGATGAGAAAATGCTGAATACTTAAGCATGTTCACTTTTCAGTACATGTTGAGTAAAAGCATAAATACCACCACATTATTTGCACCATACAAAGCGCATGGCTCAGTGGAAAGAACCTGGGCTTGGGAGTCAGAGGTCGTGGGTTCAAATCCCAGCTCTGCCACATGTCTGCTGTGTGAGCTTGGGCAAGTCACTTAGCTTCTCTGAGCCTCAGTTACCTCATCTGTAAAATGGGGATTAAGACTGTGAGCCCCACGTGGGACAACCTGATCACCTTGTATTCCCTCAGCGCTTGGAACAGTGCTTTGCACATAGTAAGTGCTTAACAAATATCATTATTATTATCTCTAATAGCATATAATAATTCATTTACTCATTTGATTTTATTTATTGAGAACTTAATGTGTACAGAGCACTGTACTAAGCACTATGGGCAGTGTTTAGATTACTTTTCCGTTTGGGGGCATATCAAAAATTTGGTGACTGTTTGAAATAGAATTCCCTAGAATCTCAGGTGAGTTCGTAACTTCACCAATACGTTTCTATCTCCTCCTCCTCCTCCTTCTCCAGCTATAGTTTACCAGTCTTTTTTTCTGACTTCTCTTTTGTCTCCAACTCCACATGTCTGGGTGTTCCCCAAGTCTCTACTCTGAGTCCTTCATTCTTACTTTAAATTCACTCACTCCTACAGCTTCAGCAATTGCTCCTCTGTGGATACTCACAGTCCATCTCATTAGCTCTGACCATTATTACATTTACAATCTCACATTTTTCTTGCCTGCAGAATATCTCAATACGGATGTCCTACAGTACCTCAGTATGTGGAAAACTGAACTCCATGTTTCATCTGTACTAAATTCTCACCTCTATTCAAGTTTCCCATCCCAGTTCACAACTCCTAAAGCACCAGTGTACCTCTCATTGTACCATTGAGAGGTACGATGAGAAGTAGTGTGGCCTAATGAATAGAGCACAAGCCTGAGAGTCAGAAGGACCTGGGTACTAATTCTGGCTCCACCACATGTCTGCTGTGTGACCTTGGGCAAGTCACTTAACTTCTCTGTGCCTCTGTTACCTCATCTGTAAAATGGGATAAGAGTATGAACCCCAAGTCTGGATGAGGTCTGTGTCCAACCTGATTAACTCATATCTACCCCAGCGCTTAGGACCCTGCTTGGCATATAGCAGTGTGGCTCAGTGGAAAGAGCACGGGCTTTGGAGTCAGAGGTCATGGGTTCAAACCCCGGCTCCGCCAATTGTCAGCTGTGCGACTTTGGGCAAGTCACTTAACTTCTCTGTGTCTCAGCTACCTCATCTGTAAAATGGGGATTAAGACTGTGAGCCCCCCGTGGGACATCCTGATCACCTTGTAACCTCCCCAGCGCTTAAAACAGTGCTTTGCACATAGTAAGTGCTTAATAAATGCCATTATTATTATTAAAAATGCCATTATTATTATATAATAAGCACTTACAAATATCAAAATTGTTATTATACATACCAAAGGTGGCGAAACTGAAACTCGTGGGTCATATTTTGAATTTCTTTACTTGCTGTGGAGCTTTTGGTGAAAAACCAGGATAATATGCTTTATTATTTATCATTTGCTGCTGCCACATTAGGCTGCCGTGAAATACATCTCCACTGCTGATTAGGTTAAGCCCTGACCACCTACTGGGGAAAAAGCTTGTTCTCTGCCACTTACTTCCCCCTCTACCAGTTGCCCTCACTCACAATGCCTAGCCACCATTCTGCTTAAGGGAATTCTTTTGATCTGTGACCCTTGATCTATTATACTATTATACTTTTAGTTTGGCTTGCTGCTGTTCAGTACAGGTTGTTTATCCTTGTACTAATTAAATATTTTTATTCCTATTTGCATATCAGCTTATGACTCTCTTCCCCCAGATTGTAAGCTCTGAGAGAGCAGGGATCATATCTTTATACTGCACTGTCTATGCCTCTGTACACAGCATGGTTATTGATTCTTGATAATGAATTATTTTTCTTTTCTAATATGATTGAACATATTTATTTGGTACATTTATCATATCTTACATTAGGAAAGAAACTGTTTCATGTACTTTGCATTTATAGATGAAAGAAGTAGAATTACACACAACCAGTATTCCATTTTCCCAAAACGAATGCCAGTTTATGATCCCTTAGGTTTGTATTTGATGTGTGTATGAAAGCTGGAAGTGATTTTGGTTTCTGGGATCTTTGCTATCAGGCTACAGTTCAGTCCATTTTTGTCATCCTAGAATTGTTTCCGTGGCCTCTTCCTCTGGCCCCCTCTCCCCTGATGGCTTATTGTCTAGCTTCAGAGAGCTTGTAGAGCTGGTGCTCTAGTTTTTTGTCTTCCAAAAATGTTTTCCTCCTTTCCTAGGAGTTCTCCCAGATTGACAGGAATGGAAATTTCCTCCCCAAAGCATTCGCTCCTTACAACAAACTCTGTACGTACTGAAAGTTCAGATTCATTTGTCTTACTCTTGTCCCGTTATGTTTTTATTCTTTCTATTTATACTTTCATAAATGCTACCTCTCTACGAGCAGAAAGTTCCTCTTTTGCTTGCTTTTACCGTCCCAGACAAAATTCAGATGGATCCCTAATAAGTACTCTTTGATACTGAAATTCAATTTGGATCTCAAATTATTATGCTTGCCAGGTATCCAAGAAGATATTCTCAGTAGATTTTCAAAGATGGAGTCAGATTGTAGGGCAGGCAACAAATGAAATGGAGGAAGCAGAAATAAATAGCCCATTCCAAAGTTTTAAATTTAAAAGGAAGGAAAATTTCTTTATCTGAAGAGAATATTACACTAGAGGGGACAGTGGAGCTTTCTGAAAATAATCAAAACCTGGACGTGTTTGAAGAAAGACCTGAAATGTAGGTGTATTCTGAAGACCTAATATTTGGTGGGTGGAACAGGAAATGGCAGGAGGCAGAGCGTGAGTGTTCGTGAGAGGCGATTCCTGATGCCCTGTGTCGTGGTGAATTTGGTGTATGTGCTTCCCGTATGGACAATCAAATGTAATTTCTGTTCTTTACTACTGTCCCTTTTGATTTACCCTCATCTATCCTATAATGTGGCAGTTATGCTGTTCCTGACTAATCCTGAATTAAAGAACTCATCATCGTGGGTTTCCTCTTTGCCCCACTCCCGTTACCTGAATTCAGATGGGGCAGGGCCGGAGAGAGCAGGATGGGGAAACATCATGGCCTAGTGGATAAATCACAGGCCTGGAAAGCACAGAACCTGGCTTCTAACTCCATTTGCCTGCCGTTTGACCTTTCGGCAAGTCACTTAACCTCTATGTGCTCGTTACCTCATCTATAAAATGGGGATTAAGACTGTGAGCCTTAAGTGGGCTATGGACTTTGTCCAACCTGATTAGCTTGTATCTGTTCTGGGGCTTAGTGGAGTGCCTGGCACATAGTGTTTAATGAGTATCATAAAAAGTGGTGGGGAAAGATGAACGTGCAGAGATGCATACTCAATAACCCTTTCTCCACATCACCCCTCATTCATTCATTCAATCGTATTTATTGAGCGCTTACTGTGTGCAGAGCACTGTACTAAGCCCTCAACTACAGCTGACATTTCTCACGCTCAATAAATGCCACTGATGGATTGCTACCTGACCTGTTCGTTCATTCATTCATTCATTCAATCATATTTATTGAGAGCTTACTGTGTGCAGAGCACTGTACTAAGCACTTGGGAAGTACAAGTTGGCAACATATAGAGACGGTCCCTATCCAACAGTGGGCTCACAGTCACTTTCCCCACCTCACCGCACTCCCCTGACTTGGCCCCTCCCTCTGATCTTGCAGCTCCAAGGGAGAGAACTTCTGCGGGTGATAGGAGCCAGAATATCGATGGAGCTGCTATGGCAAAGCCCACTGGAGTCTCCCCTCTTCTGGGGACTGCCGCTTTGGTGACAAACTAGGACAATACAAGCGCCAACCTGTGGGTCCTAGTGCTCCTTCTAGACTGTGAGCCCGTTGTTAAGCAGGGATTGTCTCTACTTGTCACCCAATTGTCCTTTCCAAGAGCTTAATACAGGGCTCTACACACCGTAAGCACTCAGTAGATATGATTGAATGAATGAATGCTAGAGAACAGTCACTAGTAGTGAGAGCAGAATGCTGCAGGAGAGTGTCAGCCCCTTCCTCTTCTGCCAGGCTAATAGATCCACTCTCATGAGCCACTGATCCTTTGCTCACCATGAGTGCTAGAGAAGGGCACCATTGTTGCCTGCAAATGTCCCCTCTGAGTTCTGCTGTTATTGCAAGTTCCCAATATTGCTGCAGTATAGCGTAGAATTAGGAATAATAATAATAATGATGGTATTTGTTAAGCGTTTACTACGTGCCAACCACTGTTCTAAGAGCTGGCTGGATACAAGGTAATCAGGTTGTCCCATGTGGGGCTCACAGTCTTATTCCCCGTTTTACAGATGAGGGAACTGAGGCACGGAGAAGTTAAGTGACTTGCCCAAGGTCACAGTGGAAAAGAGCGTGGGCTTTGGAGTCAGAGGTCATGGGTTCAAATCCCAGCTCCACTAATTGTCAGCTGTGTGACTTTGGGCAAGTCACTTCTCTGTGCCTCAGTTACCTCATCTGTAAAATGGGGGTGAAGACTGTGAGCCCCCAGGGGAACAACCTGATAAACCTGTAACCTCCCCAGTGCTTAGAACAGTGCTTTGCACATAGTAAGTGCTTAATAAATGCCATTATTATTATTATTATTATAAGTGGCAGAGCTGGAATTAGAACTCACGACCTCTAACTCCCAAGCCCATGCTCTTTCCACTAAGCCACGCTGCTTCTAGCAGCTTCCCCTTAGACCGGCTTTGAGCTGTGGGCCTACCGTTGCTGATGGCCAGGTAGAGTTGCCCGAGAGAGTTATCCCATTTTATTTCTAATAACGTGTTCCCTAATTTACTTGAACGGTGCAGCTCTTAGTCAATAATGAATAGACTTCCTCCTGCCAGGCAGTCCTTGCAGCTGGCCCCAGAGTATCAGCTTCCTTGGGACTGGCAACCTTTGTTCAAATGATTCGTTACGTTTGTCTCAAAGGTGGATTTTCTTGGGGCTTTCTTATTTGACTACAAGTAGGAAATCATTTTAGTCTATCCATTCGTAGAAACAAATTGTCCAACTTGGCTGTTAGAAAATTGGGCTAAAGGGTGCTAGTGTGGAGTGTGTGTTTGCAATTTGGCCTTCATACCGACTGAACAGAAGACAAGATAAACTGTCAGACACCCAAGTCACAGTACAAGAAAAGCCATAATGCTCTCCCCGAACTCCTGCAAAACACTGATTGTGGAAAACGTTCACATTCCGGGTTGGCACGTTTTAGAAAAGCTGATACTTAGAGGTGTTTGGAGCTTTCCAAAGATAGGTGTGAGGCAGATATATCAGCCTGTAGGTCCTGTGTCAGGGTCCAAAACAAGGCTGATGGTTGTCAAGTGAAAAGAAGGGACATCATCTATTTACCGTTCTGACAGATAATTATATGCCAGTCAAAGAAACATCTGGCAGTGCTTTCTCAAGCTTCAATTCAAAGTACTGCAGATATGGTGCATAACGATAGATTAGAAAATACACTGAGATATTTACAGCTCATACGCTGTCCTTAGAAAAAATGAATTCCTTTTGAGTCATTAGCTCAGGGACACCCTTGTGAATCATAAATTCGTTTTAGGAATGTGGGTGTATGTTAAAACAGCAGGGTCAGCTGTTTAAACCACATTGGGTGTAGGAGGCTCAATAATTGGCCTCTTTAATGCTGTCTGTTCAGTGAAGTCCCTTATGTTTGCAACAGAGAGCTGCGCTTAGAAAACAAATAGACAAAATACCCCTGGGATGTACACTGGAATGAATCTTACTCTTTCAGCTTCAGCTAAACATCCCTCAAAAATAAATCTTTTAAAACTGGATATAGTGGTTGGCCTCCATGACATTCACTGAAGTATTGTTTTCACTAAACAATTATTTTTCTGTCCCATTTATTGTGGGTTATTAAAAACGGCTTGTTTGGCTTTGGATTCTTTCTCAATATTTACCTTGTTTTTTAATCTCAGTATGTAATCCTACAGAGAGGTTATCGGTTTGGAATTTAATTGCTTTGTCATTTTAAGAGATCAAACGGTCCCCTTAGGACAGCCGTGGAAGCAAATGATAAAAACCTTTACCCCAGCCTCTCTGGAGTATCAAGGTGACCCTTCTGATTGAGGCCGTGGGAGCATTAGGGATTATTGGGATGAGAGGGGCAGTTTAGATATGCTCAAAAAATCCTGAGACACCTCTGACTTTCTGAAAGCAAGATAGCGTTCATCAATTTTCCCCCAACTCTGCCGCTCTCAATATTGATTCAGGAGGCTGTCAAATTTATAGAGCTAGGGAGAGCTGCACCCAGAAGTTTTTTGTTTTTTTAATTTTTATGGTATTTTTTAAGAGCTCACTGTTTGCCAGACACCGTACTTAGCAGTGGGGTAGATGAAGGATCATCAGTTGGACACAGTCCCTGTCCCACATGGGTTTTCATCTGAATGCAGATGCTTCCTTGCATAAAATAAAGCAAAATGCACTTGCATTCTTTGTCTCTCCATGTCCCTGTTGATCCCTGTATCTGTCTGTCCTCAGTCCCTGTCCCACATGGGTCTCCATCTGAATGCAGATGTTTCCTTGCAGAAAAGAAAGCAAAATGCACTTGCATTCTTTCTGTCTCTCCATGTCCTTGTTGATCCCTGTATCTGTCTGTCCTTTTCTCCCTAATCTGCTGCGCTCTGCAGCTCTCCCCACTGCATCCTCTCTCCCACCATATATATATATATATATATATATATATATATATAATTTCTTCTGAGACAAAATCGACCCAGAGACACTTAGGAGAAATCAGGTCACTGTTAGCTTCTGCTGGATTATAAAGCTTCTGGTTTCTGACCTGCTGGGGCAAGTAGGGTTTGGGGACTCCCTGCCTAGCAAACCATGAGACAACCAGTTGGTTTGCTAATACAACCCTCTGTCTCCATAACAGGCATTTTCCCAAAGGTCAGATGATCATTTGGAGATAGCCCACCAACTCCCCACTCCTGGAATTAACTATAGGAAAGTCAGGAAGAAAATCCTCTCTGACTCTCCTTCAGCGTCCCAGGAAAATGTGTCTCCCTGGCACCCAAAGCTTCCTTTTTTAAATCCATACCACAACTAGACCCTAAGGGCAGAGATCTGAATATGTTTCACAAATATTATTAGAACACTAATTTTATAACAGAGCAAAATTCTAATCCAAACGTTTCCCCCGGACCCTCTTAAATTTACTAGAGGTTTTCCGGTACATAAATTCTTCTGATCCTTTGCCATTTTCCCAGGTTCCAGTCTCACCCTTCCTAACTCTTTTCCTTGGATATTTGCATGCCAGAGTACATCTGCAGCAGATCTTCCCAGTGGTTCTTGGAGCCTTTGCCTTGGACCTCAACCTTTCTGGGATCATCTTTCCAGTTCCCTCTCTGTGCCCTATGTCCATATGGCTTCACAGTTCAAGAATTCTTCATGTTCTAGAAGGTCAAAACATGAAGAATTCTCATGCCTGAAGTATTATGCATGATTCAAGGGTCTCTTCCCCCACGACCTAGCCTCCATTCCACTTTCTCAAGCCTTTTTGCTGACTGGCTGAGTCTGAGTTCCAAGTCAGTGCCTTAAAAGGTTTTAGTACCTGTCTCAGTTAACTTTCCCTCAGGGAGGGAAATCAAAAGTGAATACTTTCTGGGTTTGTTCTCCCTGTTCCTTTGTTTGGGTTAGGTGGAATGACTGCCATAGTATCTCAGTAGAATAAATTCTTAATGAACGATAAGTGGCTCCTAGGAGGATTTCTCCCCTTTCTTGAAAGCCCACTACAATCAGGTTTTAATTCATTCATTCAATCAATCGTATTTATTGAGCACTTACCGCATGCAGAGCACTGTACTAAGCACTTGGGAAGTACAAGTCGGCAACATATAGAGATGGTCTCTACCCAACAATGGGCTCACAGTCTAGAAACAACAGGTTAATCCCTTTATTCATTCTGCACTCTTCAGGCTCACCAATGAATTATTTCTAGCCATGTCTTAATTCTCTTTGACATTTCAGCAGCCTTTAACACTGTGAATTATCTCAGCTTCTCGATTTTTTTTTTTAAATTATTCTCTAAATTCTATCCTTCCCTCTTGAATTCTCCAAGGCAGGAGAATCTGCCTGTTTACTTGTTTTGATGTCTGTCTCAGCCCGCTTCTAGACTGTGAGCCTGTTGTTGGCAGGGATTGTCTCTCTTGCTGTATTGTACTTTCCAAACACTTAATACGGTGCTCTGCACATGGGAAGTGCTCAATAAATACGATTGATTGAATGAATGAAGGACAGAAGCAAAATTCCTTGGTGACAAAGGTGCGTGTTGTTGGTGAGGTACTGGTGTTCAGGAGGCTGAGGGCATTCATTCAATCGTATTTATTGAGCGCTTACTGTGTGCAGAGCACTGTACTAAGCACTTGGGAAGGGCAGATATGCTGCAGGTGCAGAGCAGATGGGAGTGAAGCCCCTGGTTTTCTTCCTAACTTTCTCAGTTATTTACCTTGATATTAAAAAAAAAATAGAAATATATGCAGAGTTAATTTAGACTCCCATTTGTATATTAATCATTCTGCTATTTCATCATGATATACCTTTTTTGATGGTGTTTGTTAAGCACTTACTGTATACTAGTCACTGTACTCAGTGCTCAATTTTTTTTCTATTTGGTATTTTATTGCAAAAGCAATTTACAGTAGCTAATTTTAACCTGATCCCCACAACACTCCTGAGACATAGGGCACTTGAACTACTTCCTCTTTTAGTTTGCCTCACAAACTATTTGTAAATACTGTAGGTTTTTTTGTCTCAAAATTATCGTTCTGTGAGAGCAGGGATAGTAAATCTGCATTACGCTTGTGTACCTATAATATAGGGCTTTTCAATCAGGCATTTAATAAATGCCACAAATTGAGACTTTTATATTAGGCCATCTTGGAAAAAATGATTTTGTATCCAGCTATCATTGCATTCAATTTTGTATAAATTGAGATTACTCTATGTAGGAGAGGCCTAATTCTACATATAAATTAATTAATGAAAGAGTAGGTGAATTCTTATTTAGAATATGCTACTTAGAGCATCTAACTCAGATGTAGCCTTGATACTATTATATTGAACCATTTTCACATTTGGTTATTTTATCTTTGTGTTCATAATTCATATGCCATGTTGGAAACTTCTATTTGCAGTATTCCTTAAGTACTATGCAGGTAAAAACATGATTAAGCCATAATTTGTTGACTGGAGAGTGCAAATCATCCTTTGTTTTTCCTGCAGCAGTAGCAAAGATGGCATCAATTTGGTGTTTTGCATTACCTTGGTAATGCTCAAGCAAACAAAAAAGGTTCTTGGGAGTTTATTATAGCCATTTTTTATCTCTGCTTCCCATTTCCTTTTGTTCAGGAAGATTGTTTTTGTATTCAGTTTAACATTAGCTTTTACATCTATTGTTCCTGAATCATGAAGAATTTCTTCCAGAAGTGTCCTTACCTGCGTAATGGGCATTACTTTCTGGCTTGATAAAAGTAGCCTGCCCTCATAATTCAAATCCAAAGAAATGCTTCAGACCTTAGGGAGCTTTCCTTCTGTTTTGGTAATGAATATTGTCAAATTTAACTGTTCCTCCTATTATAGCTAGAGCCATTTTCCCTGGGAAGTTCTTAAAAGCCCAGTGATTTTGAGGTTTCACAATTAGTGACACATTTCTATAGAGAACAAAGCAATTTTAACCTGGAAATAATTCTATTTATTTACACTTCTAAAATGGCAAATTCTTTTCTTTTACTTGAATTCAAAACTATTTTCAAAGATATAGAAATTAAATTGATGTACAAATACGTATTTAAAATCACAGTTAACATAATTTTGCAATGCTGCTTATGCTTTAGATTTAGTGCTGCACATAGTCAGTAGTCATTATAATACCATTGATTGATTCATGTAAATGAACAAATGAAGAATTCCTAATCATTATCTGGATTGCCTAACTCTTATCCAGTTAATAGTTGATCTATGAGATGCAGCGTGGCTCAGTGGAAAGAGCACGGGCTTGGAAATCAGAGGTCATGGGTTCTAATTCCGGCTCTGCTACTTACCGGCTGTGTGACTTTGGGCACCTCACTTAACTTCTCTGTGCCTCAGTTACCTCATCTGTAAAATGGGGATTAAGATTGTGAGCCACACATAGTAAGCACTTAACAAATACCATTATTATTATTATTATCATCATTATTATTATTATCTTTGGCTCCACTCCTGAAGGTGAGAGTGCATCCATTACAGAGAGCCCTTGAGAGAGAGAGACTTTTGCACCCTTAATTCATGGAAATAGTCAATTAATGTATAATGGTTTAAGTGCTTACTATGTGCTGAGCACTGAGTTAAGCTCAAGGATAGATATGAGACAATCAGATTGGACACCAAGTCTAAGCGAAAGGGAGAACAGTTCCAGAGCCAAAGACTGAAGCCCAAAGAGATTGTGAATCACCTCAGGTCACCCAGAAGGCAAATTAATTCATTCAATCGTACTTATTGAGCACTTACTGTGTGCAGAGCACTGTACTAAGTGCTTAGGAAGAACAAGTTGGCAACATATAGAGAGGTCCCTACCCAGCAACGGGCTCACAGTGTAGAAGGGGGAGACAGACAACAAAAGAAAACATGTAGACAGGTGTCAAAGTCATCAGAACAAATAGAATTAAAGCTGCATGCACGTCATTAACAAAATGAATAGAATAGTAAATATGTACGAGTAAAATAAACAGAATAATAAATCTGTACAGATATATACCAGTGCTGTGGGGAGGGGAAGGAGGTAGGGCCGGGGGGATGGCAAATGACACTGTTGAACCAAGATTCTGCATCTCCTGACTCCCTACCTGGCTAAACTGCCTCCGAGGATATGTAGACCCTGATCCAATAGAAATCCCGGCTTCACCTTTTGTCTGGGGTGTGACCTTGGATAAGTCACTGAACTTCTCTGTACTAGTTACCTCATCTTTAAAATGTGGTTTGAAGCTGTGAGCCCCATCTGGGACAGGGATCGTGACCGTGTCCAAACCAATTTGCCTGTATCCACTCCAGTGCTTAGTACGGCTCCCAGCTCCACCAATTGTTAGCTGTGTGACTTTGGGCAAGTCGCTTCACTTCTCTGTGCCTCAGTTACCTCATCTGTAAAATGGGGATTAAGACTGTGAGCTCCCCCTGGGACAACCTGATCACGTTGTAACCTCCCCAGCTCTTAGAACAGTGCTTTGCACATAGTAAGTGCTTAATGAAAGCTATTATTATTATTATTATTATTATTATTATTATGGTGCCTGGTATATAGTGCTTAACAAATACCACATTATTAAATATTTTAACTTCTATTGAAACATAAGGATTTGTTCCCAGGCCTTCAATTTTTCCTCTTCCTCTGTAATATTCTAGAATTAATGGAAAACTAAAGACATTTCCATTAACTTCTTTAACAGCATAAGCTGTTGTAATATGGAAAGCTCCTACTGAGAGCTCACCTCCTCCAGGAGGCCTTCCCAGACTGAACCCCCCCATTCCTCTCCCCCTCCCCATCCCCCCTGCCCTACCTCCTTCCCTTCCTCACAGCACCTGTATATATGTTTGTACAGATTTATTACTCTATTTTACTTGTACATATTTACTATTCTATTTATTTTATTTTGTTAATATGTTTTGTTGTCTGTCTCCGCCTTCTAGACTGTGAGCCCGCTGTTGGGTAGGGACCGTCTGTATATAATAATAATGGCATTTATTAAGCGCTTACTATGTACAAAGCACTGTTCTAAGTGCTGGGGGGTTGCAAGGTGATCAGGTTGCTCCACGGGGGGCTCACAGTCAATCCCCATTTTACAGATGAGGTAACTGAGGCACAGAGAAGTTAAGTGACTTCCCCAAGGTCACACAGCTGGCAATTGGCGGAGCCAGGATTTGAACCCATGACCACTGACTCCAAAGCCCATGCTCTTTCCATTGAGCCACGCTGCTTCTATATGTTCTATATGTTGCCAACTTGTACTTCCCAAGCACTTAGTACAGTGTTCTGCACACAGTAAGCCCCCCCCAAACACTTAGTTCAATGCTTTGCACAGAGTAAGTGCTTAATAAAATTACTGATTCGTTGCTTTACCACCTTTGTCGTGTTCGCATGTGACAGAGTCCTTATTATGAATTTAAGATACTACGTTTTTATCTTAATAATTAAGATAATCCTCCACATTGTCCTATCGATTAGTCATAGAACTGTAAGGCTTAAAGAAAAACTGTTTCAAGGAAGAGCTGTTCTTTCATTTAAGTAATTGTGAACAAATGATGCACGTAACAGATTGTCTCACTTTTGACCTATAATTATCTCACAAAAATGTTATTAAACTGTAGTCATCAACCATTTGGGAATAAAGTATGTGCATATTTTTATAAGTTGTTAAATGTCAAATATGAGTATATATATGTGTATATGTGTATGCACATATACATGTGTGTATATATATATATACATATATATATCTCATGTATATACATATGTATATAATATCCATTAAAAGAATTCCTGTTTTATAAAAAAAAGAGTGATATTTCAATTCACTAATGAGGTCTGATCTTATCTAATTAAATGCAGGAGAGTTAAGTGATTTCACAGCATTTGTTTTAATTTACCTCCTTACAATTGGGGAATTCAATTTTCAAACAAGAATACACATTTAGCTAAGTGATTCCATGGATCAATGCAATGGTTTTTCATTTTGGAATCATGGTTATGATATTAACCTAGAATGAGGGAAAGAAAACGAGTCAAAGCTAATAACAACATAGTTACAGCAAAATTAGTTTAGGTAATCCCAGACCATTTCCTTCACTTATAGGAAAATATATCACAAAAACAGTGCTAATTAAACTGTCTCATCTCAGAATTCTCTTTAGGAAAGTATGAAAGCATACATTGTCATCAGGGAGATTATCTCTGTTAATGAAAATACACCCAGAATGGCACACTAGTTACAAATTTATTTCTCTCGTTTTCTCTAAATCTTTTTTTTTTTCCCTTCATCTTTTCTACTTAAGCATCCCAGCCCTATTCAGTGTAAAGATACCAAATTGGGAAATGGAAACCTCCATGTTAGTGCAGTGCTTTCTACTCTTGGTTGATTGAGTCGCATACATGATAGTCCTGCTGTTGGTTAACCTACAATTCCAACACCAAATGAAAGGCTTTTGGGTAACCTTTGTTGTTAGATCCTTCCATTTCAAACATTGGTTTCCAACCTGCCCCTCCCGTTCCAAGGATCTAAGCGCTCAGTAAATACAATTGATTGATTGATCTGATTGGTGGCCAAATCTGTCTGAAGCGTTTACTACAATCTGTCTGGTGGCCAAAATGCCTGCTTGTGAATTGCCAGCACCAGTCATGCCATACTGGGACTGAACCATGGAGCGTTTGAACACTTGACATTCAGCGTCCGCATTTTTTTCTCCCTTAAAAGCCTGATGGAGTGTCAATATCTTTTGAAGTCCAATAATAAACTGCAAGTGGGAGGAAGAGCGAAAAATATAGTATTTTTTGTTTTTCTGAGAATCTTTAGAAAACACCAGACAGGACTGAATCCACCCTGTCCCACTTGGCTGGAAATGCTGAAACTGAGCTTTAGTACACTTGAGAGAGGGCCTAGTCATGTGGTTAAGCCACCTCTAAAATGATCAATCAATTGGGGAATTGGCCAAAGATGAGGTTTTAATATCTGGGAAATTGGATTTACTTCATACAACCACTTGGTTTGTTGTATAACTACCGTTTACTTAGAAGCAGTGTGGCCCAGTGGAAAGAACCCGGGCTTTGGATTCAGGGGTCATGGGTTCAAATCCTGGTTCCGCCAATTGTCAGCTTTGTGACTTCGGGCAAGTCACTTAATTTCTCTGTGCCTCAGTTACCTCATCTGTAAAATGGGGATTAAGACTGTGAGCCCTCCGTGGGACAACCTGATCACCTTGTAACCTCCCCAGTACTTATAACAGTGCTTTGCACATAGTAAGTGCTTAATAAATGCCATTATTATTATTATTATTATTAAGTTGCTTTTGTGCAATGTCAGAATTTTGGGAAAGTCTTCCTTTTCAATAGGCCTGTTCCTTTCCTTTGGTTCACTAAATGTCTATCAGTAAAATCAATTAATCATGTTTATTGAGTGCTTGCTATGTGAATAGCACTATACAAGAGCTTGGGAGAGTATATTACAACAGAATTAGCATAAACGCTTGCTCCTTGCCCATTATGAGCTTACGGTCTAAAAGGTTTTTCTTCCTAAGGGTTTTGTAAGTATTTGGAAGTCTCTAAGGTTATGAACTGACCCATTTGACTACAAATATGATTGCATAAATCCAGTAAGAAACTTGCAAGCAAGGAAAGAAGGATTTTGATATTTGAACATGAATACAAACCATATATTTTGGGTAGCTCTCATAAAAAAAATATAACTATATTCTTCTAAATACAGTGTTGTCAACACCAACTTTAAATTACATCTTTGGTACTCAAATATAGCACTGTTCTTTCAATTCTTTATGTGTTGTCCATTCAAAATAGATACATTTGAACCCACAAATGCATTTTAAAGAGTTTTTAACCATCAGGAAGAAAATATTTGAATTATTTTGGTCAATAGACATTCCTCTGATTTATCTTTTAGCTTCCCATTAATAAGTATTTTTATACTTAAAAAAAGTTGAATACATGCCAATTTTTTTCCTTACCAACAATATTAAGCTGAAGCTTGGAGAAGCTTAAGTGATTCATCAGATTTTTTTTTTATTTCACAGTATGTAGGACCCTGAGTCAAGAGCTTATAGAAGTCACGAGTAATTTTAGTTCACTAAGGTCACACTGACCCCTTTCTGGATCTGGACTTGCTGGCTACTAAAGTATTTTCATAATCAATTGAGACAGGCTCTGACTTAAAAGGGAATTTTTTGAGGAATATGGATATTGAATCAGCAGATCTGTCACCAGGTTACCCAATTTTCATTTCTTGAGACTAGATCATCTACTTAACATGGAACCTTTTTTTAATACAAATCAATACTTTGAAAGAATTGAACTTCTAGGTAAAGCGCTTTTACAGTACAGATCAAACACTTCAGTGACAAAAAAACCCACTTCAAAAGCTATCATTGAGAATACTGTCTTGCATTGCTTCAAGCAAAGAACAGACTACAAATGGTAAAACAAAAATGCTTTTAAAAATGTAAGTTTTTGAGGAAAAAAGCCTAATTGTCATAATCTTAATAAGATGCTTTAAGCTATGTATTGTATAAACACTAAAATATACATCTCCTGTCTTACTATTGCAAGCCACTGGCCTGGTACCTCAAAGTGCAAGCAAGAAGGTTGATAATGGCCTCATAAAACACACCCTATTGTGTTTTATTGCAAAAATGTCCCAGTAGAGTATTTGCTAGTCTTTCAATAAATTCACTGAAATTTATTCTCCCTAAAATTTTACTTTATTATTCAGTACACTATTAGACTAATGCAAAGTGACACTAAGAACAGAATCCACTTGCCTGGAGAATCCAATAATGGAAGTTCTCTGATTACTCCATTTCATTTTTTATTATCCCTTTGAATAGTTTATCAGTTTGTGCTCCAAACAATGGGGTGGCAGGATTTTGGGGATTCTAACATTGAATTACTCTTGAAGTAGTGCATATTTTCCTGAACCTCCTATTAGGTGGGGGTAAATTTTTAAAAAGAGGTGGGAGATAGCCTTGAGATACTGCTGGGAGAGGAGACAGGTGGAAGGTGCGACTGGAGGTGTGCAGGGCAGATTTTAGGGAGTTCATTCATTCAATCATATTAAGCGCTTACTGTATGCAGAGCACTGTACTGAGCACTTGAAAAGTACAATACAGGAATAGAGACAATCCCTGCCCACAGCAGGCTTACAGTTTAGAGGGTGGGGGGAAATAGACATTAAAACAAGTAAGATCAAAGCACAGTGAGAAGGTTAGCACCTGAGGAGTGAAGTGTCCGGGTTAGGTTGTAGAAGGAGTGAAGCAAGGTGAGGTAGAAAGGGGCAAGGTGATGGACTGTTTTAAAACCAATGGTGAGGATTTTTTGTTTGATATGGAGCTGGATGGGCAACCATTGGATTTGATGAGTGGGGAAGCATGTCCTGAACATTTTTGTAGAAAAATGATCTGGACAGCAGAGTGAAATATGGACTAGAGTGGGGAAAGGCAGGTGGCTGGGAGGCCAGCAAAGAGACTGATGCAGTAATCTAGGTGGAATAGAATGAGTGACTCTAGACAGGGCAGAGGTTGAGGGTGTGAATTTGTGTATCAACAGACGACAGGTTAGGTGTGCAGACCAAATGGGCACTGTGATTTAGGATATGGAGGAATTCAAGAAATAGGAAGCCTCTGAGAAGACAGGATAGTTTGTAGGAATGGTGTGTGTGGGAGGGAATACAGGTGGTCAGATGAGATTTCAGAGGTTTGAGATTGTACAGTGACTGCTGATGATTAGATCCCTGCCCTCAAGAATTTTATGATCTAGTTGGGGAGAAAGTAAAATAAATTACAGGTAGGGGAAAGCAATAGTGTTTAAAGGCACATACACAAGTGCTGTGGTGAGAGGGGTAGTGCCAATACCCAGCTGATTAAGGGCTGTTGACTCAAGGGTATAGGGATGCAGTGAGGTTGAGAGGAATTGAGTCTTCTGCTCGCTACCATTTTTATTAGCTTTAATTCTATTTATTCTGTTGACTTGACACCTGTCCACATGTTTTGTTTTGTTGTCTGTCTCCCCCTTCTAGACTGTGAGCCTGTTGTTGGGTAGGGACCATCTCTATATGTTGCCAACTTGTACTTCCCAAGCGCTCTGCACACAGTAAGTGCTCAATAAATGTGATTGAATGAATGAATGAATCAAAATTCTTTTCATTGCTGGCAGGGCCATGAGCACTATCAGGAGTCATTGATTCAATCATATTTATTGAGCGCTTACTATGTGCTCTGTACTAAGTGCTTGGGAAGTACAAATCGGCAACAGATAGAGACGGTCCCTACTCAACAACAGGCTCACAGTCTCTATCTGACCATTTTCCCATGTTCTCTCTTTGGCCTGGAACTCACTCTCCCTCCAAATACACCAAACCACCACTCCCCCACCTTCAAGGCCTTATCAAGGTCACATCTATTCTAAGAGGACTTCCTCTGTTTTCAACTCCCTCTCTTCTGCATTGCCTAGGCACTTATATCCCTTTGGACATTTAGTATTCACCCTGCCCTCAGCCTCATAGCATTTATGTACATACTTATATTTTTTTTACTTATGTTAATGTCTGTCTCATTCATGTCTCTGTCTCTATAAGCTCACTGTGGCAGGAAATGTGTTTACCAACTCTGCTATTTTGTACTCTCTCAAGCACATGCATGGTACAGTGTTCTGAACCCGTGGCTTAGTGGAAAGAGCATGGGCTTTGGAGTCAGAGGTCATGGGTTCAAATACCGCTCTGCTAATTGTCAGCTGTGACCTTGGGCAAGTCACTTAACTTTGCTGGGCCTCAGTTCCCTCATCTGTAAAATGGGGGATTAAGACTGTGAGCCCCCCATGGGACAACCTGATCACCGTGTAACCTCCCCAGTGCTTAGAACAGTGCTTTGAACAGAGCGCTTAATAAATGCCATTATTATTATTATCATTATAAATACTCAATAAATACCACTGATTGGTTGATTAATTGAGTAGGGGGAGCAACAGCATCCATAGCAGCCCTGCCACAGAGCCAGAGCAGTCACTGGAGCTTAATGTAAGAGCCCGGGCTTGTGAGTCAGAGGTCATGGGTTCATATCCTGGCTCTGCCACTTGTCAGCTGTGTTACTTTGGGCAAGTCACTTAATAATAATTATGGCATTTGTTAAGTGCTTACTATGTGCAAAGCGCTGTTCTAAGTGCTGGGGTAGATACAAGGTGATCAGGTTGTCTCATGTGGGGCTTACAGTCTTCGTCCCCATTTTCCAGATGAGGTAAGTGAAGTGAAGTGACTTGCCCAAAGTCACACAGCTGACTTGTGCCTTAGTTACCTCATTTGTAAAATGGGGATGAAGACTGTGAGCCCCACGTAGGACAACCTGATCACCTTGTATCCTCCCTAGAACTTAGAACAGTGCTTTGCATAGAGTAAGCGCTTAGCAAATGCTATCATTATTATGAATGCAACCCGAGTCTGCTCAGCTTCCTGACCGCTTCCCTGGTTATAGGCCATAAGAGTCATGGAGCTGCCAATGGGATTTCACATCTATCTCTTCTAGGGATCATGCCAGTCATTAATATAGTTACCAACAACAGGTGAAGGTCACGTATGACCCTCAAATATAGCAGCAAAGTGGAATTTTCTCTCCAATCTGCTTTTCCTTCTTCTTTCTCCTCTTTTCTTTACTCCTCCTTCACTCCTCCTATCCAAGCAGCTCCTTAGGCCATGACTCTGTCCTCTCTCTGCCCTGACATGAGCTGTTTGGGATAACCCTTAGTTTTTTCACTTAGCCTCAGTCTCTCTCTTTCTCCCCCCCCCAAGCCCCCACAGTCTTATTCTAAGCACTTACACCCTCCTGGGAACAACTCCTTCTCCTGTCCTCTCCTGCTCCGTGCTGGTCCCAATGACCCAATATCATCCCCCCAGATACCTTGCTCACTGCCTGCTCCTCTCGCCCTCTGACTTGAGAAATTGAGGGAAGATTACTGGAGGAAATTTGGCATATCTATTGCTGCTCCTACCTTCGAAGTTGATAGAGTCACCATGTGTTTCTCACCTACTTCATTCACTGACTTTGAGATGGAGAAGGAGAAACAATGTGCTCCTATAGAGATTCCTAGGAAGCATTGCTGCGTTCACCAAATGTCTGTAGATGAGAATAGGGCTCAAATTATTTTATGCCACCATGTTGAAAGGTGCAACAAGAGACCTGAATTGAAGGTGTCAGAATGCTCTTCAGACTTCAAGCATCATCCAAAAATCCTAGAGATTGTCATTCAAGAAATGACTCTGTGCCACCAGCTACAACCTTGAGGCACGCAACTAAGGACATATACAATTGATGGTAAACCATTTCACTGATCAGCCAGTGTACCGGGCTGACCATATGCCTGAAGAAAACTGAGGTAATATTTCTGCCTGCACCAAGGAAGATATACTCAAAAACAAAAATTGATGTTGTCATCAAAGACCCAATTGGGTCACAGAATTGTTATCTAGGCAACATAATGATCAATGATGTAATAATAGGCAAAGAAGTAGAACATCAGATCAGGAAGCTGTCAAGGAGAGTGTAATTGCACTGTGGTAACAGGCTCCAGACTAAAGGTCTACCCAGCTGTAGTACTTGTACTATACGAATGACACATCTGACTCTTTTAGATATACCATCAGTGTCATCTGTAGACTATTCACAACATTCCAGGGCAAGACTGAAATTATTTACAAAATAAGTCTTCTAATATTGAAGCTGTGCTCACTTCAACAGAACTATTTGGGTGGGATACATGCAGAGAATGAACAACAGCAGAAAGCCCTACTTGTCTTGTATTTATATTACTTCGTTTTTGCTTGTGTTTGCTGTAAAACCCTCCTCCCTTCATTCTTAGATTTTTGTGCCCCTTCCCAGCTTAATCCTTTTCCAAGAGTAGGTTCTTAAGAAATACTATAATTGTTACTATTATTGACAGAGCAGCTGCTGCATGGCAAACTGATATTGGAAAATTTAAACCAGGGCTAAAAGAGGAAATAATTTAAGGATGCAATAAAACCAAGCCAAAGTGAATGGTGAAAATAGTTCTAAGATCTGAAAACAGAGAACATAGTAGGACACACTTGTGTGTGCTCAATGTAAGCATGACTGTAGGTCACCCAAATTGGTTTTCAATAATAGTTGTGTTATTCAAGTGCTTACTATGTGCCAAGCACCATGGTAGATAGATGATAATAAGGCTGTACCTAGTTCCTGTCCTATATAAAGCTCACAGTCTATGTAGGAAGAGGAACAAGAACCGGTGGAGGAACTGAAAAGTTTCATGACTCAAATGATTAATACAGTTCTCTGCATGTAGTAAGAGCTCAATAAATGCCATTAATTTCCTTCATTAAAGTCACACTGTAAGTGGTGGAGTTCGGATTAGAACTCAGGTGTTCTTCCCAGCCTGTGCTCTTTCCACTAGGCTAAGCTGCTTTCCAGTTACTGCTTCTGCAAGTAACATGCACGCCTGTGGAATAATTTCACCATCAGTGTCATCTCCTCAAGGAAGGACATTATATATAGTAATGCTAAGTTTTGGTGGGGATAAAGAGATGTCTAAATGTTCTGTGAAGACTAGAATCTGTGAAGAGTCTTTCCTTTGGCTAATTATAGAAAATCGTCTGGATTTTGTTTGTACTGTAATCATCCGATTCAAGTCTTTCTTTCTTTCCCTCCCTCTCTCTCGCACTCTATTAAATTGGACTACCTATATGAGGTTTTTGAAAATATTTGGTGGAACTCTGACTTTATCCATTGCCTTGGCATCATTACCGGTGGCTGCTACCTTTCACAGTGATTGAAGCTACGGGGTTGTTATAATCCATTCCATGAATCAGAGCACAAAATTTAACCATTTGAAGAAAATAACACGTGATCTTTGCTTATCCTGGACACGTGACTATTTTGCTCAAAGCTTGTAGCAGTTTGGAGAAAATATTTAATTTCCTTCCTTTTATATTAATGAAACTGGTAAATTATATTGCATTGGAAATTGTGAAATTCTTAGGTGTTTCTATTTTTAAGTTGAATTAATTGTTTGTATGTATGTTTGTTTATGAATTTGATTCTCTAATATTTGAACAACAATTCCAGCCCAAACAAGCTAATTATTGCATTTTGAATAAGGAATGCTAGATCTCACTGTTAATTTTCTCTACCATTTACCATTGAATACCAGGGAAACTTTCTAGGGGATAATTGCAACTTTTCTAATGGGTGGTTTGGGAACTTTTACCAGAAGGAAATCAATCTAGATGCAGCTTGGGTACTCATTGATTTCATTTGGCATGGAAATAGATTCTTTACTAACATCTAGTTTTGATGACAAGTCAGGGGATATTTTAGAAATGTTTCTCAGACAGTGTTCTTCTGACTCTAGGGAGTAAGGCACAGATGGAAAACTGAATTAAGTGATTCTGTATTCTGAGGTTTAAAATGTGTTCTAGTCCCAGAGGTATTTTTAAATGATAGTGGGCTAATTGAATTAGCTGATTGGTTGTTAAGGCTGTATACACTGTAAAAAATATTTTAGAATTTCATTTGGGTTCTAGGTATGTTTAAACATTTTGATCTTTGAACTGATGCATTATATTGGTGGTGAGGACTGTGTAACGAAGTCTGGCTAACTAAAAGGCTGTTATTTATAGTAGTACCACTGCTTGCTTTGTAAGGTCAAAATGATCCTCACTTTTTTCCCCAAGCTTGTAGCTAGACTGATGCTGAAATGATAAACAATAATTTAAAAATATATTTGGTTTTGATTATTCAGCCAATTTGATGTATGCCTCTATATACATCTCATTTTTGTGAAGTGGTCAAAATGTGAAAGAGGACCTATTTCCTTTAGTCAAACTGTATAACGTAACTTTTAGAAAAATGAAAGTTCATGCAATTCTGGCCTTGAAATTATGCTTGGAAAAAATTTGGAGACCACTTAGGGAAATGTGAAATTGCACGATATAGCTACTTTGTATCTGTACTGCAAATTGTGGTGGATTTTGTTAACTGAAGATGAGAGATTAAATGATTGAAACTGTGAGCCCCATGTGGGACAGGGACTATGTCCAACCTGAATTTACTTGTATCCACTCCAGCACTTAGTACACTGCCTGGCACACAGTGGGTTCTTATCCCGCCTCCGCCATTTATCAGCTGTGTGACTTTGGGCAAGTCACTTAACTTCTCAGTGCCTCAGTTATCTCATTTGTAAAATGGGGATTAGGATTGTGAGCCCCATTTGGGACCACCTGATAACCTTGTATCTATCCTAGTGCTTAGAACAGTGCTTGGCACATAGTAAGCACTTAACAAATACCATCATTATTAAATACCACAATTATTGTTATAATTTCAATGTCTATAGCTAAATTCAAATAATATACATTTAGAAAGTTGAGCCTCTTCAGCTATGTAGCTATTGTTTTCTAGGTTTTTATGATGGTGTGTCTAAATGTACTCACTTTGGTAGTAACATTATGTTTAAGAACACTTAATACTTAAAGAGAAGCAGCATGGCTCAGTGGAAAGAGCACAGGCTTGGGAGCCAGAGGTCATGGGTTCTAATCCCAACTCTGCCACTTGTCAGATGTGTGACTTTGGGCAAATCACTTAACTTCTCTGTGCCTCAGTTACCTCATCTGTAAAGTGGGGATTAAGACTGTGAACCTGATCACATTGTATCCCCCCAGTGCTTAGAACAGTGCTTTGCACATAGTAAGTGCTTAACAAATGTCATCATCATTATCAATTAACACATATCACAGTTCTTTTTGAGGTTAGCAGAAGAGAAGGACATAATGATTGAGATTTGATAGTTTTAAGAAATTTGATTTCATTTGGAATGGAAATTAGTGATTCACCTGAAGGTGAAAGAAAAACTAGTAATGCCTTGGGGTTGTTGGAGGACTCAGAGAGGGGTAGTTGAGCCACTGTCCCTTTTGACATGCCCCATTCTCCCACCAGGAGTAAGGAGAAGTAGAGTTCTAAGAAGGATATGCAGGGTGGAAAAGGGAGAAAAAGGAAGAGGGTGAGATTAGGGAATAGCATTAGACTGGTATTAGCATGTAAGATACAGATGCATGCTTTTACAGAGAACAATAATGTGTCTAAGATGCAAGGCTTCTGGATCAAGAACGTGCATGAAGCACTTAATTCCAATGATGGTGGTTGGTATAATGCCGTATGCCACTCTTTTCAGCCTCCATTCCACTGAGGAGCCGAGTGTAAAGAGTGAATAGAGTTGCAATGGTGCAATATTCTGCGGTGGCCAAAAATACGTTTTGTCTACAGGGCCTATTAGAGGCCCAAGTGACTGTAGCATAATGCTGATGCTGTGCCCAGAAAACACCATGACTTGGCTCTTGGCAGCAGCTGTAGACTTTGCCACCATGTTGACTAGATATTTTTCCGGATTCCTGTTGTGTCTGTCCACTTTATGTAGTTCCGGAAATAGTTCTTCCATCAGAAATTTCCACCCCTGGGGGGAAAGAAGATGAATTTTGCTACTCCTGTGCTCGATATGGAGATGTTAGGATCCGATGATGCAGCTGTTTGCACTGACAACGATCCCTTGACCAGCATGGAAAAGCTGGAAAAAGCCAGCCTGTAAGCCTGTTTGAGTGAAGGGAAATGACTTCAACAGACTTAGTGCAGGTCTTATAGAGAGCAGATGTACTTCTGCAGCTATTTTTCTTTGACTGAGACAAGATTGTTTGTGACCCTTTCAAGAATAATTGGCTCCACATTTTTTATGTAAATTATTGAGTGGTTGTAAGTCAAAACTATATTTAACCCACTAATCCAAGTCCACTTTCACTTGTTATATTCTAGATTCATTAATCATATTCATTAAACACGTAAACTTGTGCAAAGCACTGTACTAAGCATTTGAAGAGTACAATAGGAGTTGGTAGCCTTAAAGGAGCTTACAGTCAATGGTGCTTATTGAAAGTAATAATAGTATTTAAGTGCTTACTATGTGTTGAGCACTGATTACCTTGTATCTACCCCAGTGCTTACAACAGTCAAGCACATAGTAAGCACTTAACAAATACCAACATTATTATTATTATTCTAAGTGCTGGGGTGGGTGTAGGTTAATCAGGTTGGACATGGTCCCGGACCCACTTGTAGATCAAAGTCTTAATACTTGTTTTACCAATGAGGTAAATGAGGCACAGGGAAGTAACTTGCCCAAGGTCATGCAGCAGAAAAGTGGCAGAGCTGGGATTCATTCATTCAGTCGTATTTATTGAGCGCTTACTGTGTGCAGAGCAGTGTATTTAGTGCTTGGGAAGTAGAAGTCAGCAACATGTAGAGACGGTCCCTAAGGTCCTTCTGGAAAAGGTTGGGCAAGGTGGGAGTGTGAAAGAAGGAGCAGGGGAGATTTTTTGGGTCTTTATTATGATGGTTTTCTTTATCAACAAGTACATGGCCAGATCATTAGGGACAAGAGATGGGAGAGGGTAGTGGGTTTGATGAGGTAGTTAAATGTCTGAGACAAGTGGTGAGACAGTGGGCATGACAGTCAGTAAAGATGGAAAAATAACTTTGCTGTTTGAAAGAGAGAATAGGTAAAGCAGGCAGGTTTAGTTTTAGCTGGACCAGATCAGCCTGATATCTGGATTTCTGTCAGCAGGGCTCTGAAGCTCATGCACAGGAACAAAGGAAGCATATTGTGGATAATAATAATGATAATGATGGCATTTATTAAGCACTTACTATGTGCAAAGCACTGTTCTAAGCACTGGGGAGGTTACAGGGTGATCAGGTTGTCCCACTGGGGGCTCACAGTCTTAATCCCCATTTTACAGATGAGGTAACTGAGGCACAGAGAAGTTAAGTGACTTGCCCAAAGTCACACAGCTGACAATTGGCGGAGCTGGGATTTGAACCCATGACCTCTGACTCCAAAGCCCAGGCTCTTTCCACTGAGCATGCTGCTTCCCCGCTGCTGGATGTGATTCAGGTCTGTGGGTTAGTGGTACGAGATTGGTGAAAGAAAGGGGAGTGAGTGAGTTGAATTCAGTAGAGAAGGTCGACAGACATTTAAAAAATAGGTGCTGAGTGATACAATTACAATGCATTCATAATGATTAAGGAACACGTGCACTGTGCTGAAACAACAGGAGTAACAGTTGCTACACTGAAGTGCAACATCACAAGGAAATTATGTCACTGCATTACTGCATCTAAAAATGCTGAACAAAATATAATTTATTTTTCAATGATAGAAAGCTAAACAGAGTTACAAGACAAAGCAGCATACATATATACCAATAAGGAAATATTTTGAATTAGGTTCTTTCTTTGAGTACAAATGTAAATGCTCAATTTTTAAAGCTTTGTATTTCACATCCCTTTTGGCAAAGACATCCTGAGCTAAATAGGTCTAGCACTCTCAAATAGTAAGTTAAAATGTACTTTAATCAAGCTATTCAATTCAGTTGAAATGCTAAGGAGGAGGGGAATGTAATTTTTTTTCCTAGGGAAATTTTGCAGCATTTTCTCCAAATGAGACAGCCCTGTCACAATGCTGGTATCATGGCCCTTTCACAAAAGAGCACTAAAATGCATTACAAGGGGATGACTGTAAATCTATTTTATTGTTTGTTTTAACCATTTGAATTTAAAAAGATGTCAATTAAAATTGAATTTTTGTTTAATTTTGCTTTTTCCTCATTTTTCAGTCTCCCCTGTGCAGGGGTATTTTGTCCTTCTGAAACTTGACATTGGTGCTAGACTAAAACAAAGTCGTTTAACTTTTGTATTTGTAGTTTTTCTTCACTTCCAGTCAGATTAAGACCTAATTCCTTTGCTCTTACCTCTATAGCTGAGACAAGTGAGGAAATGTGATTTGATCATTCTTTTCAGGCCAAAAATCAATAAGAGACTGAGACAACATGGTGGTCTAGAAACCATGACTTTTTGTTTAGGTTTTTTTCTTTTGAAAATTCATTGACAATTCTGATGGTTTTCATACAGAATTGAAGTTATAAAAGTAATGTTTTGAGAAAGTTACTGCATTTGTTTTATCTGATTTAGCACTTAGTACAGTGTTCTTCACAGTAAAAACTCCCTAAATACAATTGATTGACCTATATTAATGGAAATTTAAGTTTAATATGCATTTTTGTTGAGAATGAATACCATGAATATTAACTTTCAAATAATAGATTGACCTTTAGGAAATTAATTTCTTTAAAAATGTTTAATTATAGATACATGCAGAATGGAAAAGCAAAGGGAAACTGAAGGTGAATTGATTTTTAAGTTTGGGCACATAAATTGTGACTGGTATTTGAAGGAGGTATAAAAGATTTAACAGTTCTTCAATCTGTATAGCTTCAGGGTTTCTTTTGGAGTGAATCTGTATATGTGTATACTCCCAACTCCATTGCTATCACCGTTCAGATAATATGCAACATTTTATTCAATGGAAAATGTAAAGAACCTATTGCTTTGGGAATGTGATTTCTCTTAGAAATGGATGATAAATCAAAATTACATGAACTGAAGGAGGATAATATACACCTATAGGCTGCATAACTATAATGACTTGAACCTATTGCATTTGTGCAATTAGAGTTAGTAGATTTTGCACAAACTGCAATACATCAATTTTGAAAGTGCCAAATCAAATCAGGTGTAGAAATCTATTAAATAGCATTTTCCTACAACAAAACCAGAAATGTAATAATGGTATTTATTATAGGCCCCCACATTTAAAAATCTGGGAGGATTGAAGCATGTGAGCTAGGGAATAGAGGGTGAAGTGAGTTAATGTGGAAACTGGGAAGAGATAGTGGAGAGCTTCAAAGCAAATATGAGACGTTTTTGTTTGGCACAAAGAGAGATGAGAAGGAGGTCATTGGAGGTTTTTGAGGAATGGAGAGATATCTACTGAATGACATTTCAAGATGATGATCCTAGCAGGAGCCTATAATATAAACTGGAGACAGGGTTTTATATTTTATTTAATTTTATTTTTTAGAGTTAGGAAGATTCATGAGGAGGCTGAAAAACCATAGACTTCAGCAATATTGGGCTGGAAGATATAGATATGGAGGTTGTCTTCTCCTGTAGTAGGTTACTCTTCACTTAAGAACATTCTCCCCACTAATATCTCATTGTCTCTTTGGCATTTAGGCCTCATGTCCTTCCTCCAGCTTTTGGCATGGGCATCTGAGCAATATTCTGGTCAGATGAACCTCATCACATTTCCTACACTTAGGTGACAGCTTTGGAAAGTCAAGTATAGACTTGTTTAGTTCAAGGAGGAAACTCATTATTCTCATATCCTGGACAAATTTACTTGTTTCTCCCATTTAAATTTCAGTGAAAATGATCCCCCATGGTCCTGCTAGTCATCTGTTTTTTAAAATGGTATTTGTTATACACTTACTCTGTGACAGGCATTGTGTATGAAGCAGTGGGGAAGATACTGTGTGCAGAGCACTGTGCTAAGCGCTTGGGAAGTACAAGTTGGACCAAACCCCTCTTGTTCCATTTACCTGGAAAGGCAGCTCAAAGTGGTGATGGCAGTCAAGTAGAGTGTTAAATCTGGGAGTCCAGTTGGAGAGGGGGAGTCCTCTCCCCCTCGTCCCCCTCTCCATCCCCGCCATCTTACCTCCTTCCCTTCCCCACAGCACCTGTATATATGTATATATGTTTGTACATATGTATTACTCTACTTATTTATTTATTTTACTTGTCCATATCTATTCTATTTATTTTATTTTGTTAGTATGTTTGGTTTTGTTCTCTGTCTCCCCCTTTTAGACTGTGAGCCCACTGTTGGGTAGGGACCGTCTCTATATGTTGCCAACTTGTACTTCCCAAGCGCTTAGTACACTGCTCTGCACATAGTAAGCACTCAATAAATACGATTGATTGATTGATTGATAAAAGCTAATCAGGTTCAACACAATCCATTTCCCACATTGAACTGACAATCCCCATGTTACATATGAGGGAAGTGAAGCATAGAGAAGTCAAGTGACTTGCCCAAGGTCACAGCTGACAAGTGGAGGAGCAGGAGCTAGAACTTAGATCCATCTGACTCTCAGGCCTGTGCCCTATTCCCAAGACCAAGTTCCTCCTTTGAAGCAAAAGCTTTTTATGTCCTACACATATATGTAAACACATCAGTACTTAAGCACACCAAAAGCAAAACGTTAACTACATCTAAGCACATGGGGAAAAAAGTTAATTATGAGTAAAATTGAGAAAATGGTCAAAGATTCTTCTACCCCTAAAATGTAGGTGGAGTTGAAATGTACCTTTTCTCAACATTGGTCATTCTCATAGAAATACATTAGAATAATGGGGTCAAAAAACAAATATTACCTTTTGGGTGCCATTTGAAGGAACAAACCCTGGAACAAAGTCAGAAATTCATAATAATAACTATAATGACATTTATTAAATGCTTACTATGTGCAAAGCACTGTTCTAAGCACTGGGGGAATACAAGGTGATCAGGTTGTCCCACGTGGGGCTCACAGTCTTAATCCCCATTTTACAGATGAAGTAACTGAGGCCCAGAGAAGTTAAGTGACTTGCCCAAAGTTACACAGCTGACAAGTGGCGGAGTCTGGATTTGAACCCATGACCTCTGACTCCAAAGCCCGTGCTCTTTCCACTGAGCCACACTGCTTCTCTGGAGGCAAACTAAATTAAATTGTTCATCTAGACAGTGGGACTAAGAATACAGAAAAGGATGATGCCAGTAAAATAATGTAAAACTGGTCAATGTTTTAACTATGGCCATTGAAGGAAGGCAAAGATGTATAAAACAGTACATTAAACTCTCCTCTGTAAGTTTGTAAAACTAGGTTAGGTTTAGATAAACTCATAAAGGGAATGGTTTAGTGAACTTGAATTATTACATCTCTGTAGAAAGAACTTGGTTTAAGTGACCTTTCTAGTCTTTTATAAAAAAAAATGTGATTTTTATAAATGTGAGCCCTATATTTACCAGCCTTTCTCTAAGGAATTCAGAACACTGCACAGACTTCATCTAATTAATTCCCACAACATTACTGTGATAAAAATACCATCTCACCTTAGTTGCTGCAAGAGTTAGGAGAGTTGGAAACTAGCCTATTAAACTATTCCTTATTGGGAGTGATCCAGTGTGGGAAATGGGAGGCATGCTTTCAAGAGTCAAAATAGAAAAAGAATCCCTGAGACTCCAAGTCCCTATTTAGCAGACTTAATTTTTATCTCATAAATAGAATAGTTTATGAGGATTCGATTTAGTTAGTTTCTAAACTAACTAAACTATGCAGCTTATATGAAAATATAGCAATGTAAAAATGTAAAAGCACTTTGCAACCACTTGATTTCTCAGAAACATTAAATTCCAGGGTGCTTGACAAAGGAAAGTATTGGAATTACTGGAAAAGCATGTTTCCAAACTAGGATAATAAGTAATGATTATTGTAAGGACTCAATAAATTCGTTCAATCGTATTTGTTGAGCACTTACTGTGTGCAGAGCACTGTACTAGGCGCTTGGGAAGTATAAGTCGGCAACATATAGAGACGGCCCTTACCCAACAATGGGCTCACAGCCTAGAAGGGGGAGACAGACAATTATTTCCTGTAGAACACAGTTTCTGTAATTTGAAATGCAGGTGTCCGTGAAGGAGTGGGTTTTAAATTAACCAGATTCAGAGTAGCCAATATTGAAACAGGAAGGCATCAGTTGTTGAGTGGAGTTGTTACGGATCAGTTGAAAATCAATTGATCAATCATTTTTATTGATTACTTACTGTGTACAGAGCCCTGTACTAAACACTTGGAAGAGTACACTATAACAGGCATATTTCCTTCCCACAGGGAGTTTGCAGTCTAGAGATGGAGTAAGACATTAATATAAAAAAACAAATTAAGGAAATATAAATGAGTGCTTTGGGTCTGGGAGGGTGACATAGGGAATGGAAGAAAAGGAAAAGAGAGCTTAATCAGGGAAGTCTTCTTGGAGGAAATGTGCCTTCAAGTAAGGCTTAAAGGGGAGGATAGTAATGTTCTGTTGGATATGAAGGCAGAGAGCCTACCAGGACAGAGGCAGGACATCGGCGAGAGGTCGGCAGCAAGATAGACGAGATCCAGGTACACGGAGTAGGTTGGCATTAGAGGAGTGGAGTGCGCCATGGTAACTTAATGAGGCTTTACTGTAGATATTTTAAATATGCACAAAAGTCATGACACTGAAGTTGTAAATCACAGTATTGTGGTATGGAATGGAAGCTACATCATAAAGGACAAGAATATACGAAGGCCTAATGTCAGCTGAAGTAAAACAGGAAAAATATAAGCAAGAAGAATAGAAGGAATGCTTCAATAAGACACTCTGAAGCAAATCTCAAATACCGTGGTGTAGCCCTGAAAAGTGAAGAGGAGGCAGCAGCAGCAGCCGTATGAGACAGAGTGAAATGGGGTCATCCTGTTCAAGTAGAGGAGACTTTAAAAAGATTGTGGTGGAATGAAAGACAATTGTTTGGCATTTACATGTGTGTTTGTTAAATAGATGACGATGAGGATATCTATGTTTTCTGTAAGCTCTATGATATATCTTACCATCATGAATCTTATCTTCAAAATATGATGGTCAGTCATATAGTAGAAAAAGATATATACTACATACGTACATAGGTAAAACAGGTTAAACCCAACATCAGTGGATACTGAACATCCTAATTCATGTTTCATAGGTACAGGCCTGGATCAGAGAGGAGAAGAGACACAGGCAGGAGATCCAAGTGGAAAGAGGACAAAATAAGGAAACATCTAAAGGGATAGCAAGAGGTGATAGTGGAAAGCTAGGGACAGTAATCCCTAAATACAGGATCATTTGCTCAAAACCTTGTTCACGTCCTGGGCTGCAGACAAACAACTTGCTCTAGTGTAGCTTGCAAATTGTCCCATCCACCTAAGGAGGCAGTCTGACATTTAAGTAAATACTTGGAATAGTCCTCTGAATCATTATTGATTTTGTAAGACTTGAGTATTTCATCAGACTGGTGGAGCAAAAATGAAAATAAACATACTGATTTTGGGTTATGTTAGAAAGTCATTTCACTCTGGCATTCCTAATACAGGAAAATAAACACTGAGAAGGAAAAAAAAGAACTTGTGTCTAATCCAAAATCAACCAAAAGTGTTTTTTACCAGAAAATTTCAGACATAAAGCAGGGTAACTTGACAGTAAAGATATAAAACTCTATCAGTGTATTTTCCTCTTCCCATAGCATGTGTAACCCTGGATAGAAGAGCAGATGAATACAAATAGTACTTAATATATTTTGTGTCATCTTCTGTTTAAAGATTTATTTTTTTCTCTTGAGGTGAGAAGAGAGAGAAGAGCATTATTAATTCCAGATGACTTTAAGCAAATGTTAGAAAGGTGAACATTCATTGGTTTCCAAATATCTTTTAGCTACTTGACATTTCCCAACACTAAATTTTGTAAGCTTTTTCCTTTACCAATATATGGTTCTGGGCAGCGAGCAAAGGATGTGTGAAATGAAATATGTCATTCAAATAGAGGAAAGACAAAGACTGCTTCCAACCATAACAAGGACAATTTTATAATCAAAAGCCTTTGCCATTAATTTAATATTCTGTTGAAGATATTTAACTATATTTGATTCAGTTTATCCTGCAAAATATATGTATTTAAGAATAACATTTTTCTTTACACCCATCATTTTTCAGTGTAGGAATTGCCTATTTCAAAGGTGGAAGAATAAGGCTGTGAATTCCCATGGAGCAAGGTTGAAGTCTATTGGAATCCCTAGTAGCATTTCTAGATAGAAGAATGACATTTGTTTATGTACCTGAAATACAACCTGGTAATGTATTAATTAAAATGTATTAAGTTTTATATTTTTGTAATAATAATAATAATAATAATGGTATTAAAAGCTTACTATGTGCCAAGCACTGTTCTAATCGCTGGGGTAGATACAAGGTAATCAGGTTGTCCCACATGGGGCTTATGGTCTTCCTCCCCATTTTACAGATGAGGAAACTGAGACACAGAGAAGTTAAGTGGCTTGCCTAAGGTCACACAGCAGACAAGTGGCAGAGCTGGGATTAGAACCCATGTCCTCTGACACCCAAGCCTGTGCTCTTGCCTCTAAACCATGCTGCTTCTCTTTCTGTACTAGTCCAAGAACATGAAAATTAAATGTATACGTGAAAGTTCCATGTTTTAGGAACCAGAAGAAATTCACCAAGATAAAATTCTCAAATAATATACAAGTCAATCCTTTTTGAATTAATTGAATTCAGCAAAAAAAAAAAAAAGTTTAGCTGTGGTAATTTAGAGCTGCATTTAAATGTTATTTGGTATACCCGTATCACGTTTTGCAAAGAAAACAACAATACATGAATGATATGAATTACGAGAAAGTCCATTATTCTACTTTTTATACCCCTCAACCACATTTTTCAAACCACAACCTTCCAGACATTCTGATTTCATAAGACATTGTATTGATGCCGCATCAGCTATGACAGTGATACAATTAGCATTAGAGGCTTTTGCTTAGGTTACAAATTTGCCTGGGTAGCCTGTCAGGTCTGACAATCCCTAGTGGAAGGGGTTGAGTTAGGAACCAACGTGGCAGATCATTCGCTGTGATTGACACCTGCCACTCATATGTTGCAATGTGCTGTTGGCCTGGAACATGTACCCCAGTCCAGTGGAGAAAATGCAGCAGTGGCAGCTGGGTTGTGGCCCTGGAGGTCAGGGAATATGGAAGGGAACGGTCCCTCCTGAGGAGCTGGGATAGAGCCGTTTTGGTTTTTCTTCTGCCTCCGTGGTTTGGAGCGGCTGCGGCAGCCTGGACAGGGGAATTTGGCAGTAGTAGCAGCTCCTCCTCTGAGACTCAGCTCCTCTAGGAGCCAGGGTGACAACCTCTTTGGGTTTTTTTGTCCTGCTCCTCTCCCTGTCTGGGGTGTCTATGGTGGCCCAGATAGGGGGTAGCTCCATATAAGCAGCCGCTGGTCTCCTAAACTCCCACCCCCTGCAATCCGCACCTACAGACTCCATCCCCTCTGCCCCAGAGGTCTGCTATGGATGAAACTCCTGCTCCCACATCCGATGCCTCCCCCTGGAAGCATGATAGGGTGACTTCATTATTTAAATTATGAAGACAGTCAATCAGGATCTGATAAACCCCTCGTTTTTCAGATCACCTTGAAGGATTTGCCTAATGTATTTTAACAATGATAATAATGATGGCATTTGTTAAACACTTACTATGTGCCAAGCATTGTTCTAAGTGCTGGGGGGATACAAGGTGATCAGGTTGTCCCACGTAGGGCTCACAGTCTTAATCCCCATTTTACAGGTGAGGTAACTGAGGCCCAGAGAAGTTGTGACTTCTTTAAGTTAAGGTCGCACAGCTGACAATTGGTGGAGCCAGGATTTGAACCCACAACCTCTGACTCCCAAGCCCGTGCTCTTTCCATTGAACCATTCCATTTTAGCTTTAATTCTATTTGTTCTGACGACTTGACACCTGTCCACATGTTTTATTTTATTGTCTGTCTCCCCCTTCTAGACTGTAAGCCCGTTCTTGGGTAGTGACCGTCTCTTTATGTTGCCAGCTGGTGCTTCCCAAGTGCTTAGTACAGTGCTCTGCAGACAGTAAGTGCTCAATAAATACAATTGAATGAATGAATTGAACCACACTGCTTTACTGCAAAATATGCTGATCTGTCATGGAAGTGCCATGTCTAGACCTGACTCTCCACTGAGGGGAAATCTAGGACATGCTCTTAGATTCTTTGTTTATTGGGTCCAGAAACTCCTCCAGCTCACAGGGCCAAGTTCCACTCAGGGAAATTTCCCCAAGGCAGCGATGTTGGGAACCTTAGCTGGACACTTCTGTGGCTTTTGAGACAAGGCAATCAGTCAGTGGTATTTATTGAGCACTTCAGTGGCATTCTGAACTTGGAAGCAGCACAGTTCCAGAGCAGGGTAACGTTATAATGACTTTTCTGGTGACTCCGGCCTCAGCTGGACTTTCTTCATTTTCTTCCACCTCCCTTAGTTTCAGAGCAATTCAGTCTCCTTTAGGCTGGGGTGAGGTGATGCCCAGAACTAGAGGTCAGGTAGAGCTGTTTGGTATTGTTCTAGAGGTTGAAGCCTCTTCCCCTTCCTTTGACCCCAATTTTTCCACATCCTTGCATTATGCTATTATTTTACCAGCCACACTACCCATTATTTTCCACAATTCAAGCATTCGCCTTATAAATACATTGCAATTTCTGCATTAATGTGTGCCCACAGACCTGCTCCTTAGATGATCTCTAGTAACTTTCAGAATATGTTAGAGGATTTATAATATTTGAAAAACATCCACTATTTTTAGAATGGTTCTTACCTTTACTTCATTCAATGGCAAACGCTGAACTCTGTTCTCACAGGTGTGAATACTGGTGCAGAGAAAGTAACATGTGAGAGAGCACAGAGTAGGTAGAGAGGAGTGCTTTCCCCCTCAGCCTTGATTACGCACTGACCCATTTGGGAATGGGACTGGAACTCAGACTGGTTTTTCAGTATTTCATCAAGCCACATCAGGCATGGGCTCAGTCTCCTTGAGATCTCAAAGGTTTATCCTCACCCTGTATATCTGGGTTATCTCAGCCTGGAGCTAGTAGTTTATGGAGTGCTGGGTGGTTTGTATGAGCTGGAATTTTGAGAACTCCATCCATCTGTAGTATTTATTGAACATGTTTGGAGCACAGCACCTAAGCATTTGTGAGAGTAAAATAGAGTTAGTAAAAATAACTCCTGCCTTCAAGGGTTTTATAATCTAGTTGGCTGCCACCTTAACTTCCTTCCCTTGAGATCACTTTTGCCCCTGTATAATGGCACCCGTTATGGAAGAGTCCATGTTACTGGTGGTTTGGGTCTCTACTATCATCATCATCAATCGTATTTATTGAGCGCTTACTGTGTGCAGAGCACTGTACTAAGTGCTTGGAAAGTACAAGTTGACAACATATACAGTCCCTACCCAGCAGTGGGCTCACGGTCTAAAAGGGGGAGAGAGAGAACAAAACCAAACATACTAACAAAATAAATAGAATAGATATGGACAAGTAAAATAAATAAATAAAAAGAGTCAATCAATGAATTAGATTTTGGTCCACTTTCTAAAATATTTGGTAAAGTTTCAATCCATTAAGATTTTTCTTCAGGTACTATGAGAAATTACAACTATAGGGTCCATTAATGTGCTTCAGTGTAGGGTGGAGAGTTACTTACAAATTTATCTTTTTAACCGCCTCCAGTAATACAATCTTGCTCTAAGCAGACTGTGGTAGAAAATAAAAAAAATCTGTATGGTAATGTCCCTAAATTATGACATCCTCAAATGATTAAATAGTAATTATACTTTAAGTATTTCTTCACAATATATATTTATAAAACTACAGTTTTATAAATGATGGCTTGAAATCGGCCTTAACTTGATCCTACAATAATGAATATTTAGAAAAGCAGTATATTATTATGGTTGTAGTGTTTCTTCAGTTCTATGTATGTGTCAAGCACTGTTCTAGGCTTTAGGGTAGAAAGAAGGTCATAAGGGTGGGCTTAGTCCCTTTGCCATATGGGACTCACATTCTAAGTACTATCTCAAGTAATATATCTATATCTAGCATGTAACAATTAACAACCCCAGCAAAATTTTCTGCACAACCTCACAATCTCTTGAGATGTCCTAAGAGAGGAAGGAAATCTCCCTTAAAAATGAATGTACTCTGCCTGCATGTCTGAATCCATTCTTTCATAACTTCTAACGCTGTATGTGCCCACCCTTTTCCCCACCATTTTTAACCTCTCATTCTCTAATGGCACTTTAATCTTGTCTTCAAACACACCAACAGAGCAAAAAAACCTTTTTTGGACCCCACAGCGCTATCTCCTTCCTCCCATTCATGTCCAAACTCTGCATTGGATTTTATAATACACTGCTTCTTCCTTAATATAGGAAGCATTTAACAAATACCACAGTCATTATTATTATCATCACTATTTTCAAGTATTTTTAAGTAGTAATAGTTTATTAAGTATTCTGTGTTAATAATAATGATAACAATCATATCTATTAAGATCGCACTATGTTCCATGAACTCTACTAAGCACAGGAGTGAATCAAGATAAGCAGATCTGACGGTGTAGCACAGTTTTGTACATGTTGGAAAAGAAAATACGTGGGATAAAATCAGATACAGTCCCTGGCCCTCCAGCAGCTCATAAACTAAGAATGAGGTGGGGAGAGATTTGATGACAGATACATAAAAAATGATGGAAACAACAGAAATGAAAAATGGTAATAAAGCCAAAGATGAGAGTACAAGTTAAGGTACTGCAATCCCCCCTACACTACTTTAAATACCTTTCACATTCTGTTCTATTTATCCCCCTATCTGCAAGTATATCATTAAGTAAAATTCCTTGAGGGTAGGGAATCAGGTCTTCAATCAATCAACAGCTTTTTGTTTTTGAGCACTTACTGTGTGAAACATTGTCCTAAATGCTTGGAAGAGTACAATGCCTCAGAGTGGGGAGACATATTCCCACTGTCCCAGGTACTTATTACACTGCTCTTTGCACACCACATATTCATTCATTTAGTCAATCATATTTATTGAGCACTTACTGTGTGAAAAGCACTGTATTAAGCACTTGGAAAGTACAAATCAGCAGCATATAAAGACAGTCCCTACCCAACAAGGGGCTCAAAGTCTAGAAGGGGGAGACAGACAACAAAACAACATACTCAGTAAGTGCTATTGTTTGATTGAAATTTGTACAGAATATTTATTCCCATGTTGCTTTTTAATTAAAAAATGTGAAGTAATTAGGGGAAATTAAAAAAAATACCAAAAGTCTTAGACAATTTGTATTACAAAACATATCCTTGTGACTACTCTTATTAATACAGTAACTGTCAGACTTCAATGATGGAATTATAGTCTCTAAGAACTGGAGGGGAACATGTACGGGTTGGTCTGGATGCTTGCTTTTCTAGTTGTAGGTAACAGTTATTGAGCCCTTTCAACCTAGCCCTGCACTAGACACCTGGCACCATAAAAATATTATATAAATTGATGGCACTTTCCCAAAATGTGCCCATCTTGCCTCATCTTTTCTCATCTTGCCCGTTTGTTTTATCAATATTTTTATTTGCAATTTTGTCATTGCAAAAAAAATCAACTGTAAGTATATTTCTTTTACAATATGGAACTAAAAGTTTGTCAAATACAAAATAAGTCTGCCAAACATTTAGTTATAGTCTGATGCAGGAAATAGGTGTTATAAGTAAGGTGTCATTTTATTGGCATTAAAGGTTTATGGGAATTAGAATCAAATTTAGGTTTTTGCCGGACTATATTGTCTGAATCATTTTGGTCCCTGTAGATAAGAGGGAGAGAAACACGAGAATTTTTGAAAGCAGGAAGATAAATGGCAGCCAGCCACTAAAGCTTTTGACTAAATGGATTTATTCTAGACAGGCAACAAATATAAAATTTTGGAAGATAAACAGTGACTCCATCAGGTACCAATCTTCTATATATGGTCAGATTGTCTCTTTGAAATGCACTGTAATTTACTAAATAGCCTCCTAGTGGCATGGAGTGGGGAAAAAGTTCAACTTATTCTCAGTGTTACTTGTCAATAGATGAATCTAGTCCAATAGCTAATCAGCTTTAAAAAAACCCTCAATCAATGGTATTTTTGAGTGCTTACTCTGTGCAGAGTACTGTTCTAAACACTTGGAAGAGTGCAATAGAGTTGTTAACAACTATCTCTTCTATAACAGGAGATAAAAACTTTACAAAGCAAATTACTCTTCCTGTCCTCATGTAAGTCCAATTCATGCGATGAGGTAAGGCTTTGGAGTTGCCTACACTCCCTCTTTTGTCCCCTCCCTTCAACTGATTCAGTGGTTTCCTGACACCCCATAGACCGAATAATTTTCCATTGTCATATTAGAGAAGCAGCTTGGTCTAGTAGAAAGTGTCTGCCACTTGCCTGCTGTTTGATCTTGGGCAATTTGCCAAACTTCTCTGTGCCTCAGTTTCCTAATATACCCTCAGACCATAATTCCCCATTAGCGATAGGGACTGCATTTGACCTGATTATCTTATATCTACCTTAGGGCTTAGTGCAGTATTTAGCATGTAGTAAATGCTTAACAAATACAATAATTATAACCCATATTGCTCACTGAGGCAATGTGGTAACCTGAGATTACTGGCTCATCTTTGAGATACTTTGTTATAAAGTAATTTCCTTTTTTGTTTTGCTATTTAAGTGTTTACTATGTGTCAAACACTGCTTTAAGCTCCAGGGTAGATTCAAGTAAATTAGATTGGTCAGAGTCTCTGTCCCACATGAGGCTCAGAGTCTGAATGGGAGGGAAAACAGTAGAACTGAAGCACATAGAAGTTGAATGACTTGCCCAAGGTCATGCGGCAATCAATTGGTAGAGCAGTGATTGGAACCCAGGTTCTCTGATTTCCAGACCCCTGGTTTTTCCATTAGGCCAGGCTGCTTCTCCAGTTCACGCTGCTGCTTCTTCAAGCATTTAACTTGGTAGGCAGGTCACCAATATCCATTTTGCCATTTCCATGATAAAAATGAGATAAATGGATATTCTTGAAGGATATGTAGTAAAGTCTTTTTTTCTGCCTTCTTGGTTTCTAATTGTTGAACGCCTGGCCTGAGCAAAGCATCTACTTAGCTCCTCAGGAAGTTGAGCCCAAGGTTCTATTCATGACCATTGGCTGGGTCATGTAGCGACCTGGTGAAGCAGGCAAAGGACAAAATGCCTTTAGGGCAGTGATCATTAATGTCCACTAATTCCATTTTCCTTTCCCAGGGACTTAGTCTTCTGTGTAGAAGAAGCGCACAATAAATATGATTGATTCTGTATTTTTCCTTCTTCCCCCTGAGCACTTAAAATGTGATGGGAGTTCAGTAAGTGCTGCTGATGAGACTTTTATCTCTAACTCTTTCAAGGACGTAACAATCAATCGTATTTATTGTGATTATTACTGTGATCAGAGCACTGCACTAGCACTTGAGAGAGTACAATATAACAGAGTTGGTAGACACTTTCCCAATCCACAAGGAGGTAACAGTGTAACGTACAGTGTAATGAACAGACATTAATTTAAATAATAAAAAAAGAATATGGTACTTGTTAAGCGCTTACTATGTGCCAAGCACTGTTCTAAGCATGGGGTTCAATACAAGCTATTCAGGTTGGACACAATCCCTGTCCCACATAAGGCTCACAGTTTTCATCCCCATTTTACAGATGAGGTAACTGAGGCCCAGAAAAGTGAAGTGACTTGTCCAAGGTCACACAGCAGTCATGTGGCAGAGTCAGGATTGGAACCCATGACCTTCTAACTTCCAGGCCCGGGCTGTAGCCTCTAAGCTACGCTGCTTCCCTACGTACATCAGCTCTGTGAAACTGATGGGAGGGGTGAATAAAGGGTGCAAATCTAAACGCATTGGTGATGCAGAAGGGAATTGGGGAAGAGGAAAGCAGGACTTTGTCAGGTCAGGGAAGTCTTCTTGGAGGAGATGTCCTTTTAATAAGGTTTCGGCCATGGAGAGAGTGATTGTCTGTTGAATATGAAGAGGAATGGCGTTCCAGGCCAGGGGCAAGTTGTGGGTGAGAAGTTGGTGGTGAAACAGATGAGATTGAGTTACAGTGTGTAGTTTGGCATTAGAAAGGGGAAGTGTGAGGACTAGAAGTAATAGGAAAATAGTGAGGTAAGGTAGGAGGTGGCAAGGTGATTGCTTTGAAACCGAGGGTAAGGAGTTTCTATCTGTTGCGGAGGTGGATGGGCAACCGCTGGAGGTATTTGAGGAGTGGGGAATCATGGACGGAATGTTTTTGTAGAAAAGTGATCCAGGCAGCAGAGTGAAGTACGGACTGACATGGGAAGAGACAAGAGCAAATTTCGGGCAAATTTTAGGTGTTGTGAAGATTGAACCAACAGGATTTGGAATTAAAGTTTGATGCCCGGACATCTGCAGTTGAGACCCAGTCACAGCTTAGGGGTCCTGTGACTGATACCTTCTACTCAGTTTGCCTGCCATAGCTATGTTGAAGAGGTGGCATCCTCTGGTAAGTTAAGAAACCTAGTTCACATGAAGCAGGCGGATTATTCTTATGAAAACCGTACTTCTTTGAGTCTCTCCCAATTTGAGCAGTATAGAATTTTATAGTTCCCTCTCCACCAGGATAATTTTGAGTTATGTTTCAAACATTTCAGGCATTGACCACTATTATTCCTACATATTGCAAAAACTGTGCAACTCCACTTCACATAAAAAAGAGCCAAAGATAAATTTCAAGGCTCTGACTATATTTCAACATTCTCTCTGAGCACATCTCCAATAGAGCAGCATTGTATATTGAGAAAGTTACTGAAAATGGTCCCCGTAAGCACATAAAATCTGATCATTCATTTGAATTTAAATGACAGCTTCACTGACAGAAGTCAGGTTGTGCTTTTTAAATGCTCCAGCTCAGCATTCTTCTTTGAGACTGCCTGGATAGTCAGATAAGAAAAACTGACATCTTTTTTCGGCCCCTAGATCCCAATGAGGTGCTTTCCTTGGGGTATATTTGGACTATCACAGGCAGATATAATCTGTGAGCTCACTGTAGGCAGGGAATGTGCCTGTTTACTCTTATATTGTACCCTACTTAGCACAGTGCTGTGCACACAGTAAGCACTCATATATGATTGACCGACTGACATGGAATTACGAATTCCCAACAGGATGCAATAGAGAATTTTATGTGGGCCCCAATAACCATGACTGAACCAGACTTCCAAACAAGATAATAGTCAAAATCACGATTTCATTTAGCACAAATCAGGGAAAGATTGCAATAAAAATACTAAAATCAGGTTTTGCAGCCTAATAACCCTTCCAAGGTTCAGAACTGTTGGAGCAGTTGCAGTGAAATAAGAAAGTTGGCTCCTCATGACTGTAACGAAACAGAGGCTCACACAAATCTGTGGTGGAACATACAGATCAAGCTAAAAAAACATGTGTAACCAGTGGTGAGATGCCAAAAGTGAAGAGGTCCAGGAAAATACTGACTCACCAAAGTGAAAGACTTTTACACAAAACTAACAAAGGTCTAGGGCCCTATAAGCCCCACTACAACACTACTGAATAATGGGACTATCTTCAGTCCCACACCAATATCCATACGAATGGTGTGAACTCTATGATAAACTCTGAACATGACTTTCACCATCTAGAACAAGGCCCTTCTAAATATAGAAAACTGGTCAAATTATGTAGGTACAACCTTACCTGCACTGTAAAAGGAAGTAACTGGAGCAGTCATAGTCATGAATAATGATAATAACCGTGGTATTTTTAAAATGCATGCTATACGCCAAGTGTTCTACCAGGGCTGGGATAGATATACATTGATCAGGTCAGACACAGTCCCTGTCCCACATAATAATAATAATTATGGTACTTATTAAACACTTACTCTGTGCCAAGTGCTGTTCTAAGCCCTGGGATAGATAAAGTTAATCAGTTTGGACACAGTCCCTGTACCTCATTGGGCTCACAGCCTTAATACCCACTTTATAGATGAGGTAACTGAGGCCCAGAGAAGTGACACACAGTAGACATGTGGCAAAGCTGGGATTAAGACCCAGGTCCTTCAGATTCCCAGGCCTGGGCTTTATCCACTAAGCCATGCTGCTTGTCACAGGGGACTCACAGTCTAAGTAGCAAGAAGAGGAAATCATTGTTGGAAATTTTAGTGAGTTCAATTCCTCAGATTAAAAAAAGTTTCAACAGTGAGAGAGACAAGATCAAGGGTTGTAGTGGGAGAAAAATAGGGCTAGGTAGATGATAGAGAGCTGATTGAGTACCTTAAAGACAATGGTGAGGTGTTTTTGCTTGATGCAGAGCTAGCCAGACAACCACTGGAGGCTTTGGAAGAGTATGGAAACGTGTGTGTGTGTGTGTGTGTGTGTGTGTGTGTGTGTATATATATATATATATATATATGGTTTTTTGATAGAAAAATGATCCAGGCAGGTGGGAGAGTGAAATATGGATTGAAAAGGGAAGAGACTAGGAGCAGGGAGGACAGCAATGAATCTGATGCGGGGATATGCCAAGTACTTAATCAGATCACAGACTTTTCAAATACTTACTGCTCCCTAAAGTTAGGAAGAATCTATGGAAAGAGTTGATGGAAGTATTCGGGGAGTGGATGTGTCTCCTGTCCCCTTGGGCTCAAAAAATAATATTGATTAATTGATTCAGCACCATGAAGTCAGTCCAAATTTATGGACAGCGCTCCTCCTATTTGGAAAATTTCTCAAAGATTTACCATTTTCTAGACAACTTATCAAAGCGACTGTTCCCTTTCTGAAGTATAGTAGGGGTCAGTTTGGGCATTTATAGGGTAAAGGAGGTGGGTCTGGGGGAAGTGGCTGGTACATCTGGGTCCTGCCTGAGTTTTTTACGTGGATTCACAAGGAAGCAGAAGAAAATACCATTTCCTGTTTTCCCTTCCACTTGTTTGCAGTTTACTATTGGATTTCAAAAGGCACTGACATTCCCCGGGCTTGTGAGGTGAGAAAAATCTCTCTCCTACTCCAAATTCCAGGTAGTCATGACTCCCTGGGAAACAAAATATCTGCTGTCATGTGAATCAACATAGAGTGTCCACCATAGCCACACTCCCAGGTCCAGTGTGAGTGAGTTTGTCTGTTGATTCAGGCCTTATGGACCACAGGGAGTTCACAGTGTAGGAAATAGGGGAAGGAGAGACACACAAGGAAAGAATAACAGAACATAGTCGACAAAAACAATAGAGCAGAAGTTCATTACTGAGGGGAGTGTACAGTCTTCTGGTCCTTCACCTCTCCGGGCAGAGCTATCCGTGGCCCAGGACACCCTGATGTTTCCAATGTTCGAAAGGTTGGAAAGGCAGCTTCTGCTAGCTCTTCCATTCTGTGTGGGCAGAGAGAGAGATGGAAGCAGAGAGGGTGGCTATCACACTGGTTTGTCATTAGGTGGCTTCTGTATGAACCCTGGATTCTAAATGATTTGTGGGCTTGGTAAGGACACTGTTGCAGTTCAAAATAGGACCATTTTCTGAAATCCGGTGCATGTAAAAATGTTTTCCTTCAGGATTATTTTTCCAAACCTTATACCATAATTTAGCAGTATTTTCTCTTCTGAGTCAACCGGGTCCATGTAATTTACTGTTCCTGATATTAGTGTTGGAAATAAATGTTAGCCCTCTAACTTTCATAATTGCCCTAATGCTGGCATTCTACATGTACAGTGCCAGGTAATGTTGGAATTTTTTCCATTGGGATAACACAAAATCAGCAAATGCTACTGTGTTCAGAGAACAAAGCATTCTGATTAGAAAAATCTTTGTTGTTTTTTTAACCCTGAAATTTTACCTGAAACCTTTATAATTCATGCCAAACATCTACTTTTCAGTGACATTTTGGGTTTTTTTTTAAATGTCCAATGTCCTACAAGGATGAAGAGGTGAACGCTAATCTTGAGATGCCAGGAAGGTTGCTATATTCAGAATCATGTGACCAAGATAACCTGTACCTACCCCAGCACTTATTTTACTTGTACATATCTATTCTATTTATTTTGTTAGTGTGTTTGGTTTTGTTCTCTGTCTCCCCCTTTTAGACTGTGAGCCCACTGTTAGGTAGGGACTGTCTCTATATGTTGCCAATTTGTACTTCCCAAGCGCTTAGTACAGTGCTCTGCACATAGCACTCAATAAATATGATTGATGATGATGATAAGCTAAAGAAATACTATAAGAAATGGACAGATATTTTAAATTAGTGAGGTAATAGTTATAAAGATTCATTTTTTAACTAACTAACAATTCCTGAATGGCAAACCTGTTCTAATATTATTGAGTAAAGCATTAAAATGGGATGTGAAAAGGTGAAAGTGTACCGTCACCTCTAAAAGAAGCAGCGTGGCTTGGTGGAAAGAGCACAGACTTTGGAGTCAGAGGTCATGGGTTCAAATCCTAGCTCTGCCACTTGTCAGCTGTGTGACTTTGGGCAAGTCACTTCACTTCTCTGTGCCTGTTACCTCATCTGTTAAATGGGGATTAAGACTGTGACCCCACATGGGACAACCTGATCACACTGTAACCTCCCCAGTGCTTAGAACAGTGCTTTGCACATAGTAAGTGCTTAACTGTCATTATTATTATTATCATTAAAATGATGTAAAATGAGGGATTAAACCTAACCCTTTCCGTTCTCTGCACTGAAATCTACTCTGACATTAGACATTAAGCAATGCAAATATGCATTTAGTTAGGACTATTTTTAAGAAATTACACATATGTAATATACTTTGGAAGCCATTCCTCATTTGGAAAATGAAACATTCTGCAAATTTTTTCCAGAGTCATAATATAGTGACAAAACATCCAACGTAAGATTGAATACCATACTTCCCCACAAATGATTTGGACTGAATCATGTCTGGTCATGAAGAAAGGGACTCTATCTTTTAAGTTTAGGCTGCGTTCTTCCAGGGTAGTTCTTCTTTCAAGGTATGCTTTCTGATGTTAAAGGTTTTTGTTTGTTACAGAATATTTCTAAATTATCTGCTCCAGATATTCTGGAGTAGTGCTCTACTTTTTCAAGTCCCCAAACAGGGTATTTGTTCTGTTGAACTTAATTTAATGATTCGCACATTTTTATTATATGTATATCTATTCCTATTTGTTATTCCATAATTATACAACATACATTATATCAGATCACACATTTTTACATTCCTATATTACATATCGTATATTTGTTCTCATGCTGATTCTTTCTAATAGCAATACAGTTTATTTTTAGTACCATGCAGTTTTCCAGTGCTCTGTTCCTCAGTATAGTTCCTCTTTTCTACTCATTCCTCTTTTTTAAATAAGTTGATTGCCATTGTACTACAGAATGAATACTTCAATTGTGTTGTTTACTTTTTCAAAGACCTGCATTTTATAAGAAAGATCTGCTAAATCTTGGATTAAAGTTCAACATTCCCTTGAAAATAAGATTTTCTGATTTTGTCATCAGAATTCAATTACTCTTTGATTCTAACTTTGTTACACGTTAGTAGTACCCAGAGGAAGGCAGAGAACTTGAGATTTAATGAGGTGTTGAACAAAGCTAAGTGAATAAGTAAAAGCTGAAATGATATCACCACTTTCATGACCTGCTTTTCTGGTAGCAGTCTTACTTGTTTTCAGTTTATAAATAAATGGATAGTGCATACTGGTCAGTCTTTTTGATTTGATAATTATCTACTCAGTTCTAATAGCTCCAATGGCCTATGTATTTGAGGGTCTTTGAGCAGATATAATTGCATGCCTAATGGATTACATAATGCTACATGGTTAAAGGCAACCTTTTCATATTTGTAGAAAAACATCACCATTAGATGGTATGTGACTTAGGATTACTGCACCCAACAAATGTTCAATAAATATCCCTGACTGATTGAATTACCCTTTACCATGACCATTGCCTATTACCTCTCAACTAACCACATCCATGTGGTACACGAAGAGGGAGAATAAGATACCTCAGAAAAGAAGTCCTGGGTCTTTTTGTTTTCTTTGTTTTACGCTTTTTCTTTCTGATAATGAATGGCATAGGAAATGCCTATCTCCTTCTTAAGAAGAGACTTACAGGTGACCAATATTAAAGGCAAAGCAAACTATGGAGGCAAAAGCAAACTGAAGCTATCAGAGGCGGTCTAGTGTGACAACGATGTAAATTGTTGAATGCAGGCTCGAATCCTGTTTGCCTGCTGAAAAAGTCACCCGAGCACAGTAAATTACTGGGAAAATCATATACTGAACCTGGACCTCAATACCATCATCCTTTCCAATGAAGCTCATTATCTGTCTTTTCTGCTCTTGAGGACTATTACCAGGAATAATGGAACAATTCTGAGCTCCTTAGAAAACAAGAGGCTCATACATTAACAGTAATTGTAAAGATTTAGGGAAAACGTACTCATTTTCCTGAAGTTATGGAATAATGCAAATTTAAAAAGTAGTACAAATTATCCTCAGATGTCAATACTCCCCAAATGTGTTGGGTACATTTCCTTATCTACAGTTTCTGATGGAAATTTCAAATTTTCAATTATCTCTTTAAAAAAGTTCACCTTTAGCTAGTATCCTTACCATCAAGCAATGTGGCTTAGTGGGTATAGCACTGGCTGGGAGTCAGAAGGACCTGGGTTTTAATCCCAGCCCTACCACTTGTTTGCTGTGTGACATTGGGCAAATCACTTCACTTCTCTGGGCCTCAGTTCTCTCATCTGGAAAATGGGGATTCAGAGTGTGAACCCTTTGTGGGACTGGAACTGCACACGCCAGGCTGAGTGGCATCTTGCTAGGGATGCAACTGCATCTTGAAATAGCCTAGTGCCTGAGGTTAAAGTGTATTTTGGGAGTCTGAATTTTCAAGCCGATTTGATTGCATAGATCTGTCGAAAAACTAGGAAAGTGGAGTGCAGGTTCAGTATGAGTTGCAAATGTGTATTCTAGAGAAAGAAAGAGATTAAAAATTCCTCGAAATCAATCTCCAGGAGCCTCCTACATATTAACATATACCATGAACTTTTAGAGTGACAAAACTTTAATATTTTCCTGAGGCTTTGGTGTTTAAGTTCATTGGAGCTAGAGAAATTAGAAGTTCCATATTAATATGCAGAATTTCTGTTAAATCCACTCACTTTCTTCTGGCTGTTTTGTTTTCTGTTAATGAAAGGTGACTTACACAGAGTTTGGCAACCCCAATCCTCAGGGATGTAATTAACCAGTCTGACTCTATGGAGTCTGTTGTGCTTCAAGTTCCTGAACAAAGTTGTAGTCGGTTGCCATGGATTGCCCATTTCCACTGTGAATTCTTCAAGTATTCTACCCTTCTTTCCCCACCACCCCCTACCCTGCTCATGATCTGTATGGCTTCAAGAACATTCACCAGCAATCGCTTAATTAGAATCAAACAAGCTGCAAAAAAAGTCAGTGAAAGCCTACATTAACTATGCAATGAAGATGAAAGAATTTTAGAATCAATGTCTCATAGGTTTTAAAATATTTTGCTGATTACTACAAGCAGTTTCAAAAAGGCTTATCTAATAAACGCTTAACATCTTGAAATGTGCCCCTGTGTCGAAGCAGTGAACTGATCTGTCTTACAAAGCCACCTGTTGTTCAACAGTATTTCTAAAAGAACTCCATGTCAACAGCCCTCCTGGACCAGAATTTAGATTTGCTTCGCTTTTGCAAGTGACATGTGGAAAGATGCATAGTTCTTGGGAGGAAAAAAAAAGTTTCCAGTTAATTCATAGATTTAAAAAAAATAAACATTTAGGCCAAGCTAAACGAGACTTTTCCCTAAGGACGTGGTGTTCTCATACAAGAGAAGCAGTCACTTTCTGGTTATCTAGCACTCCCGTGAGCTAAGGTTTGGAGTTTATCCGGAATTTTAAATTGGTTTATTCCCTCTGAGTGTGCAGGAAAGTAAACTGGTCAATACAAATAAAACGATTGAACTGGAGACGAATTCTGAAAAAATGGCCAACCTCCCTTACATTGGGCATCTCTCCAAGAGTAGCACATTCATAAAGCCAAGCTCTCTGTGCATTTTATATTTGGCTCTCCTTACTGCTCCACAGCTTGTAGTAGACTCCTTGAGGGAAGAGATCTGTCTACCAATTCTATTGCATTTTCTCAAGTGCTTAGTACAGAGCTCTGCATACACAAAGATTTATCAATAAATGCCATTGATTGATTCATTTGTTTCTTTCAAACCAACCTTCTGTCTCTACCCTTTCCTGGTCTAAACCACCTCTGATCCCTGATTTATGTTCTCTCCTAACCCCAGAACTGTCTTCTCCACCCAAATCTATGAAGTACTCAGCCCTTCCCCTTCTGAATGCCTCCTAAAATCTCACTCTCTCTCGTCGGCTTTCTACAACTAATTCCGAACAGCTTTAGCCTCATCACCCTAACAGCCACTGCACCATGTACTTACGGGTGTATGTATATCCGTCCACAGTACTTGTGTTGATATAAACATTTTAGTGAACGAATGTACTTGACTCCCTCTCCCTTCTGTGTCATCTATGCACTTGGATCTGTCCCTTTGGGCACTTAGGATTCACCCCACCTGTAGCCTTTTGTACATAGACTTAATCTATATTAATGTCTGTCTTCCCCATAAACTGAAAGCTCATTGTCGACAGGGAAACAATTTTGTTGTACCTACTTTTCCAAGCACTGAGTACCATGCTCTGCACACAAGCGATACCAGTGATTGACTGAACACTTACTTTTACATTTACTTATTGTGATTCCACCATCTGAAAAAATAGTTGTGCCCTCCATCAGTACATAAGCCCTATATAGACAGGTAATGCAACATATGCTTCTTTTGCACTTTTCAAGCACTTAGTACAGTAAATGCACTCAGCAATCATTCAATAGCTACAATTCTTCTTCCATTGCCAGATCTTCTATACCTGCAGGTAGCATAATAGGTGGAATGCAAGTTATCTCTACTTCTGCCTTATGTTTTCTATTTTTGTTCAGAGATAGGGGAAAAAGGACTTGCTTGAATTTTTTTTTTCCATACATGTACTCTTCATATTTATCAAATGTAAGTCATGTGCATTATAATGTAACTGGTGGAATACCTGACTGAGAGATGTAAGAGGCATACAGAGGAATTTAGTATCGGTATTAATGAGCTGATGAAAAATTCCAAGGTTAGTTCCCTGACACAAATCCGTGTCCTCAACACCACCCTCTCTACTGAACTCAATTCCCTAGCTCATCTATCCCTCCATTGACCTTGTACCATCACCTTCACAACGTGTTTCCTCCACTTTTGTGTACAAGATGCAGAGCACTGCTGGAAAAAATCCAGATACCAGGCTGTCACCCGTCTTAAAATTAATCCTCACTTGCTTTGAATCTGTCCTCTCCTTTGCCTGAAAACAATACCTCTTCATCTTTATTAACTTCCATTCTCACTGCCCATAAAATCATCATCATATGGTCTCCCTAAAAATCTCCCCTGCTCCTCTCCTGTCCTTTATTCCTGTCTCCTCTTTGACTCTCCCATCCTTCCCAGCCATATCTTGAGGAGGTGCCCTGGCTCCTCTCAAAATCTATCCCCTCAGCCCATCCTTTTGCGCTTAATCAAAACACTTGTCCCTCCTTACTCCCTTTCCTGACCACCATCTTCATGTTCTCATCGCATGTTCTGGTGGCTACTTTCTGTGCTTTCAAACATACCTCTGTACCCCTCTCTTAAAAAGGTCTCTTGACCCCATGACACCTTGCAAGTACTACCCCATCTCCCTTCTTCCATTCCTCCCCAACCTCCTTGAGCTAGTTAACATTCATTGTCTCCACTGTCTTTCCTCTAACTCTCTCCTTGACCCCTTCAAATCTGGCTTTTCCCTGTTTTACTCGATGGAAAATGCAGTCTTTAAGGTCAACAGTGTCGTCCTTCTCGATACATCCAATGGCCACTACTCCAGCTTAGTCATCTTCAATATTTTTTCTTCCTTGAACACATTGTTTCACCTGGAAACATCATTTAACTTTGGCTTCAATGACACCATCCCATCCTCCTATTCCTCTGGCCACAAATTTTCAGTCTCTTCCACAGGTTCCTCCTCTTCCTCCCACCGTCTAACTGTGGAAGTCCCTTAAGACAACATCTTCCGTCAAACCAAGATGTTAAAACAGTGGCATTTGACTAAGTCCATAAGAGATGGACCATAGAGATGCTTGGATCTCAGTAGTTAGGTATTAGCAGGGTATCTGACACTCTGCAAACTATCCAACCACTATATTAATGATAATAATAATAATAATAATAATAATAATAATAATTGTGGTACTTGTTAAGAGCTTACTAAGTGCCAGGCACTGTGCAGAGCACTGGGATGGATACAAGCAAATCAGGTTGGACACAGTCCCAGTCCCATGTGGGGCTCACAGTCGCAAACCCATTTTACACATGAACTGACTGAGCCACAGAGGAGGGAAGTGACTTCCCCAAGGTCACACAGCAGACAAGTGATAGAGCTGGGATTAGACCCCAGACCCGTGCTTTATCCACTATGTTATGCTGCTTATCTTAAAGTGACTTTCCAGTACTATTAAGCTAGTACAGAATGAAGATATCTGCAAGGAATTCTGAAGTAACCAAAATTCTCCAAAAAGAACAGCAAATAGGAGTTGTGATTATCGAGGAAATCCCCAGATCCACCCCCACAGTCAAATGACTGTGTTTGCTGGGAAGATTTTCAGTCCAAGAGCTTGCAAAAGCACCCCCCCCACCTGACTCTTTTACTGACATTTTCATTTTTTCATTTTCCCTATTTGAATGCTCTATCCTCACCAAACCACATTCTAAATCAATGAGTGGTATTTACTTATTTTGTAAACTCCTTGTGAGCAGGGATTATATCTACTAATTCAATTTTAAATACCGTTGATTGATTTACGGAGTGCTCACTGTGTGCAGAGCATGCACTAAGACCTTGGGAGAGGACAATACGATAGAGTTGGTAGACGCAATCCCGGCCTTCAAGGAGTTTAAAATCTTGTCTAGCATCCAAACTATTCTGGATTAATTTGCCAGGACCCAAGTACTTCTACCACTCCCGTTATCTCTATGGATTCATGTATACTCAGTCAGTGGTATTTAGTGAGCATTAGTTGTGTGCAAAGCACTGTGTTAAACACTTGGGAGAGTACAGAACAGTAGAGTTGGTGGACAAGATACACACCCGTAACAAGCTTACAGTCTAAACAGACAGACCGACAAAATGAATTAATAGTTTATATGTACATAGGTGCTCAGGAGGAGGGTTGGGGCATTTAACAAATATCCAAAGAGTCCAGTTCTAAGTACATAGATGACATAGAGGTTGAGAGAGAACTAGGGAAAAGAGATCTTAGTTGGGGGAAGCTTCTTATTTATGTAGTATAGTCATAATAATAATAATGATGGCATTTGTTAAAGGCTTACTATGTGCAAAGCACCATTCTAAGCACTGGGGAGGATACAAGGTGATTGGTTTGTCCCATGTGGGGCTCAGAGAATTAATCCTCATTTTACAGATGAGGTAACTGAGGCCCAGAGGGTCACACAGCTGTCAAGCACCAGAGCTGGGATTAGAACCCATGACCTCTGACTCCCAAGCCCGGGCTCTTTTCCACTGAGCCACACTGCTTCTTTGAATTATATTTTTCTGTGTTTTTTCTAATGGTGTTTAAGTGCTCACTATGTGCCATGCACTGTACTAAGCACTGGGGTAGATACTAGATAATTTTACAGATGGGGTAACTGAGGTACAGGAAGTTAAGTGACTTGCCCAAGTTCATATAGAATAATAATAATAATAGTGATGGCATTTATTAAGCACTTACTATGTGCAAAACACTGTTCTAAGCACTGGGGAGGTCACAAGGTGATCAGGTTGTCCCAAGGGAGGCTCAAAGTCTTAATCCCCATTTTACAGATGAGGTAACTGAGGCACAGAGAAGTTAAGTGACTTGCCCAAAGTCACACAGCTGACAATTGGAGGAGCCAGGATTTGAATAATAATAATAATAATAATAATAATAATAATAATAGTAATAGTAATAATGGCATTTATTAAGTGCTTACTATGTGCAAAGCACTGTTCTAAGTGCTGGGGAGGTTACAAGGTGATCAGGTTGTTCCGGGGGGGGGGGCTCACAGTCTTAACCCCCATTTTACAGGTGAGGTAACTGAGGCACAGAGAAGCTAAGTGACTTGCCCAAAGTCACACAGCTGACAATTGGCCGAGCTGGTATTCAAACCCATGACCTCTGACTCCAAAGCCCGTGCTCTTTCCACTGAGCCACGCAGAGCTAGAGTCACATAGAAGACAAGTAGCAGAGCTACTGGATTAGAACTCAGGGCATGTGCTTTATCCACTAGGCCATGCTGCTTCCATTTGTGTATTTTTATACTTACAGATTGTATCTTTATGATTCAATTATATGTTTACTAGGTTTTTTTTTTATCTCTGCTTTCTTCTCTCCTCATAGATTATCAACTCTTTGGGAATATGCACCGTGCTTCCTATTTGTTTTCTTCATACCTCTCCATACTTCCTAGGACAGTTAATATGTTGCTATGACTAACAGAGGAATAACTGTTGATTTGGTGCCCATAGAGAGAAAAGCAAAGTCTAAATGACTCAGATTTATAAGTAGTGGGGTTTGTGATGGAAGCATCAGTAAGCCATGTTGTGAAGGTGTTACAATACGTCTGGGTCTTTAATGGATTCTTTCTAAGCCTTCTGTGATCATTAAAGGAGTTCACTTTAATGAGAGATCTGAACCCACTCATCCTAGAGATGCCAGATCAGTTGAGTCCTCAGAGATAGATCTTTTAAATTGAATTCTCTCCTTGGGGCTTCAGATCTGGGCACATGCATTGGAGCCTGCAATTTTGCTGGTAATCAATGATATTTATTTCAGTATTCTGGAGTAGCGATAGACAATATTCACAAACCCAGTTATCTCCAGCACAAGCTCTATAATGACTACAATGATAAATTGATTAAAACAGAAAATGAAATGTGTGCAGATTTGCCCTCAGTTTCTTCAATGACTATTTTAGTGAGAGCGATTTCAGGACTTGGTTTGAGAAGGTAGGTAATTTATTTGGATGGTTGCCAAAGTGTGAAGCTGAACTTCACAAATAGGAACCCTGTGGATTTTTCTCCATTGCACCAGACATTTGTGCCTTTTCTCTGACATGAAAGAGCTAGTTCTCCGTGTTAGGATCAGTGATTATTCATCCTTCATGTTTGTTTAATCAAGGAAATCCCCGGAGCAGAAACTGTGCCAAATTGCTGTATATTAAATTAATCTGAAGGTTTACTGATGTAGAACAGAATCTTCACTGAACTAAGGACACAACTAAATTATGGAAATGAAAAGTTAGTATCTTGTTGGCACCAAAGCTTCTAAATAAACAGGATCCTTTTAATCAAACTGATGGCATATCAAAAAAAAAAGAACACATCCAGTGTTGAAACTGATGGCTTAGGCTACATTATGTGGTATTTTCTAAATTAGAGCTTAAACTGGCATATGAAAAGCACAGTGAATCATTGAAAGTTAAAATTTCTTCCTTTTGTCATTAATCTAAAACTGTTTTGACTATATCATTAACTTCAGAGGACAAAATGACGTGATTCAAATTACATTTGATCTTTGAGTAAAGGTATGTCTTCTTGAATTTAGGTGACTTTGAGATCTGCATATTACAGGTGCATGGAGAAGCAGCGTGGCTTAGTGGAAAGAGCATGGGCTAGGGAGTTGGAGGATGTGGGTTCTAATCCCGGCTCCACCACTTGTCTGCTGTGTGACCCTGGGCAAGCCCCTTACTTTTCTGTGCCTGTTACCTCATCTGTAAAATGGGGATTGTCTGTGAGCCCTATATGGGACAACCTGATTCCCTTGTATCTACCCCAGCGCTTGGAACAGTGCTTGGCACATAGTAAGCGCTTAACAAATACCATCATCATTTAAGGAGCAGTTCTTTGGCCCCAAGAAAGTTTCCTCACTCTATTTTGTTGGACTAAAGAAGCAGCGTGGCCTAATGGATCGAGCACGGACCTGGAAGTTAGAAGGTCATAGTTTCTAATCTTGACTCTGCCACATGTCTTACCAACTGATGTGGAAGTGCCTATTTCAATCAACTACTTTGTAAAAATGGGCAAGGTCAGCAATACTGGAGCAAAAACCTTTTGAAATCTCTCCCGAGGGTGTTCTTTTTTAGAGGAGAAATTGGCAAAGGAGGTACTTCAAGGAGAAGAAAGCAGAGATACAGCAGTTTTGAAGTGCTTAGAACAGTGCTTTGCACATAGTAAGCGCTTAACAAATACCATAATTAGTCCTATTATTAATGACTCCAGATGCCTGTTAGTGGCGATTTTTCCATTGCCTCTTCTTATCATCTTTCTCACCTTTTCCTTCCTCTCTTAGCCCCACAGAGGAATGAAAGTGATGCCAAGTCACCAGTCAACCTTGCCAAGCCAACTTTCATTGCAAGTTATGACAACAACTCATTTGTTGTGTTTTTCTTGTTGCTGTAATAGTAGCCCAGGAGGCTGGGAAAATACCTCTTTCACTTGTAAGCACCCTTTAAACCCACAGGACATACAGATTCAAACAGAAAACACCTCCATAGTCCTTACAGTGCCCTGCCAGATCCTCTGTGCTCTGATGGAAACAAAGCTTTCCTCCCCAACTCTAAAGATAGTAGCCAAAATCTTGAACAGATGAGGCATATTGGTAGCGGCAGTTGAAGAGTGAAATAGGTGAGGCATGGGTTTGTACTCAGGTTTGCTTCAGAAAGTCCCTGGGAGAAGAGAAGTTCCCTTCCTCTCATAAGGCACAAACAATGTTTTCCCTTGGGTGTACGCCATATCATTCTCTTCCTATGGGAGATTCCGGTTAAGCTGTGCCCCATTTGCAACATAGAGCCTAAACTGGGGAGTTAGCTGTTTCTTATCTCTGAGAAAGGGCTAAAAGGTGGGAAACGGGCCCCTTTTCTGACAGTGACCCACCCGTCTTGCACTTCTGCCATCTACTAAGTTCTCAGGCCAGAATGCCAGAGTACATAGTAGGTAGACATGATGCCTGTCCCTGAAGGAGCTTGTCATTCCTTACAGGGACAGAGGAACTGTCCATGGAGTCACTATAGGTCGGAGATTAATCAACAGCAAAAGGCAACACAAGTGGAGAACTGTTGGGAAAGTGGAGGGGGTTCCGTGGACACAGAATGTCCCACCTCCATCTACAGTCGTTCTGGTAGAGCATCTGCAGTGTTTTCTTGGTAAAAATACAGAATCGGTTTACCATTGCCTTCTTCTACACAGTAAACCTGAATATTTACTCTCAACTCTCTCCCATGCCACTGCTGCCCAGCACAGATGAGTTTTAACTTACGGCAAGATTGCCTTCTGCTTGCTAGCCACTGCCAAAGCTAGGAATGGAATGGATATGCCTCTACCTGACTCTCCCTCCTGAAGCCGAGACTGGTAGAGTACTGGAAACTGTCCAGGTGAAATCCTGAAAGGGTACAATTCTCCAGTATTGTGATATTATTCAGCTGCTAGTGACAGGAGGGGGATAGCATAAACATAAGAAAACTCCATCTGGATGTGATAGGGTTAGGCTGTGAATGGATTACATGTGACTGAATGAAAAACACCAATTCTTTTATCTTTAAATTGAACTATTGTATAAATCAAACATATGGTGTGTTAAAATATGTTTGGAAGCTTGTGGCAAAATGTACAAAAAACAGGATTTGGACTTTGAAGAAAGGTATATTGTAAAGCTTATATAAACAGCATATAGAGCATAGGCTTGTATCAAAATAGTTGAGACATGTATTTGAAGAAAAGCATTCCTCAAAACATATGATACTTTAACTCCATTTTCCCCTACTTTGAAGGGAACATACGTCCAGTGTATAAGTTTGGGTAGGCCAACAGAACTGTGGAAAAAGGTGTTAGTTCTGATTTATTTGTTTTTTTAATGCTTTTCTTTGATGCAGTAGCACAAAGCTGAACTTATACATCTTTCAAAACAGGGTAGACTCAAGATCATCATCTCTCCTGGCTATTATCTAACTGTTCAAAATATTTAAAAAAGTCATAAAACAGAGAAATAATAATCAATCACTCGGTGGTATTCATTGAGTGATTACTATGTGCAGAGCAATACAACAGAATTTGCAGACACATTCCCCGCATAACAAGCTTAGTAAGGACCAGAAACTGAATTTTGGGTTTAACAAGTAGATTTTTATGTTTGCCATAACTTGATGCATTTGCGTATGTAAGTCATTGATCGGTTAGTGATTCTCATTCATATATGATTTACTGAGCAAATTCAGGCTGTAATGGAGAGAATGGAAGTAATAAAATCCTTTTCAGACTGAATGCTATATGAAACCCTTGATTCAAAACCTCTAACTGCAATTATGTTACCTACACAGTAACTAGGGCTATGGATTTATGGAATTGTGTTATGGTAGACTGAAAAGTATGCAAACCATATACCCAAATGTTATTGTTATAGACACAAAAAAGTTTTTAGACTTTGTCAAAGTTCTACAAAGACAAAACATGGCTTCCCTCATTTCATTGGCTATCTTGGTCCAGAATAGAGACCTACTGCCTCTTTCCTTTCCTCCTGCTTCTTCCTTATTCATTCTACATACAGGCTTCTTTCCAAAGTCACTCGCAACCTCCTACCTTCCAAATCCAATAAACTCTATCCTAATTCTCTTCTACTTTATAGTCTTCTTGAGCACTGTGGACTACTCTCTTCTCCAGGAAATACTATGTAGCTTTTTTTTTTTTTTTTGAAACAGTTCTCTTTTGGCTTTCTGGGAATTGCATCTTCATCTCTTTTCATTCATTCAGAAGTATTTATTGAGTGCTTACTGTGTGCAGAGCACTGTACTAAGAGCTTGGGAAGTACAAGTTGGCAACATATGGAGATGGTCCCTACCCAACAACAGGCTCACAGTCTAGAAGCATCTCAACTCCCAACTGTAAAAGATCCTTCAAGATTATGTTGTGGGTCCTCTGTTCATTTTACAGTCACATTTAGCGTGTGTATCCATGACTTTGTCTTACCTCTCTTCTGATGATTCCTAAATTAACTTTCTAGCTCAGTTGCTCTCTTCCAAAATCTTGCATTTTCTCCTGTCTGCTTTAGCTTTAATAAATCCCACCAGAGCCTCAAGCTAAATGTCCTAATCTCAGCTCCTCATTTTCAATCCCAAATTCTCCCCTCTCATAGTTTTCCTATCACTGTTGATAACACCTTCATCCTTCCCATCTCTGAATCCTGGGACCTTGGCATTGTCCTGGATTCACACCTTTTTTTCAGTCCCCATATTCAGTTTGTTCATAGTTTTCCTTCAACATTTCTAGGGTGTGCCCCTTCCTCTCTCCATGCATATGGCAGTCACCGTGGATCCAATACCTGTCATATTCTGGAATGACTCTAGGCAGACCTCTCTAGTTCCAGCATCTTCCTTTTCCAATCAAAACTTCCCTCTGATGCCCCATTCATTTTCCAAGTCTTTCCTTTTTTTTAATGGTATTTGTTAATAGCTTCTTATGTTCCAGGCACTGTACAAAGTTCTGGGGTAGATTAATAGAATAAGCAGGTTGGACATAGTCTTAATCTCCACTTTACGAATGTACCTGAGGCACAGAGAAGTTAATTGACTTGCCTGAGGTCACACAGCAGACTAGAGGCAGAGCAACTTGTGGCAGAGCATTAGGACCGAGATCCTTCTGATTCCCAGCTCCATGCTCCATCCACTAGGCTTCACTTTTTCACACAGTGTGCTTTTTGCATATTTTTTGGCATTCCTCAAAACATTCAAAGGATTACCCATTCTTCACTGAAGAAGCGGAAACTCCTGAGCACCAGACTTCATGCATTCAATTGGCTTTTCCCCTCCTATTTATCCACTCTCTTCTACCCCGTGCCCCAGATTATATTCTCTGTTCCTGTCAATCAGATGTATTCACTGTGCCTCCTCCTCCTGGGGCTTTGGAATTGCTAAGGACAATGGGGACCCTGCAAGTGATATGGTGATACCGAAGAAGCATGTGGTTATTGCTGACTATATCGATAGTTTATCCACAGGGCTATGTGGGAGCTGCTGGAATGGAAATGGAACTGCTTCTGAAATGTAAATCAGCCCAGCACTCTCCTCTGAGACAGCAGCTTGGGTCCAAAACTGACTTAGGATAAAATGTACAATGCAATGTACCATGTACAAATGCAACGCAGCACGTTGTATACATTAACTTTATCAGTGAGGTACTATTTAATGCCCCTCCGCTCCTCTGCCGCTAATCATCATCATCATCATCAATCATATTTATTGAGCGCTTACTATGTGCAGAGCACTGTACTAAGTGCTTGGGAAGTATAAATTGGCAACATATAGAGACAGTCCCTACCCAACAGTGGGCTCACAGTCTAAAGGGGGGAGACAGAGAACAAAACCAAACATACTAACAAAATAAAATAAATAGAATAGATATGTACAAATAAAATAAATAAATAAATAGAGTAATAAATATGTACAAACATATATACATATATACAGGTGCTGTGGGGAAGGGAAGGAGGTAAGATGGGGGGGATGGAGAGGGGGACGAGTGGGAGAGGAAGGAAGGGGCTCAGTCTGGGAAGGCCTCCTGGAGGAGGTGAGCTCTCAGCAGGGCCTTGAAGGGAGGAAGAGAGCTAGCTTGGTGGATGGACAGAGGGAGAGCATTCCAGGCCCGGGGGATGATGTGGGCCGGGGGTCAATGGCGGGACAGGTGAGAGCGAGGTGCGGTGAGGAGATTAGCGGCAGAGGAGCGGAGGGTGCGGGCTGGGCTGTAGAAGGAGAGAAGGGAGGTGAGGTAGGAGGGGGCGACGTGATGGACAGCCTTGAAGCCCAGGGTGAGGAGTTTCTGCCTGATGCGCAGATTGATTGGTAGCCACTGGAGATTTTTGAGGAGGGGAGTAATATGCCCAGAGCGTTTCTGGACAAAGATAATCTGGGCAGCAGCATGAAGTATGGATTGAAGTGGAGAGAGACACGAGGATGGGAGATCAGAGAGAAGGCTGATGCAGTAGTCCAGACGGGATAGGATGAGAGCTTGAACGAGCAGGGGAGCGGTTGGGATGGAGAGGAAAGGGCGGATCTTGGCAATGTTGCGGAGCTGAGACCGGCAGGTTTTGGTGACGGCTTGGATGTGAGGGGTGAATGAGAGAGCGGAGTCGAGGATGACACCAAGTTTGCGTGCTTGTGAGATGGGAAGAATGGTAGTGCCGTCAACAGAGATGGGAAAGTCAGGGAGAGGGCAAGGTTTGGGAGGGAAGGCAAGGAATTCAGTCTTCGACATGTTGAGCTTTAGGTGGCGGGCAGACATCCAAATGGAGATGTCCTGAAGGCAGAAGGAGATGCGAGCCTGGAGAGAGGGGGAGAGAGCAGGGGCAGAGATGTAGATCTGGGTGTCATCAGCATAGAGATGATAGTTGAAGCCGTGGGAGCGAATGAGGTCACCAAGGGAGTGCGTGTAGATGGAGAACAGAAGGGGACCAAGCACTGAACCTTGGGGAACCCCCACAGTAAGAGGATGGGAGGGGGAGGAGGAGCCTGCAAATCTCCTCACCGTGCCTCATTCTCGCCTGTCCCACCGTCGACCCCCGGCCCATGTCCTCCCCCTGGCCTGGAATGCCCTCCCTCTGCATATGCGCCAAGCTAGCTCTCTTCCTCCCTTCAAAGCCCTACTGAGAGCTCACCTCCTCCGGGAGGCCTTCCCAGACTGAGCCCCCTCCTTCCTCTCCCCTTCCTCCCCCTCCCCATCCCCCTGCCCTACCTCCTTCCCCTCCCCAAAGCACCTATATATATGTATATATGTTTGTACATATTTATTACTCTATTAACTTATTTTATTTGTACATATTTATTTATTTTATTTTTGTTAATATGTTTTGTTTTGTTCTCTGTCTCCTCCTTCTAGACTGTGAGCCCACTGTTGAGTAGGGACCGTCTCTATATGTTGCCAACTTGTACTTCCCAAGTGCTTAGTACAGTGCTCTGCACACAGTAGGTGCTCAATAATTATGATTGAATGAATGAATGAAAATGCCCCAAACACTGTATTCAGGTACTGACAAAAATGAAAATAACATTAATATCCTGAGAGGCCGAAGTAAAATGCACTAAGCCTGGGAATTAGAGGGCCTGGATTCTAATCCAGTCTTGCAACTTGTCTGCTGTGTGACCTGGGGTAAATCACTTAAGTATGTCTCAGTTATCTCATAAGCCGCGTGGCTTAGTGGAAAGAGCACGGGCTTGAAAGTCAGGGGTCATGAGTTCTAATCCCGCCTCCACCATTTGTCAGCTGTGTGACTTTGGGCAAGACGCTTAACTTCTCTGTGCCTCAGTTACCTCAACTGTAAAATGGGGATTAGGACCGTGAGCCTCAAGTGGGACAACCTGATTACCTTGTATCTACCTCAGCCCTTAGAACAGTGCTTGGCACATAGTAAGCGCTTAACAAATAGCATCACTATTATTATCTCACCTGTAAATTGTGGATTCAATACCTGTTTTCACTCCTACTTAGACTGTGAGCCCCATGTGGTACAGGGACTGTGTCTAACCTGATGGGCTTTTATCTATCCCAGCGTTTAGAACAGTGCTTGACATTTAGTATGTGTTTGACAAATACCACTGTAATAATTATGTCTGTGTTGAGGTCCGGTACTGCCAGGCAGGCAGGAAGCATCCCAGAGCCCAGCATTTGACCCTGCTTCAATCAATCAATCAATCAATCATATTTATTGAGCACTTACTGTGTGCAGAGCACTGTACTAAGTGCTTGGGAAGTACAAGTTGGCAACATATAGAGACGGTCCCTACCCAACAGTGGGCTCACAGTCTAGAAGGGGAAGACAGAGAACAAAACCAAACATATTAACAAAATAAAGCTTCCTGTAATCATTCCACTTGTATTTTTTCCAAACACGGCTGTCAGTGTAGAATATGGGGAAGGAACATTAACCGGCTCTGGAAGCATCATGAATGGAACCATCCATATTTACAAGTGGTAGAAGACCCCAGTGTCTGGACCAATACAAGCTCTTCCCATCCTAGTTTCACCACTGGGTATTTCACTGAAATTAAAGAATGGTACACTCACTTGTTCACCTCTGCTCAGCTCTGCCCCAGGATAGGGTCTGGAGTTAATATCCAGGAAACTCTGCTTGGGTCTTTCATCTGTTTACCTATGTGCTGCAGGGAAGACTCATTTTCCTTTCCCAACCCCATTTAATGCTTCAGAAATTTTCTAAGGTCATTTTTCAATTAATCAATTGATCAATATTTTTTATGCATGCCTACTGTGTTCAGAGCACTTTACAAAATGGTTAGTACAGTATAATAATGGCAGAAATAATACTAAGCACTTACTGTGCACAGAGCACTGTACTAAGTACTGGGATAGTATAGTAAAATAGGCATGATAATAATAATAATGATTATTATTATAATAATGGCATTTATTAAGCGCTTACTATGTGCAAAGCACTGTTCTAAGCTCTGGGGAGGTTACAAGGTGATCAGGTTGTCCCATGGGGGGCTCACAGTCTTCATCCCCATTTTACAGATGAGGTAACTGAGGCCCAGAGAAGTCAAGTGACTTGCCCAAAGTCACACAGCTGACAAGTGGCAGAGCCGGGATTTGAACCCGTGACCTCCGACTCCAAAGCCCAGGCTCTTTTCCACTGAGCCATGCTGCTTCTCTGCAGCATGATCCCCGTGTTCAGTGTGGGATAGAGGCTGGCTATTTGTATGTGAAATATAACTAGGAAGGTATTCTAACTGGAAGGATGGTGATAATTGGAGATGGAAGGTTGTGAACCAATATTGTTGTCCTTAAATAAAATGATCATATAATAAAACAGCAGCCAACACTTGAATGACCAGAAATCCAAGATTGACAAATACAAATTAATACCTATAAAAGGCCTAGAAACTACTATGTAGTAATGGTAATAATACATGAATGAGATAGGTTTTAGATTTTTACATTACCCAGTATCAATGAGAACTTCAAGTTTTACATACGCCCCATGGTTAGGATATTCCTTTTTCTAGTTTACAAAATTAAAACCAATTTGCAAACACGAAAAAAAAATCAAGAAATGGCAGTTCAAGAATCCTCTTCATATTAATTGAAGCTGTATCATGAGCCTGGATCTCATTTATGTCGTCATGAATTTATTTTACAAGGTTTGTCTCCTAAACAAGTGCCAAAATTTGAATGCCTTACACTTTGTATGGAAAACAAATATTAGCTGTAAAGTGCTGACCTTTCAAAGAGTCTTCATTTTGATTGGCTGATAGTTACACCCTTTCTTTCCAGATCAGTTAGGCTATAAACAAGGCAAAAAAGAAAAACCGTCAGTCAATAAAAAAAAGCACTGAATATAAAAAAGGTCAAGATAGTTTAGCTCACCAAGATGGCAAAGGTCTATTATTTTCATTCTTTGTATAAAAAAGGCAATTGTAAAATACGTGGTTAGTCTTTTCTCATGATAATCTTTTATGAATAAAGGTAAATAGGAAGAGAGGAATACTGCCTTCAGTCAGGTCCTTGCTCCCAGTTCTAAATGAACACTTTATCCTATTGTTTTAGTTGGAACTTTTTACCTTGTTTGTACTTGCTATTTTGAAAATTTTATATGACTTTAGAGAGCATCTCAGAAACAGTGATTTGCAAATTGAATCCAGATGGACACTCAGATATGCTGACTTCCCTGTTAGCAGAAAAGTTACTGAAGGAGACTAAATAATGATAATAATTATGGTGCTTGTTTAGCATTTACTAAGCACTGGAGTATTCACAAGATAATCACATCCCACATGAGGCTTACAGGCTAAGAGGGTGAAAAGTGTGAATCTCCATTTGCACATGAGGAAACTGAAGCCCAGAGAAGTTGTTATTTGCCCAAGGGCACACAGCAGTGAAGTGAAAGAGCTGGGATTAGAATCCAGGACCTAAAAAGAGGGAAATATTTAATCAGTGCTGCACTAAGCATTTGGGGGAGTACAATAGAATTAGTAGATATGCTTCCTGCCCCAAGGAGTTTACAGTCTTGCTAGGGAGACAGACACTAAAATAAATTTCAGGGAGGAGTTTAAAGATCTGCATGTTAATGGTACAAATGTACTATTTGTGCGTTAAAGTAATAAGTGGTACTTACATAGTAGACATGCTTCCTGTCTCAAGGAGTTTACAGTCTTGCTAGGGAGACAGACACTAAAATAAATTTCAGGGAGGAGTTTAAAGATCTACATGTTAATGGTACAAATGTACTATTTGTGCGTTAAAGTAATAAGTGGTACTTACATTTTGCTAACTACCCAAAACGCTTGAATAATAATGATGGTATTTGTTAAGTGCTTACTGTGTGCGAAGTACTGTTCCGAGCGCTGGGGAGATACAAGGTGATCAGGTTGTCCCACGTGGGGCTCACAGTCTTAATCCCCATTTTACAGATGAGGTAACAGGCTCAGAGAAGTTAAGTGATTTGCCCAAGATCACACAGCAGACAAGTGACTGTCGGGATTAGAACCCATGACCTGCGACTCTCGAGCCCATGGTCTTTCCACTGAGCCACACTGCTTCTCTGCTTGAAGACAGGGAAGTGATGAAATAGAATACGGAAAATAGGGAAAGGAAGTGAGAGATTAACAGGAAAGGCCTCCTGAAGGAGGTGTGATTTCAGAAGGGCTCTGTGGTTAGGGAGAGGAAGTGGTCAGTTTTAAGAGAAATAGTAAATAAATTAGTTTGAGAGGATCAAAGCATGAGAGAGGGGGTATAGAGGGAGAGGACTGATTGAGTTGCTTAAAGTCAAGTATCTTGCTTGATGTGGATAGGAGTGGGCAGACAGCATTCATGGAATGAAGAAGCAGTTCTGGAGACCTAGGTTAGAGTTGGTTCATATTCATCTCTTTGTAAATGAGCAGTTGTTGGTATGGATCATCATCATCATCCACAAATATTATTCACTGAATGACTCTGTACACGATGCTGTTAAGGAATTAACATATTAAGTAAACCAAAAATTTAAAAAATAAAACAGATATTTCACTTGGACATTTCACTTGTAATTTATAGTATCAAGTGGATATTTAGTGTATACTGAAAATAAAGGTGATAGAGAAAACATTAGGAAATACTTTTAGACGAGCTTGGCTGGATTTTAAAATCTACCCTGGAATCATCATCGGTATTTATTGAGTTCTTACTGTGCTCAGAGCACTGTACTAAGCCTTTGGGAGAGTACAATAAAGCTGAGTTGGTAGACATAGTCCCTGCCCACAATAAGCTTACAGTGGAATATGACTGAAGATGAAAGCAACAGGTAGGTTTGACAACGGAAGTACTTATTTGATTCAGAGAACATTGGGGAGGAATTCAAGGGATAATTAAATGGCTTTAAAGTAAAATAGGACATATGAAGTAGGATTAGCCTTCAGAAGATGGGCACTTTTGGACTACTTGCATCTTTCTATGCAAATTTCATATTATTGTCGAAGCCTATTAGGTTTCCAAAAGAAATGAAGTGATGTGGCCTAGTGAAAAGAGTATGTTCCTGGAAGTCAGGGGACCTGGTTCTAATCCTGACTCCACCATTTGTCTGCTGTGAGATCTTGGGAATGTCACTTCACTTCTCTTTGCCTCAGTTCCGTTGTCATACCTTGCTCATTCAGTCAATCATTGGACAGCACATGACCTTGGTAGCAGTCAATCATTCATTCAGTCGTATTTATTGAGCGCTTACTGTGTGCAGAGCACTGTACCAAGTGCTTGGGAAGTACAAATCAGCAACATATAGAGACGGTCCCTACCTAACAAAGAGCTCACAATCACTTACTGTGTGCAGAACCATCAGCTAAGCACTAAGAAGAATGCAGTTTAGTTGGTAGATATGATCTCTGCCCTCAAGAGGCTTACAGCCTAGTGGAAGAGCTTCAGTCTAGTGGATATCAGAGTTACTGATGAATGTCTGGGGGTCACAGTGTTTTCTGTATGCTGGTTGAGGAGTACAAAGATTTTTCCAATAGAAACTGCTTCTTAAGTTTTGAGGACTGTAACTGTAGGTCTTCCTTGCACATGTTCCCTGCCATGGCATGGGAAGGAGGCGTATGGAAGAAGGTGTTTGGTTCTGTTGAACTATCTTTTTAGAATAAGGCTAGAAAATGTCACGGTAAATTGTCTTCCTGAATGCAGACCAACCTGCTGTACATCAGTTAGAAGGGGGGTTTCTCTGAGGGCAGAGGCCTTAGGATTGGATACCAGGAGACAGATTTGAAATCAAAGATAGGTGCTTCAGTTGGCTGATGCATTAGTGTGGCAAAAGACAATCTTTATGGGTCTAGAATGTGGACTGAAATGACAGTCGCCCATAGATCTTTCCAGCCATGCATCGATTTTGATGGGCATAACATATGTTACACACACACACACACACACACACACACACAAGAATGCCTTTACTTGTAAACTGGATAATCTAATGCAGACCGGTTTATGCCCTTGATTGATTTCAGGCCCACTGTTAATCCATAATAACGTACTAACTTTGAAATATATTGCTTATTTTATCACAAACTCTGAGGCCCAATAATCAGTACATAGCAACCCTCTGATGGTTGTTTCAAGGTCTTGGGATGATGTTCATAGGTTGCTGAGGGGAAAGGATTTACCAGAGAATTGACAGCATAATCTAATACTAATATTCTGGAGCATATACATTAACTGTATTAATCACACAGCATCACCTTCACTTGACAGTGTAATGTGAGGGACAGTTCCCTTCACCAGTTACATGACAAGGTGTACCATTAGTTTAACCTTTATCCCTTGTTCATTTTCTATGAAGCCAACCTACTTTATAGGTCCAAGTCACAGGACTATTAATGGAATCCTGTTCTCTCAAGAAAAATTAAGTGTCTTGTGTTATCCAGACCATACTATAATACAAATACCAATGCCAGCCTACTGTTGTAGAGTCAAAACTGGTGTGCCTTAAAGCAGAAACAGGTTGTAAATTTAAGTATGGGTTAAGCACTGTTCATCATAACTAGAAATGCTGTTACACGAGGACTTCCTAAATGTTTAACTTGGCAAATGGGGATTTGTTAATTTTCAACTGAGAAAATGTGAAAAGAGTGTTTGATTTATACGGTCACCTTTGAATACAGGCTAATTCCTCACCCTGTGTCAAAGTATTGAAAAGAACGAATTTTGGCTGGGAGACATTGCTATAATGTTTTCTCTAGATTTTTTTCTCCGTGTATTACTTGTGGAAGATCTTGGAAGCTGTCTGAATGTAGAAAAGGCAGGCCCACACTGTGTGTTTGTGATCAGATATAAAGCAGGTAGAAGAAACAGGAGATCCCCACAGAAGAGAAGATGGAGCACTTCAAAGGTTTAGTGAACCAGACTATAGGCATGCTCAGATATTAACCCAAATTTCCAGAATCTTAACATTTCACCACTTGCTATTTTTCATTGTTCAGTTTTTTCTTTTTATTTACTACTTCAATTTTTATTTCATATCCAACGAAAAATCAAAATTCCAGTTTTAATATTTTTTTAATTGGGAGGAAGGATAAGCACTTGTTCCTTGAAGGAAATGGTGCTCTTTTCTTGTCATTCTCAGTGAAAGAATGAAATGAAAAAAGGACATTTTGGTAAAATGGTTTGTTTTTGAATGTTTCCTTTGAATCACAGTGTTCCTCCTAATTGCATCTAATGGGGCACTGCCTTATAAAAGATCTAAAGAAAGGCAAGTTCATAAGAAATGGAAGCCTGGAAATGATTAGAAATAAGATGCAGCTAAATAACAAAGTAGTTAGTAAATAAACATGGAAATGCTCTCTCTCTAGGTTTATATATATATATGCATACCCCAGCTCCACCACTTGTCTGGTCTGTGACCTTGGGCAAGTTATTTAACTGCTCAGTGCCTCAGTTTTGTACTTCCCAAGCGCTTAGTACAGTGCTCTGCACACAGTAAGCACTCAATAGGTACAATTGATTAATTGATTAGCTCATCTGTAAAATAGGGATTAAGACTATGAGTCCCATGTGGACCCTGGACTGCGTCCAACTTGTTTAGCTTGTATCTACCCCAGTGCTTGGTATAGGGCCTGACAGAAAGTAAGCGTTTAACACATTACCATTAAGGAAAAAAAAGCTTCATATTCATTTTAGAGATGGACAATTTGAATTTTAATAGGTCAAATAATACGGACCTATAGGTGTATCTAGCCAGGCTAATTTCTGGGATTGAATTTAGGTGTCCGTTTCTGCCTCACGCATTTATTTCCTAAACTGTTTTAAAACAAATAATATAAGAACATGAGGAAAGATCAGGCCAGTGGTCCGTCCAACTTAGTATACTGTTTCTCGTGGTGTTAAAAAGATATTTGGAAGAACTTCATGATAGTTTTTCTTCTTGACACTGATTCTCAAGTTTACATAGGTCAGGTAAGGATTGTCTCTATTTGTTGCTGAAATGTACTTTCCAAGCACTTAGTACAGTGCTCTGCACACAGTAAGTGCTCAATAAATACGACTGAATGAATGAATGATGGGATCCGATCATTGGATATAATTGTGGTTAAAATGATTGATGCCTGGATACCACTCCTTTCCACTATGCTTGCATATAAAGATAGATCCTTGCTGAGCTACTTTGTCTGTTCTAAGATATTGTTGTTATTTATTGAGTGTTTAAATTTGCAGAACAGTGACCTGAGCACTTGGGAGAGACAATATAGTGAAGTTGGCAGACACAATCTTTTCCTTCAGGGAGTTTATGGTCTGCTGGGAGAAACAGGGAATCAAGCTTTGGCCATGTTTATTAATCTGCATTTTACTCCATTCTTCATCGGGCCATTACTTGATAAGAGCATACCTCCCCTCAGTTGATATTCACTGGCAGTGTCTTAGCTGTCTGAACTCTATCAGGAATTCACCTAATCTTCATGGCATTTCAATCAATCAGTTTTATTTATTGAATGCTTACTGTATGCAGATCACTGTATTAAGCACTTGGGAGAGTACAAAATAACAGAGTTGGTAGACACAATCTCTGCCCACACCATCTGGGAAAGATAAACTAATGTATAAAACCAGAGATTTCATTCCAGAGTTAACTATTCAGGAACCTGTATGCAGATTCTCAGTCTACCTTGCTAATCTGACTGTTCCCATTCCTTCTCTGTAATCTCACATTTGCTCTTGGCCTCAGGACATCTTTTTGCAGGTGTCTCACATATCAAGTTCAATATGTCTAACACTAATCAATAAACAATTAATGTTATTTATTGAGCACTTATTATGCAGAGCACTCTACTGTTTGGGAGAGTAGATTACAACAGAGTTGATAGACACCTTCCCCGCCTGCAAGCATCTTTATACTCCAGAGTAGATGAATTCATTTTTTCACCCACAAAACCATTCTCCTTGCCTCCGAAGCCCAATCTTGGCACTATCATGGACCGCTCCTTCTCTTTTAATCCGCTTATTCATGGTCACCAATCTTATCAGTTTTCTTCTACAGCTTTTCCAGGATCCACCCTTTTCTTTCCATCCAAATGACCACCAGACTGCCAAGGAACTCATCATGCCTTGATTACTGCATCTTCCTCCTTGTTACTGCCCTTCCTATAGCTTCCCTTCTTCATTGCATACTTCACTCTGTTGCCTGTTTCATTTTTTAAAATGACAGAAAGGAAATGAGAGTACAAATATAGCTATTCTTAAAAGTAGAAACTCATATTAAAAAAAGAAAATGTAACAGCAAGAACGCATCATCTTTCTCCCTTTACATATGGTAAAAGGTGAATTTTGAACTATTTTCTTACATTCTATCTTTTAAGATAAAATTTATAATTATACTTTTTACATTTATGCATACTTTTAATAGTTAATTTTGCATCAAATTTACAGAAGTACAAATGCTCTGTGTTTTCATGGATATATTCTCAGTATACAAATATAATTGGATTATGGTCTATAAATTTAGCCAACTCTTTACTGATGAATACATAATTTGAACCTCATATTTCTTCTCTGAATTCCTACCCACACATTTTAAATTTCTTTTTATTGCTGAACTTTAGAACAACTATGTTTTTCAACCTGTTCTCAAATGGTTATTTACAGAGTTTTTTTATTGACTATTTTTTTTCCTCAGCGTGTACTTCTGCTTCTGTAAATGTGCATTTAGGTGTAAAAATGGGTTGATCTATTGCAAGATATATCATTATGTGGCATATTTCAAAGAAAATTCAATTGCTGCAACCTCAGAGGATTTTTTTAAATGTGATGAGTGATTTTCACTCATAGGGTAAACACATTGGGTACATGAACTGTCTCTATTCAGATTTTATCAAAACTCTTTAGAGTGTTATTACAGCAATGTACTATTGCTGTCCAGTTAGCAGCTGAAAAAGTAATTTCATCAAGAGATTAATTCACCAGCTGAAAGAAGTACACTTGTCTCAGAATCATTAGAAATTCCACGCGCCAAACCTATCATCCAAGATATAGTGGGTTCTTAATGAGCTTCCTGAAATAATTAAATATAAGCAGGAAGCATCAGTCACCAAAATAAATGATTTTTAGCTGATCAGCTGATGCTGGAAGTTGCGCAGTACTAGGGAGAGAAGATGAATGTTGTTATTTTCTTTGCCACATCATCTAATGATGCTTCATTTCTATAGTTCTAATATTTGTAGCCTCTGAGAATAGATGGGAACAACTTTAATAAAAATGGCATTTAAGTGCTTGCTCTGTGTAAAGCACTGTGTTCAGGGCTGAGGTGGATACACGTTTTCAAATTAAAGTTAGTCCCTGCCTCTCAAAGGGCTCACAGTATAATCGAGGGAGAACAGGAACTAGATCTCCATTTTGCAGTTGAGGAAACTGAAGCACAGAGAAGTTAAGTGACTTATTCTAGGACACACAACAGGCAAGTGGCAGATAAAGGATTAGAACCCAGGTCCTCTGAGTCTCTGGCTCATACTTTACCCACTAGGCATGATGCTTCTCTAACTGCTTCATTTAACTACTTGATAGCCTTCACATCCTTTATGAACCATTATATTTCTATATTTCTACCACTGTGCAAAGAACAAAATCCAAACAAGTTGGTATTCTGTGGATCTTTTAGATCACATAAAGAAGGTGGGAAGGTTCTTATGAATGCAATTCCAAAAGGAATTTGCATCTTGGATTAAACCTTACTTGGAAAGACAGCCAGGAGGGGTAGGGGAAGGGCTTCATATTTGTAACAGAGTTTTCTTCCATCCTCTTATGTATTTAAGAGAATAGACAGAAATGTTTTTACCCTTCTTAGTTCTTACCAATGGCCAGAGGCACAAACGCATATCAGTAGGGTTTGCTTGAATCATTTGTCAATGTCAAGTCTATAGTTAAAACATTTTTTAAAAAGCCCGTGGGGGCTCAAGATTGGAACTTTGGCAAGCGTTTTTTATTTTCCTTTCAAGATTAAAGAATAAAAAATTAAAACAGCAATGAATTTAGGAACATTTAAGAAAGTGAAAAGTATTGGTTCCAGAATAGCTTAGGTAACTTTTCCTTCAGTGAAAACAAAAAAAGGGAAGCAGTTTGCTTAGTGGAAAGAGCACAGACCTGGGATTCAAGTGACCCGGATTCTAATCCCAAATCTGCCACTTATCTGCTGTGTGACCTTGGGCAAATCACTTAACTTTTTCGTGCCTCAGTTACCTCATCTGTAAAATTAGGATTGTGAGCCCAGTGTGGGACATGAACTGTCCTGATTAGCTCATTTCTACCCCAGCACATATAGTAAGTACAATGCCTAGCACGTAGTAAATGGTTAACAATACCATAAAAAATAGATACGTCAACACTCTTCAATAAGTCTGCCTGGCAATCTGGCAATAATAGCACAGCTGTGCATGGCTCAGTAGAAAGAGCCCGGGCTTTGGAGTCAGAGGCCATGGGTTCAAACCCCAGCTCTGCCAATTGTCAGCTGTGTGACTTTGGGCAAGTCACTTAACTTCTCTGTGCCACAGTTACCTCATCAGGAAAATGGGGATTAAGACCGTGAGGCCCCCCACGGGACAACCTGATCACCTTGTAACCTCCCCGGTGCTTAGAACAGTGCTTTGCACATAGTAAGTGCTTAATAAATGCCATTATTATCATTATGGCCAGTGTCTGTCCATCCAAAAGGCCTTCTAAAAGATCACCAAGGAAATTGCAGAGAAGAAATGGAGAGACTTCATTTTCCTAAAGGGAAAGGGCCTGGATCGTGCCATCTTTGTCCAGCAGCAAAGGATTTTTCTGAATGGAAAATTTTCTGGTATGAGTTCACAGGTGCCGCAACATGCTGCCCATCAATCAATCAATCAATCAATCGTATTTACTGAGCGCTTACTGTGTGCAGAGCACTGTACTAAGCACTTGGGAAGTACAAGTTTGCAACACATAGAGACAGTCCCTACCCAACAGTGGGCTCACAGTCTAGAAGGGGGAGACAGAGAACAAAACCAAACATATTAACAAAATAAAAGAAATAGAATAAATATGTACAAGAAAAATAGAGTGAAAAATATGTACAAACATATATACATATATACAGGTGCTGTGGGGAAGGGAAGGAGGTAAGATGGGGGATGGAGAGGGAGACGAGGGGGAGAGGAAGGAAGGGGCTCAGTCTGGGAAGTCCTCCTGGAGGAGGTGAGCTCTCAGTAGGGCTTTGAAGGGAGGAAGAGAGCTAGCTTGGTGGATAGGCAGGGGGAGGGCATTCCAGGCCAGGGGGATGACGTGGGCTGGAGATCGATGGCGGGACAGGCGAGAACAAGGCACGGTGAGGAGATTAGCGGCAGAGGAGCAGAGGGTGTGGGCTGGGCTGGAGAAGGAGAGAAGGGAGGTGAGGTAGGAGGGGGCGAGGTGATGGACAGCCTTGAAGCCGAGGGTGAGAAGTTTCTGCCTGATGCACAGATTGATTGGTAGTCACTGGAGATTTTTGAGGAGGGGAATAACATGCCTGGAGCGTTTCTGGACAAAGACAATCCGGGCAGCAGCATGAAGTATGGATTGAAGTGGGGAGAGACACGAGGATGGGATATCAGAGAGAAGGCTGATGCAGTAGTCCATGCAATCAGTGTACAGATTGGAATAAAAGAACATGGATATGGGTCATATGCTCTTGTGTTTCAGACTTTATATGCAACATTTGATGAGAGGAAAGCCAGTAAAGCACTAGGGTATCTTTAAGATGATAAGCCCTATATAAAGGTTATAATTTTTGAATCCTGTCTTAACCAATCACTCAAGGGAATGGCAAAAAAACAGCTGCCTAACTGAGTTGGTCTTTAACCAAAGGTCAAGTGCAGTTGTACTGGAATCCTTGGGGACTCTTTGAAGTGATTGCTTTCAACCAGAGTTGGCCGTGGGTAGTGCTTTATGGAGTCGATTTATCTGTAACATATTGCATTTTAGCACATATTTAATAGTTATCTAATTACCCACATTTTTATTTGGACTGGATCTCAGAGCTCTCATTTCCTAATCTATTTCACAAAACACCATGATAATTTTAATGACCTAAATGGTCGAAAGGAGCGGTATCGATATAGCATAGACACATCTTCTAGTGTTTATACTTGTATGTAAGTTCAGTGTCAAAATTGTCTTTGGGTAGAAATTTCATCTTTTGCATCAATTTACTGGGAATGAATCCAAAATAGTACTATTCATTCCGAAAATGCCTTTCAAGTTAGTTCAAAGCATTTTCAGATATCAGCCAACTAAATTTCGTATGTTCAAAGAGTAGAAAAGCAAAATTTGTAGAAGTAATCATCTCCGGACACCCGTTGAAACCACCTGAAGCAAAAGTGCATCTTTTGACTTATTCTTCCCTGGGATTTAGCTCAGCTGTAAATTAAAACCTGAACTTGAACATTGTACGAGAAAGCCCACATATCCTTGTCCCAATCTGTTTTTAAGTTGAATAATCCCAAACAAAGGGGTTGTGTCTTGAGAGGAACACAATTTAAGGCAGTTAAGACTTTTCTGTTTATACCTCTGTGTTATTTAGGACCAGAGAGAGTTTTGGTAGGTCAGGAGAAGTGAAAGCCAGTGGTGTTCTCCCTGGCCACATTTGTTCTACTCCACCTTCTCTGAAGCATGCTTGCTTGGGCTTTCAAACCTGAATAAATTCCCCACCCTAATCCTGCTGGAGATGTTTTCAGTCCCTCACTCACTGCAAAAAAATATGTAATGAAGTGACGAAGATTCTGTTAGAATGCCACAGTGGGATTTCCTTTGATACCTGGAGGCCAATGATAGCTGCAAATGATCTCCTTGAGACTTCAAGCCCTGGCTTTACTCTTTGATGGCCGTAGGGTATGTGTGTGAGGAAACATTTAGCTAGACATTGTCTACTACCATAGCATATTCTAGATGAACTGTAAACTCTGGCCTGAGCGGCAGGTCTTGTCCCTCTTTCTACTGTTTGAGATTCTCTTTTTGTTTAGTTGTAGCGTCCCCTTGCCTACTGCAATGGTTCTTAAATTCCTGCCACCATCTTGTAACCCCTGCCTCTCTCCCCATCCATCCATGTCTCCATTTCGGGGATCAGAAATGTTCAGGCAATGGCTTCTGAGCAGTTACTCACTTAACTGCCTGGAAACACACACACACACACACACACACACACATTCTCTCCCTCTTTTTCTGTCTCTTTCATCTCTCCTTCAACCCCTCTAGAAAGGGTACAGCAAGAACAAAATCAGTTTGAATTCAGCTAAGCCAGTTGTGGGTGGCTGTTTCAGAGCATCAGATGCCACAGATCCAAGGACTCACACACATTTACATTTGCAAATTTGAATACTGAAGGATTTCTGGGCGAGGCAAAAGCTAGCAAAGTCTGAAAGTGCCCTGTCAATAACCTTCTTCTCTCTTACAGAAAAATTATTGGGATCCTTCTTTAAAAAATGCTTGATGCTCAATGTTAGGTATAGCAATGTAGTTTGACATCGAAGGGAATGTATCTCCTACTTTTTCATTTTACTCAATCACTCAGCACAGTGCTCTATAATCAATCAATCAATCGTATTTATTGAGCGCTTACTATGTGCAGAGCACTGTACTAAGCGCTTGGGAAGTACAAATTGGCATCACATAGAGACCGTCCCTACCCAACAGTGGGCTCACAGTCCAAGTGGGAAGGAGAATGAGTATTTAATAACATTTTACAGAGGAGGGAACTATGGCACAGAGAAGTTGCTAATTCTACCAACTCTATTGTATTGTACTGTCTCAAATGCTAAGTACAGTGTCCTGTGCAGAGTAACTGCTCAATAAATACGTATTGATTGAACGACTTGCCCAGTGTCACACAGCAGAGAGAGCCAGGATTACAGCTCAGGACCTCTGACTTCCAGCCCTACACTCTTTCTGGTAGATCACACTGACATATAGGAAGTTGAGCACCCAAGAATTTATATACCTTGAACGTGGTTTAGAGTTTTCTTCCTCTTTGTCACCACATTTTGTTTTTCCGCCTGACCTTTTTTATTCTATTTCTTATCCCTTATAAGTACACGATGGAACAGAGTACCATCTACATAACAAAATGTAATGGCAGTTTTATATTCTTGGAATCTGGTAGTGGCAGTTTTATGTTCTCCGATTCTGATGAAAATCTTTGCATTTGTGTAGGGGTTCCCAAGTATATAGCCTTGTCCCAACTTCTTTTTTCTTCCCCTGCTAGAGTATAAGTTCCTTGAAGGCAGGAATAGTATAATCTTATTCTCCCAAGAGTTTATTACGGTGCTCTCTGCACAGAGAAGTCACTCAATGTATACCACTGACTTACTGATTAGTCAGTCCATAGTGCTGTGTGCTAAATCTGTAAGGTAATCACCATTTGTAGAAGCACCATAAGAGCTCAGCCAGAACTGCTAGAGCCAACCCTGAATTATTGTCTGAAAGACCTTATTTTGAGCTAGAAGTGTTTCCAAGTTGATCAGTTGAGAATTTTGGTTCCGTGTTACAGATGCCTTGTCATATTTTCAACCTTGTCAGTACAGACTAGGTTGAACAGGACTAGACCTAGAACACAATTCTGATTCATTCTGAAGGTGATGGAGCAAACTAGAGAGGGCACTTTGTTTTGACCCTAGCAACCATTCTGTCTGGATCTTGGTGAATTTCTCAGGGCAGCACATATAACTAGTAATTTCCACAGCTCTGGCCAGTTGATGTTTTAGTTATATTGCAGTCTTGCTTCGACCTCTGAATTTTTCCTGTGTCTACCAGAAAGAAGAGATCATGGCTCCCATGCTGTATTTTGGACTAAAGCTACCTTGTGATTCAAGTAGGGCACAGCTGACTGTGTTCTTTAGTCATCTGTTCAGGAGAATACTGGCTAAATGTTGCCTGTTCAGGCTAGAGTGGGAGAGTGATATTTCAAACCAGAGCACTGAGTGAAAAGAACAGAACCAAGGGACAGAACACAAAACCACAATGAATGCTATGACACAGAGACCAGAAAGACAAGCAGGGAACAGCGCAACTTAAGAAAGCAAGACAGTTTTCAAAACTGCTGAGACAGAAAATTACTAGAAACAGGAGAGAAAGGAAGCAAGAAAAAAATATGTAATTGGATATAATGAATGCATAGAGAGAGGGAGAGAAGCCAAGGGATTAAATTATCCCATAAAGTTCACTGTGTTTCACATTGTTATTAAATGAATGTTTAATGACTTAAAAGTAATGGTCATTAAATACAGTTAATAAGTTGTCAGTTAACTTTAATATGAGTTCCTTCTGATACCAGATCTTGAAAGTGATGTTGATCATACGATACAGCAGCTTTCATTGACTAAAACTTGGCTTCCATTTCCTTTTTACCCAACTCTGTACAAGCATACCCAGATGGCAGGAATCTTCTTGGCTAGCCAATCCATTTTGCAGCATGACATTGCATTGGAATGTACAGTGTTATTCAGATTAGGCATCTGCCAAATGCACTTATTGTGCTGGGTTTGATTAACATTCTCCAACCAAGCTTGTTGAGAAACACAGAATTTTCCAGCCAACTAGCAACTGTGCAAGTGGGCACACTCCTGCTTGCAGCTAAATTGGTTTTAATTGGCATTTGTTTGGTTTATCATTCATTTCTACAACATCCTTTGTGCCTTATGCCCACAAGAGGATCATCCATTACAACTGTTTTTTTATTACTGAAAAGTTTCATTTTTGTGTGATTTATAAACTTCACTTGACCAGTTGAGAGATTCATTCTTTTTAGTGCTTTTCTGAACTAGAGTGTTTGCACATTTTTCTGAGTTCAATAATAATCCATTTCTCTCTCTGGACTTCAGTTGTTGCAGGGCAGAGCTATTCCAAAACATGAAAGATGGGATCTGTTCCAAATGGGCAGTGGTGGAAGCAGAGAAGATCAAATCAGTGGAGACTGTGATGACGAAGATGGTTGTGGAGGATCGGGAAGTGGAGAAGTAAGGAAGATAACAAAAATTCCAAACTGTAAGTCTAAGATTCTAATATCAATTTTTAGAGTTAATTTGGAAAGTACTAATGGTATTGTATATTTGGGCCACTGGGTTTAAGGGTTTTTTTTTCAATTATGAGATATTTGAAAAGTTGGAGGATATTCAAGTACATTGAAATGGCACTGAGCCCATTCCTAGATAGACAAAATGAAAATGATTTGACAGAACATGTGTTTTCTACTAAACTATATTTCAATGACTTGCAAATGAAAGTAATATGGATTTGACCACTCACTGTTGGTAAGAATGAAAACGACATCATGATGTCTGGGAATGATACATTTTTATAAATTTAATTCAATTCAACTTTTATGAAAATGAACAGAATGATCTGAGAAATTGCTAATTATGGTTTGGGGAAGCTGCCATCCATGTGTAGATTTAGATGTTTTGAGGAAGGACTTTTCCCTAGAGCGGACTTGGTCTCCTTGTTCACTTACTGGGTAAACATCCTGAGAATGTGGTAGTCGGGCTCCATTTAGAGAGAAATGGTTTAGGTCAATTCCTAAACATGGCTAACCGATGAGCTTGACTTACAGGTCAATTGGACCTGAAGATGGAGGTGTTATTTAGAGATAGGCATGTTTTGTTTTGGAATAGGGGCTAGAAATATCAATCCTGGCAGACTTCTGTGTCTGAACATCCCAAATCCATTCGTTTGTCCTCAGAAGATTATCAGGCACTTAAAGGGAGTTTTAATAGTGATGTAAAAAGATAATAAACAGGTCACATGTCCAGCTGTTATACAGTCATACATTCCCACACTCAAGCTGCTAGTGAGGTCCAGCCTTGCTTTTGCAACTTCCCCAGTTCAGCAGCTATCAAGGATCTGGTAAGTGTCCGAGGAATCATTCTAACCTCTTGTGGGAATCCCTGATTGGGGAACCATCCTGTCACTGACCCACACAAGAGGAATCTGTAGTCAGAGTCTATGAAAGTCGTTCTGTACTACTCCATGGCTTAGGTAGGTGCCTCTGTGAACTCTCAGAAAAGACTTTACTAGCTCCCTGAGATTCTTGTAGCAATCCCCTTCCCAACCCTCTAATTGCCTGATTTCAAGTCTCACTAAAATGGCATTTCAGCTCTTTAGGGAAATTTGTGTGTCCATTTTGCCCTGAACAGGGTATGATGGGGGACGTAATGGTGCAAGAAAAGGATATAAAAATCTTCCACTAAATGCATGGAGTTGTGCAAGACGAGCCTCCCTTCATAAGGGAGTGTAGCGTTTTATTTCTGTCATTATCTGTGGTATTATCAATATGATATTTTATCACCATCAGAATTTTGGGACTATTTCCTCCTAATTCTTGGCTGTTTCTATCTCTGATCTGTTTAAGCCACATAAAAGAATAGTTTTTTTTTATTTTAATCATTATTACTCTAGAGGTTACAGTCAAATATGATATCCTTCTATTTAATGATTTGTAATTCTATTAGGGTTATCAAAGTATTAATGCTTACTCTTTTGCGATAGTTGTTAGTAGTCTTACACAGTACCACATGTTACCCCTATTATTTGAATGTTAAACTAAGATAGCTGGAAAGGCATATACGAATTCCTTGAATTGGTATATCATATTTCATTTTCAAATAACTTGATTATCAATTATCTCATTTTATTTCACTCTCTTCAGCAATTCCTTGTAAGAGTAAACTCACGTTAACTCGTATTTGAAGAGTTACATATGAAAACATCATCTAATAAAACAGTTTATAGAAACAATATTATATTTCCAATATTACATTCCAGGGACTTTTCTTCCATTTACCTTGGCATTGACCCAAACCCATCTTCTTATCTTCCCTTAAGCAAGCCTCCATTTCTACTTGTCATATTTGAAATCTGCTTCCTGTGAAGTTAGGAAGAAGTATGCTTAGCACAGTTTTACTGGAAGAAAATAAGTTTCTCCCACCCTGAAGTTATTTATTAAATAGTGGTAAGGATTTGCTATGAACGTCTTGACATAATTCCATTGTTCCACATGAGAAGTAGAATCTGTTTAGGGTGTTTTACTGCTAATAGTTTTCTTATATGGGACCATAACTTGTCAAGGTGGCTAGATTGAATTTTTACATTGGAACAGAGTTCTCAATTACTGTTGAAATGAACAAGAATGATACAAGAGCCATCCATCAGGACCAAGGAGAGCTGGATATATAGTTTTCAAAAATTCGGGAAGATGGAAAAAGTCCACATATGTTCTAAATGGACTGCTTATTGGGTCTTGGACTTTTGATAGGTTTCACTTTTCAATTTTCTAATATATAGGGAGGAAACAACCATAGGCAGCTTGCAGAAATTATGTCAGTCAAATGGATATGGAATGTGTGAACCACATTTCTATTTCTGAACAACTTTTCCCTCTCTTTGTCTATTTTGATGCATTAGTGAAATAAATTGTAAAGCAATTTTACAAGAGCTGAATGGCACTAAGATTAGGGACCAGGTGCCAAGGAGTTTTAATATTTTAGTAATGAAGTAGGACCAGAATTTTGATTTGAAATACATAACCTGGTTACTTCTTAACTTTGTCAGCAGAGATATCACTTTAGGTTACTATTCTGAACAGTTTGGATTTTGACATAATTTTCTCTTGTCATCAACATTTATTTGAAGCATAATATAATTTTGAGTTGTCAAGGCTAACATGACAATGATTAAACATTGTACATCCAATCAGTTGTACATCATCTTTCAAAAATCTCGTATGACTATATCCAATTATATGAATATATGAATAGTTGATAAGTGCTTAGACTCATGATCACTTGTCAACGTAAGTTGATTTACTGAATGTTTTCTATTCATACATATATTTTTCTACTCATGCATTTTTCAACTGATATATGACATAATGCAGGATTTGATTCCAAAGGCACTTCGGCCTCTTTGAATTTTTCTAATGAAGGTCACCTGTGAAATGGTCTATGGTATCATTATATAATAATACTATTTAATATAATTTAGGCAAATGCCTTGTGTTACTCCTGAAAAGTTTCAGATATTTTTGAGTTTGCTTAAAGATGTAAATGGAAGTAATTCAGGGTATTACCAACTGCATGAAACTAACTTTAGTGAGTCTGTCACTGGTACCAAAATGGATTCATAAGCCTTTACATGCCAGTGAAGTGCATATTAACACATCTTTTACATTTGGACTTGGAACATTTGCTCAAATTCTCATTTGCCATTGTCACAACCTGCATGCTTATTAAATTGTCATTCTCTGATTTACGATGCTCAATACATGATCTAATTCAATTTTTATAAGGTCTGGTGATTACCATAGCCTCTTTGATCTTTAAAAGGCAATTGTGCTGCTGTGCCCCTTGGTGGTAAATCATTTTTTTAATCAAACATTAATACTTCAATGAATATACATAGGTTCTGTGTTGCCCTGTGTGAATGTTGTTCAGCCTGTACTATCTTACCAAAGAACTGATTTACAAAATAGATATTCAAAAGTTATGATTGAACCTGTAACCAGTCAAACTGTATGATGTAATTGAGTTGGTTATACAGTCTTTGCTAATATTTTTCAACCACCTATGCTGGTCTATATTCTAGAATGTGTGTATATATAGTGTATTTTATTATTTTAGTCTCTTTTGGGGAAGAGAAACCCCTAGGCTTTCAATTACCTAAATTTTGTATATAGCAAACATAATCTGTGTTCCACATTTGCAATGGAAAGAAATCAATGTAACAGGAAACTAGAACTTAACAAGTTCTACTTCGTTGTCACCATGACCACAATACGCAGCAGGGTCTGGTAGAAGGAGCACAGAACTGGAAATCAGGAAACCTAGGTTATAATCCTGCTTCTGCTTGCCTGGTGCATGAGTTTGAGCCAAGTCACTTAACTTTCCTGGGCATCAGTTTTCTCTTGATGATGATGATGGTATTTATCAAGAGCTTACTATGTGCCAAGCACTGTTCTAAGCCCTGGATCTATGTCAGAGAATTATAAACATGTGGATCAGGGACTGTGATCAATGTGATTATCTTATCTACTCCAGTGCTTAACAACCAACACAACTTTATTGCTGTCATATTGTAAATTATGTAATTACATAATTATACATGTTGAAAATTATGAAAGGAATACAGATTTGAGTTAAAAAAGGTCTTTTCTCAACCTACTACAAATTGCTAATCAAAAGCTTATAATTTTCTAGGAAAGATTATCTGGCAGTCTGCCTGGCATTATTACTTAGACTTTAGTATTTAAAGTAGGTCTTAACAATGACCTTGGTAGAGACTAGAACAAGTTACTCAACCAGATAAAGTGAAAATGATATGTTGAGGGTCATGAGAGCAAAAATTGCCATTTAGGAAAAATAGAAATGAAAAATGATGGAGTAATTGAAAATTCTTAACTTTCCTTGTCTGGTATTTAAGTTCAGAGTCCCATTTAGAGTTCAAATTGCCTGAAACATGGAAAACTTCAATAATTATGCTTTCTGAGAAGTAGAATGGACTAGTGTAAAGAACACAGGCCTGAGAACCTGGGTTCTTATTCCAGCTTGGCCACATACCTGTTGTGTGACTTGGACAAGTCACATAACTTCTCGGAACCTCAGTTTCCTCATTGGTAAAATGGGAATTCATACTGCTTCTCCCTCATATGTAGACTATGAGTGCCGAATGAGACTCTGGGACTCTGACCAATCTGATTCTTTTATGACAGTCCCAGTGCTTTGTAAGCCTTTAAAATATCATAATTTTAAATAGTACGAGTTTACCAACTGGAAATCTCTAGTCATCATCTGCAAAATGGTGATGAACACTGTGAACCCCCTGTGGCACAACCTGATCACCTTGTAACCTCCCCAGCGCTTAGAACAGTGCTATGCACATAGTAAATGCTTAATAAATGCCATTATTATTATTATTATTATCAGCATTGCAACACATCCCCAGTCACAGAGCCATCTTATCTGATGGATCTCCTTGTTTGGAGGTCCCCCAAAGAAGAAAGTTGCAATGATCAAAATGATCAGTAATCAGATCAAACTTCCAAATTTGCAGCTCTAGTCTTCCTCCCCCTTCGCATTCTTGCTTTTCCTTCTGCCCTCAGGAGATCTCTATCTGGATGTCTCACTGCCACCTCAAACTGAGACATTCTCATCTTTCCCCTGCAAACCCTATCTTCCCTCTGACATTTCCATCAATGTTGACAACAGCACTGTTCTTCCTGCCTCATAAGCCTGAACACCTTGGTTATATCCTTAATTCATGGTGGTATAACTGATTACATCATAGATTCATTCATCCATTTGTTCAATCGTAGTTACTGAGCGCTTACTCTGTGCAGAAAGTACAATTTGGTAGCAGATAGGAGTCTTGAAGTTGCCCTGCCTGACATGTTCCACATCCTATTTGGTAAGGCCTTAGGTCTAGACTCACTGAACCTCTTTCTAGGCCGTCAGCTTTAAAATGCTAGCAAGGAATTCGGAGGTAGTAGCTAACCTTTCATAAAACTCTGATATCTGATCCTGTCACTACAGACACGTCATCTGCAATTATCTTGTCGAACCATTTGACCCACATCATCTGCGATCATTTTTAAACAATGTTAAGACAAGACCACCGACAGTGAAGCAGTACTGTTACATAAACAGCTTCTTTGGGTAAGACATGAGGAAAACGGGATGAGACCTAAGATGTTCGATGATGAACTAACCCTTATGTAATCAGGGTAGGTAGAATAAATATTTAGACATTGTGAAGAAGAATAAGAAACAAATGGGATACTAGCAGTTGATCTGAAGACTAAAATTGCAAACAGATCATCCTGACCTAAAGCAATCGGAAGTGAGCTGGCTTTCCTGGAGTGGAGACTTAAAGAACATCTGGACATCAGAGGGCAGATGAAAGATAGTGACACATGGCAAGAGGCCATGCATCAGGGAGGTCGGGCGTCATTTTTAAGTGCACTATAGTGATGACAGCAAAAATAGTAGCTCTGTGTGGAAGGGATGAAGAGATTAGTTAGGACAACAAAGCCCCCATTCCCAGGGAATGAGACTACTGCAGGCAGAGTAATAGGTGGTGTACAGCATTATTCCAGGCAAGGGGGCCCTGCAGAATGTACAGCAACATTGTTTGGAGTGGAAGAAAACATTACCTACACTCCACAAATGTCCTACTAGGCACTGGGACAGATTCAGGGAGGGGTGAGCCCACCAGGTAGGAACAGGGAATGGTGAATTCAGCAGGCAAGTGAAGGAAGGTGGTGATCACATTGGCACAGGAGCATTAAGGCAGCAAACATTCGGTAGTGGTGCAGGAAAAGTATAATGTCTTCCTATTTTTTGTATGGTAAGAATAATAATCACTGTGGTCTTTGTCAAACACTTACTACATACCAAGCACTGTTCTAAGCACTGGGGTAGATACGGGGTAGTTGGGTCGAACACAGTCCCTGTCCCACATGGGGCTCGTGGTCTTAATCCCCATTCTACAGGTGAGGTAACTGAGGCTCAGAGAAGTTGCGACTTGCCCAAGAGCACACAGCAGATGTATGGCAGAGCTGGGATTAGAATCCAGGTCTTCTGACTCCCATTCCCTACTCTTTCCACTAACTAGGCCTGCTGCTTCTCTGTAAAGTGTCTAGTGTTCTCCACAATGTAAATACTTAATAAACACTATTACTACTGTTCTACAAACAGATCTGTAAAAATTGGAACAATTCCTTATCTCCAACAACATTGCACATACTATTTTAGAACAGTTTCCACTTCTAAAGAGGAGCTACAAGAATGTGTGGGTGTATATATTTTTTTTTTTTGTGTGTGTGTGTGTGTGTGTTACGTGTTATGTGTGCTAACCTTTTCCTTTTCTATTTGCTTCTATGTATTTTAATTAGCAGAAGACTTTTCCTTTGGCTTTGTAATTGGGCTATCGTAACCTTTTCTTGAAAAGTGAAAATTAACTGTGAATATAATAATTTTGCACTTCAATACCAGAACACTACAAGCTAAGGGTGTTTATACTGGCAACTCATAATAAGTACTAATTTAATGCCGAGTGAGATATCATACATACTGTGAGCCCACTGTTAGGTAGGGACCATCTCTATTTGTTGCCATCTTGTACTTCCCAAGTGCTAAGTACAATGCTCTGCACACAGTAAGCGCTCAATAAATACAATTGAATGAATTTAATAATTCTCCATTGGCATTTTCCATACTTCCAAAGTCATATGATCATATCACATCAGTTAGTAAATATGAACAATTGGCCATCATGTATAGGGCCTGTGAAAGAGCATGGGCTTTGGAGTCAGAAGTCATGGGTTCAAATCCCGGCTCCACCAACTGTCAGCTGTGTGACTTTGGGCAAGTCACTTAACTTCTCTGTGCCTTAGTTACCTCATCAGTAAAATGGGGTTTAAAAGGTGAGCCCCCGTTGGACAACCTGTTCACCTTGTAACCTCCCAGTGCTTAGAACAGTGTGTTGCACATAGTAAGTGCTTAAAAAATATCATTATTATTATTATTATTATTATTATACATCAGCCTAGTCTTAGACCAACTAGTATGTTGGCACCTCAGGCTTCTGGAAAGTACATGAAGAGCCCATGGTGTTGTTATGTTGCGATGTTGTGACTGGGGTCAGGCTTGGGGCAAGGCAATGAGCAAGGCCCGGCTGGATGTATTGAAGAAGCCCACTGTTGAGTAGGGACCATCTCTATGTGTTGCCAGCTTGTACTTCCCAAGCGCTTAGTACAGTGCTCTGCACACAGTAAGCGCTCAGTAAATATGATTGATTGATTGAAGAATGCACTGACTTTTCACCATTCTCAGTAGCAGTAGTGACTTGATTTTCCCTTCCCAGGACAAAGGTAGTCTCCTTTCCCTTCCTTGCTTAAGTCTGCACTTGCTTTTGTTTCTACTTCTGCTGCTGTTATAACTTCCCTTGCTCCTGAAACCACTGCTGCTGTTTTCCTAGATGACTTCCCAAAGAGTTACATCTGCTGCCTCTTTCTTCCTCTTTCCCAGAAGTTCAGGCAACTCCTTGTCTTTTATACTTTCCCAGAAACGTCCTCCTTCTGTGTAGGTATGTCTGAATTTTGAGTGGATGAAGAGGTGGAGCAGTTGTGAAGGAGTATGTTTGTGGGATGGCATTTGTGCAGATACATACGATTTTGCAGAATAGTAAAGGAATAGACAAAAATGTTTTCTGAAGAAAGGGAGAGAGAACCTGGGGAAAAACTAAAGATGCCCATGCGTCTTAGATAAAAAAAAGCATGTTCCTGAAAGCTCAGGGATTTATTAGCACTAAATAAGCTTTAAGTCAAGTCATTTTCATATTCAGAAACCAAATAAAGCTGCCCATCTTGACTCCTAAAAAATGTATACTTTAATTTGTTGCTTTGTGATAACTGGACTCATAAAGGATCATCATCATCATCATCAATCGTATTTATTGAGCGCTTACTATGTGCAGAGCACTGTACTAAGCGCTTGGGAAGTACAAATTGGCAACATATAGAGACAGTCCCTACCCAACAGTGGGCTCACAGTCTAAAAGGGGAAGACAGAGAACAAAAGCAAACATACTAACAAAATAAAATAAATAGAATACATATGTACAAATAAAATAAATAAATACATAAATAGAGTAAAAAAATATGTACAAACATATATACATATATACAGGTGCTGTGGGGAAGGGAAGGAGGTAAGATGGGGGGGATGGAGAGGGGGATAATTGGCTCTGTAGTGTGAGTGCCCAACAGTGATAATGTCCTAGTACCAAGGTTAAGAAAAATAGTCCTTTGTCAGAATTTCTTCTAATGATTCCTCCTGGACTTTTGAATACTCGAAAAGGATTGATCAAAATAAAATTCATGAGACTGATGTCATCCTTTTTAGAGTCCCCGCCCAGATAACCCAGCATTAGTTAGCATGGAGGAGCAGCCTGGCTCAGTGGAAAGAGCCCGGGTTTGGAGTCAGAGGTCATGGGTTCAAATCCCGGCTCCGCCAATTGTCAGCTGTGTGACTTTGGGCAAGTCACTTCACTTCTCTAGGCCTCAGTTACCTCATCTGCAAAATGGGGACTAGGACTGTGAGCCCCCCGTGGGACAACCTGATCACCCTGTAACCCCCCCAGCGCTTTACACATAGTAAGCGCTTAATAAATGCCATTATTATTATCATTGTAAATTCCAGCAGCAGGAAATATAGCACTATAATTTAAAGATTTTTAATTAATTTGATTTTATTTAATGTCACGAGACTCATTATCCAAAAAGAGCCTTTGGAAATGATATTTGCCCTGAATGAGGCAATGATCAAAATATCAGCTATGACAGCACAAAGTTGATAGTGTTAAATCAGGTGCTCAACGCTGCAGACACTGAGTCGAACAACTGACTGCAGAGAGGACAGCTTTTATTATTTAAAAATAAATGAACATTGTTAAAAGGAATGTAAATTGCTGGCAAAATGGCTTAGATGGAAGTTTATTTGTTGAAAGGGTTTTTCCACTCTCATGCTGCAATTAATTATCGTCCAAGAAACATGGATAACAGAAATATGAAGGTAGAGTGCTCGAGTTCCTCTTTGATCATTCTGGCCCACCAGAGCATTTAACAAATAACATTTCACCACTGGCATTATAGTGGAGTGAGTTTGAACAGTGTGTGTCTTAAGACTTCTGTCACTGGACCTTCCAAGGGGACATGATCCTGGCTTTGTCAAGGCAAGTACAAGATCACTGTTGAGGCCAAAACAGGGAAATCTCAATGATAACTGGGCCAGTCCCCTGTCCTCTTCTCCTCCACCTTCAATTTTGGACGATTTTTGACAACAAGTAACTTTTAAAGCAAAATGCATTGATTTTCTGGAACACCACATAATTCTCATTATAAAATTTAGAACCAGTCTGAAGCCTGCTATTCTTTGTGAAGTTACTATACTAGGTTCTAAGGTCCAGATTTTAAGGATAAAGACGTGGCCCTGACCTCATGGGATTTAGATTCTTAAAGAGACACAATGATAGGGCTGAAGAGTAGCTGTGGATCGGGGGATTAAGTAATTTGATGGCTAGTGAGATCACTTTATATGCATATTCAAAAGACATAGTTTTTACATTCATATGTAAAGTGGTTTTAATATGTATCTGTATCATTTTGATCTCTAAAGGCAATTATTCTCAAGGTATTTCCTCTCCCTTTCTTCCAAAGTAACTTCTTACATCAATTTAAAACTGTCTAGATTAATATCAAAATTAGCATTTGATAATTTAGTGGAGGAAAACCCATCTGTAAATCAGAACAATTCGTATCCAGAATCCTTTTGCTTCTGATTCAGGGTAGAATATAGCGGAATATTGGATTGCTTAAATTTGGACAAGATCTAGTAGACCATGCTATCCCTATGTTCAAAGCTTTTTAGAAATCACATTTGCTCTTGGAGGCCATCTCTAATTAATTGATCCTATCTCCCACCTAGCTTTCCCCTTTACTGTCACTTCTGCATCACTTAAGCACTTGTCACCCCCATCCATCTCTCTATAGCACTTGTAGATGACAACTCATCTTTAAATTTCTTGCTTCCATGTATCTCTCATGTACTGTGGTGTAGTTGTCCCCCCATTAGATTGTAAAAGCTTTGAGGGAAATGATCATGTCTACTAACTCCAGTGTGCACTCCCGGGAGCTTAATACTGCTCAATGGAGTCAAGTGGTTCACAACTTTTGTAGTAGGGTACTTGTCACTTACATTTCAAGTTCTGTCAACTTGCATGTCCCTTCTGTATCTTTTATTACTGACCATAATTGTATGTGATTTAATACAGGTAATAAGGGTGTAAGAGAAGTTCCTCATGACTTTATTCTCTGGAATGTGATAAATGACTCCCTTCTTCAGCCTTGTTAGAATTCTGTCAGAGTCACAAGGACGGTCTTTACTTCCACCACTTATTTGTCCTTGTTACTGCATCTGCAAGTATTTATTCATCGCTTGGTGGGAAGATTGTTCTAACCAAGGAAGTGATAGAAGGGATAGGGGATGATAAACTCCCTGTCTTCTACTTTCATCATGTGTTCCCAGAGGCCATAGGTTGGCCATTCAGCTAATATTGACCATAATCATGGTGATGTTGGAGGAAAGGGTGGAGAGAAGATTGGAAAATAGTTTGAGGAAAATATTTCCTAGGAGGAATGTTATAGGAATTAAACATTCCTATATATTCCTATATTCCTGTGTTTATTAAATCTGATGAAATAACTGTTACATGGGTATGTATCCCCTTTAATCACTGAGTCCCACAGCACTTATGTACATATCTGTAGTTGATTTATATTAATTTCTGACTCCTCTTCAGACTGTAAGCACATTAATTGTGGGCAGGGGATGTATATACTAACTCTGCTATAGTGTACTCTCCCAAGTGCTTAGTACAGTGCTCTGCACATAGCACTCAATAAATACCATTGGTTGATTTATTGCTAACTATCATTAATGTATTTTTAGGAGGGAATTTCCTCACACCTCTCTGTCTGCCAGTGTTGATGCTTGGGAGCCAAAGGGAAGATTGAATAATTTAATTACGGCCTACTAAATATTTTTGTACAAATACAGAGGCTTAATATGTTCTGTCCCTATCTACATAAGGAAAATGAACAGAATTGAGGTAGTTATTTTGATGATTAAAAGTAAAAACACAAAGTGTACTTGAGGTATTCTCATGCTCACAGAGAACGTGACAAAATGGAACTTAACATAGGCCTGTTTTGTTTATTGAACTATCAAAATTACTTTTAACCATCCAGTTCATGGAGATAGCATTTCAGAATGGGATGAAAATATTGTAAGGTAATATGCAGCATTTGCTGTAGTACTTGTCTGTTATTTTCCTATAATTCTATCCCAAATTAGATTTTGTCAAAACACAAATACACTCAGTGTTCATTTCTGTTCAACTCAGATTACTGATGTACCACTCTCTTGGGTCAGGGTATTTGTTCATAATTGATAGATTTGACTGAATCAAAATGATTTACCTATGCCAAAGACCATATCTTTAATATTTCATGCAAATTAGATCCTTCAGAGTGATAGGAAATTTTTGGTTGTTGTTGCTGGATTGAATTTCCTAGGTTTTTTTTAGGTATGAAGTATTTTTGAAGCCTTCACAGAGTCTCATTGTAATGTACCTACCAGGGAAATCAGGCTATCTTTATAATCAAAATGCTTTGCAGGGCATAGTTATCAGAAATGATGCATTTTAGTTCTGCTCTATTGAAAACAAGCTGGTTTTTGTAGCTTTCCAAGTCTGTACCTGTGATCCACAAAAATCATTTTTGATTTGTGTGAAAGAGAAACTGTCCATTTTCTTTTTCACAAATAGTGAGTCTCAAAATAAACTTTTTCATCATAATAGAGTTGATTCAATTTGTTCCACAGGGTCATATACAGTGAGCGTCAATGGCTTTGGGACCAAATGCTGTACCAGATCTGTAGCTGATGTTGCAGCAACAGTACTAGACAGATGGCCCTGAATTAATTCTGTTCTGGGAAGTCTGTTGGTATTACTAATATGAAAAATCTTGAAAAGCGTGTCTGCAATTGTTCAAATGAGATATTAGCACACAAAAAATCCATAATTTAATTATAATGAGAACACATATTAAAATCAGAAGCATGAATATTAGGTTTGAATATTCATGGATTAAAAATTTGCCTGTGCTTCTAAATTGCTGGTGTGTGCTAAGCAAACCTGTTGAATTCTCTTTGAATTGTGTCATTAGAATGATCAAATTTTATATGCAGTTTCTTTCAACAACATATTGAGAGGCACATCAAGAGCTGCTGGACCGATTACAGCCTGGGTTATTTTGTTGTATTTTGAATTTTTTAATCTAAACTGCTACTCAGAATGACCATAAGTCTTTACTGGAAAAAAAAAACAACACTTCCAGACCATTTTATTTGCTATGCCTAAATAATTCAGTTTACTATTTAACTTGAGAAGTGTGTTAGCTGTATGGCCTTTATCTTTGTTTTCATTTAGCTGCAGAAGTGTGTGGGATTACTTTGAACATCTATATTGTTAAGAATGGTATCAAAAGTTCCCCTCTAACATATGTTTTTTTCTGGAAAAAATATAGGTTCATTTAAAAAAAACCAACACTTCCAGACAATTTAAATTGTCATGATGGAGGGTGGCAGGGCCAATAGGCCCTGCATGGCTGTGTTATCAACCAGTCAGCAAGGTCTACTGGATAGAGCACGGGCCTGGGTGACAGAAGGACCTGAGTTCTAATCTCGACTCCACTTCTTGTCTGCTGTGTGACCTTGGACAAGTCACTTCCCTTCTCTGGGCCTCAGTGACCTCATCTGTCAAATGGGGATGAAGATTGTGATCCCCATCTGGGACAGGGATTGTGTCCAACCCAATTAGCTTGCATTGAACCCAGAGCTTAGTACAGTGCTTGGCACATAGTAAGTGCTTTACAAGTACCATTATTATTATTTTCAGCCTCCCAGCACAAACGTGCAGCAGAGGAACTAGATGAGACCCAGAGGGGAGTTTGGGAACCTAAGTAGGAAACTCCTCTAAGCTGGGGTAGAAGGGCGGTGTGACCACACAACAGTCTTGAGACCCTGGAGTTTTTTGGCCAGGTGTAACACTCCCCTGTAATGCCCCGGCTGACTGGGTAAAGACATGAGGAATGTATGTAGAAAGCCATTAAAATGAGGCAAACTCTGCTCTGGGATGATGGTATCATAGAGAGATTTTAACCTGGGGCAGTCTTGTAATATCAAATACATTAAAATTGTTATATCATTGTAAGAAAAAGAACTAATTTTACTAAGCGTTCTTCAAGATGGGATATTGAAAAACTCTAGAAGATCATTGCAAAGTGTTTTTTTAAGCTTAAATATATTCCAAAAATGTATGTCTAGGATAGTAAGCGCTCAATAAATACGATTGATGATGATGATGATGATATACATATAGAGGGAAGCAACATGGCTTAATGGAAAGAGCGTGGGCTTGGGAGTCAGAGGTCATGGGTTCTAATCCCAACTCCGCCGTTTGTCAGCTGTGTGACTTTGGGCAAGTCACTTAACTTCTCTGTGCCTCAATTACCTCATGTATAAAATGGGGATGAAGACTGTGAGCCCCACGTGGGACAACCTGACTACCTTGTATTTACCCCAGCGTTCAGAACGCTGCTTGGCACATAGTAAGTGCTTAACAAATACCACCATCATCATTATTATTATATATTTATTTCATTTATTTATGCTTATGAATAGTTTAATAATGATTGTGTAATAAGGGCACTAGAACATGTTCTTTAATAGAAAATAATGTGTATTTCCATAATTTAAAGTGATAATTAGCCTTCATTTTACTTACAACCTAATGTTATTAATGTAAACAAGGTTCTATTAATGGGAAATATTAAGGGCAAATAACTCAGAGGTTTGGGACATAATATTAATGTAAGGTTAAATATAATCTGTACCATGGCATGAGCTTAGTCAGTGCTCTGCACTCAGTAAGCATTTAATAAATACAATTGAGTGAATACCTTTAAAATGTTAATATAAAATAACAGGATGAGGGGGAACCATTTTTGAGAAACATATATCCTATTCAAGAATTATCTGCAGATTTTATTACCACAGATTTGATCTTTCTTAAAACTGTTCTGAAACCGAGCTTTAGTTGGTTGTAATAGCTGCTTATGGAACTCCTACTTGTATTTTACTGAGAAATTGGTCATATGAATTCTGGATTTATTTTTATTTTGTGGCACACTTGATGTGAAGCACACTTCTATTAGATAATCCTCAGCTCCACTACAGTAACACTGGTCAAATAAATTAATGAAGTATTGAATAAGTCCTAAATTACTTGTCTGCTCTAAATGAAGGTTATGCAGTTGCCAAAATGGGAACGAACATATGAGTCTCAGGTCAGAAATTTCAATACCGAATACTTGTGTGGAGAAAATGATTCAAAACACAGTGGTTTGCAAAGCACCACTCTTCCTCTTTCTCCCTTGCCAGTTTCCACTGGGGCAAAGACTGCAACAGTCAAGTAGATGGGTGGAGGTGCAACACAGTGTGAAATGTGCAAGTTTGTTCGTTACATGCATCACCCATTTACTATGGACTATGAAACAATATTTGGGAAAAGATGACGGAAAATAGTAGACTTTGAAATGATCTGACTCTATAAGATAGCAAACGCAGCTTTGAAAATGGTAAGTAGGGAACTTGAAAAATTTAAGTGAAGTATACTGATTAGAATTACTTTATAAATATTTTCGCCAGATGATTTAGACTTGTTAGTATCGATAAAATTATTTAGGAAGATTGCAATGTTAAGGTAAATACACTGACCCACTTTCTATCTGCCGAAGATTTTTAATATGCATTAAATCAGAGGTTAATGACAACAGTGACCTTGGAGAAATCCTTTATAGTATATTAAATTCATGTGTAGGATTTGCAAATAATAAATATACATTCCTATACAATTACATTTTAAGGAGCTTGACTAGCTAAAATGCCCATTTCACAAGGCTTCCTTGCTCCTCTAGATCTGTCTTTAGTTTGAAGCCAAGCAATGTTTGTTGTTTTTTAAAGAATACCATAAAAGCAGACATTAAGTTAGCAGTGTAACTTAGTGGAAAGAGCACAGGTTTGGGAGTCAGAGGACCTGGCTTCTAATCTAGAAACTGCCAGTTGCTCTACCAATTACTTGCTGTGTGACCTTGAGTAAGTCACTTAAATTCTCTGTGCCTCAATTTCCTCAACTGTAAAATGGGGATTAAATACCTTTCTCCTCACTACTAAAGACTGTGAGTCCCATGCAGCACAGGGAATATGTCCGAACTAATTAACTTGTGCCTACTCCAGAGCTTAGAACAGTGTTTGACGCACAGTAAGTGCTTAGCAAGTACCATAAAACAAACAATAAATAACCTCATGCAACATCTTTCATAAGCACTTCTCTAGTAGAATGTGTAACAAGAAATTGTTATTTCACTAGTTTTTATGTGAGAAATTGTGCTTTTTCTTTGCCTGCATAAAAGGAAACTATGCTGTACTTAGATCTGTTTGTTGCAGTTCAAAATATGTGGTTTAGATCTTGCCAAAACTGTTGACTGTTCGTCAACTACCCAAAACCTAGTATCCCATTTTGGAATAGTTAAAATGACGTGTATTTTTTAGAGTATCTATTATTTTCTTACCTTTCCTTGTTAGTTTTATTAGATTTTTCGTGGTTAGCAATTTATGTCCTTCTTTCCTTCTGGCCAAATTTTCCATTGATTTTCTTAGTCACCAGAAGGTGCCACTACAGTACTCACTGAGAAAGCTAAGAAGGATTCTTGGAAAATAACTTTTCTTTGGGAGAGCATTTTCTTTACTCTCTTACAGTTCATACACAGTCTAAAGACAAGCTGGATGTTAGGACTGACATAGCTGGAAATAATATAGCAGTTCAGATTAATCTTCATAAACAGAATTTTGCATTGTCTTTTTCAGAAGGGATCTTCACATTGAATTTCAAGGCACTGTGGCTGAAAATAAACCAAAAGTGCTTCATTTAGCTTGCATTTATTTCAGTCACCAAATATTCAATACAATATTCTCAAACTTAATTACTCAAGTGCAGGTTATTATGACTGCAAAAATAAGTGTCCTTTATTCCACATTGATGTTTCTCCTACTAGCAATGTAGCATATATATATTTATATCCATATGAATAGTATGTATTCTTAATATAAAAATATCTTATGGATCAATCATATTTATCAAAAGATTACTCTGTGCTGCATACTGTACTATGTGTTCGGGAGAGTTCAATGTAACACATATATATGTTATAACATAATTGTTAGACGGAAGGTAATAAAAGGTGAGTGATCAGTCAAAACACGGCTTATATTGATTATACTTAAAAAATAGAATAAAGCATTTCATTAAAGGCACAATGCTGGAACAAGTTAATTGTTAGCTTTGGGAGATAAAGCAATGGCTCAACAGGATAGAAAGCAAATAAATGTCTTTGAATTTGAAAATCACATATTCGTTAATTTATTCCTCTTTTTCTGTTCCTCTTAGCAGCCAGTACACACTGATGAAGTCGCCTGAAAATATCTGGGCTTCATATTGTAGAGATAAAAGTCCAAAGACAACAGATATTAAGAGAATGAAATATGGAGCTAAATTGGTTGACTTTTAGATATTTTTTCTTGATTATGCTTGGAGTTTTATTTTTTAAAGGATATGCTTTGTTTTTTGTGAAGAAGTATTAAAGGCTTGAGAAGATGCTAGTACACTCATGAGGATGATCATGATAGTCTCTCTGGTTGAAATTTGTCAAAATGAGAGTGGTTGGTGCACAGCTACTTTCTTGTCCCGGAAAGTTAGGTTCCAACTGGGCTGAACATGTAACAGGTGGAGGAAGAGGAAAACACCTTTTGCATTGTCCCTTTAGTTATTTTACGTGCAGGACTCGTTACGGCCAAAGTAACCACAACATAGTGTCAATACAGTGCCAAAGCCCAATAATTCAGCAGGTGGTTGTAATTTTGTTTTGCAATTATGGTATTTATAATAATAACAATAATGGCATTTGTTAAGCACTTACTATGTGCAAAGCACTGCTCTAAACACTGGGGGGGATACAAGGTGACAAGGTTGTCCCACATGGGACTCACAGTCTTAATCCCCTTTTTACAGATGAGGTAACTGAGGCACAGAGAAGTTGAGTGGCTTGCCCAAGGTCACACAGCTGACAAGTGGTGGAGTCGGGATACGAACCCATGACCTCTGACTCCCAAGCTTATGTTCTTTCCCACTGAGCCACGTTTGTTAAGGGCTTTCTACGTGTCTCACACTGTTCTAATTGCTGGGGTAGATAAAAGTGAAGTCAGTCTCTGTCCCAAATGGGACAGTCTAAATAAGAGGGTATTGATCCCATTTTACAGTAGAGGAAACTGAAGCACAGAAAAGTTAAGTAAGTGACTTCCCAAGGTCCCACGGCAAGGCAGTGGCAAAACTGGTATTAAAACCCAGGTTATCTGAATTCCAGGCCTGTGCATTTTCTATTAGGCCAAGCTTGTGGTAGGCACTTCAGCCTTTACCAAGTAGGCTAGCCAGCATTTGCTTTTTTAGCATTCCTTTTGGACCTCTCCACCTTACATAACATCGCAAGTGTTTCTTTGATTTATAACCTTCACAACTGATGAGATAGCAGAAGCAGGACTACTATCCAGATTCCCAAATTTCAAATCATTGTTTTTCCCCTGAACCAAGAGCAGGGCTTTTGGATTCTTACACCAAGTTCTTTGTGCCTTGCAAATAAAGCTAGCCTCGTTTGTTGCCATTTTGGGTCTGGGCACCTTGCACGATGCGAATAGGGCCCCCCTCCCTTTTTTCTAGACTGTAAACTCGTGCTCAGGATCGATCGATTCCATCGTATCGTACCGTCCCGAGGGTCCTAAGCACTGCATGCCATTAATGGCACCCTTGGTCTTCTGTCCACTGTGAGCCCATTGTTGGGTAGGGACCGTCTCTATATGTTGCCAACTTGTACTTCCCAAGCGCTTAGTACAGTGCTCTGCACACAGTAAGCGCTCAATAAATATGATTGAATGAATGAATGAATGAATCTAAAGCAGCCTGGAAAGCTCATCAATGTTCAATGAATTGCTTTGGCTGGAAATAGAATCTGTTGTCTTCCTTTTGGAATTATGGTGCTTCCATTTGATGTTTTACATGTTACCGGCAAATATGTTGAACCATTTATCAAAATAAGGGGACAAAGTTTTTTTAGTTTCTTTTTGGGGGATGAAAAAGTTTGGAAAATTTACTCTTCCATTTGAACTGTTTTAAGTATCTGTAGTGCAAGAGAGTTTGACTAGAATTAGGGGCTAGCATGAATATTTTTCTAAAGCCAGGCAGTAGTGCCTTCTCTCTTTAACATAGTTCCTAAAATGCCTTCTTTCTACAAATCAAAATTCAAAGATTTCAAGGAAATAATTAGAGGCAGTAGTAGCACAAGTTCAAATATATAGCAAAGAATAGCAGGATTCATGTTTTAGAGCAGGATTAACAAGATGTCTTCATTTAATATGCAAACATAAATCATATTTTTAATTCCTGATGCCTGTTCAGTGTTTGACTTAGGATATTAACATTTGAAAGTGAACAAGATTCTCTGCTTGTATGCACAGGAGAGGGGAAATTATAAATTCTGTTCTGCTCAGCTATGGAACTTTCGGAGCTTATTTTTCCCTCTTGGGATATCTTTATTGAAGTATTTTAGGCAATAACTAACTCATGTTTTGACTTCATACCCTGAAATCTTAGGATATGGCTTGTCCGATTCTTCCAGGATTCTCTGCCAAATTCTGCTCTGGAAATGTGTAGTATATTTCAGGATCTGCCTTCAGCAGAATCATTTCCACATTACCAAGCTGAAGTTTTAGAACTGTGCTGGCAATCTGAAACAATGAGAGCTGCCCCTTCCAACAGATACTGACTGTCCCATTTGGTGAAAATGCCAGTCAAAAATTAATCAATTATTTTGTACTGAGGGCAGCCTCTCTTGTTCATCCTTGACTACAGCAGTTTGAGAAGTTTAAAAACAAACATACTCAGACCTCCTTTTTACATAACCTTCCCTATCAATCCACATCCCTGCCAGCCTACATCCACACAATTTTTTGCACCATCTGACTTCTAGTTACTTGGAATTGTTTGGGAAAGTTATCAATGGTGGTCAAACTTTTCTAGATTACGTAAAGAATTGGGTGGAAAGACATTCAGGTAAGGCATACAATATTACTGGGAGAACTATCAGCCCTGAAACTGAACTGAGTTACTCAGTTATGATCTAATGTGACCTTTCAGAAGTTGTCATGATTTCCTGAAGCTACTTTGGACTGGATTTGCTGCTAGAAACATTTATTCTGTGAATAGCATTGATACTAAGCACTTAAATCACTTATTAAAATCTCACCTTACTTCATATTTCAGTTTTACTTTTCCTTCAAGAAATTGTATTCAAGTACTTTAGACATGCAGAGTCCCTCCTCATTCAGATCCAAAGACAACGTTTCTCCAACTGCAAAGCCATTCCATTTTCTACTTTTTCACATGTCAATTTCAAAAGCTGTAACTCTGCCTGTTTTGTTTTTTTACCTTGCCCATGTCAGAAGCTGAGTAGCTGGAAGAGATGTGACCTTGGGCAAGTCACTTCACTTCCATGCCTCAGTTACTTCCACCTGTCTACATGTTTTGTTGTCTGTCTCCCACTTCAAGACTGTGACTGTTGTTGGGTAGGGACCATCTCTACATGTTGCTGATTTGTACTTCCCAAGCTTAGTACAATGCTCTGCACACAGTAAGCACTCAATAAATACAATTGAATGAATGAATGATAGGGAGGACAACGGGAATTCTAGAGATTCGAAAGAAAAATTTCGAGGAGAGAGGTCTTCCACTGCTGTCTTTCTGTCTCTGAAATACCACTGTTCCACCATCCTGATCAGTTGTTTCCCTGGTCCCCATACTCTCTCATTGTTCCCATGCATCCCTCCATAGCTCCAGGACAGCATACCCCAGACCTTGCTACTGCTGTCATTGCAGACCTTGCCATCAGTTTCCCCTTCTCCCCGCCAGTGACCACAAAGCCAAGGTATGAGGAGGGTCTAGAACTCCTTCCTCCTTTAAATCCAAAAGAAATTCACTCTCCACATGCTCAAAACCCTTTTAAAATCCCATCTTCTACAAAGGGACTTCCTGACTATTCCCTTATTTCTTCTATTTGTCTTCCCCTCTGCATCACCTATGCAGTTGGCTGGGTACTCCTTAAGAACTTTGATAGACCATGTCAAATTCTCACCTGCGTATTTTTTCCCAATACTTAGTACTGTGCTCTGCTCACAGTGTTTCATAAATTATATTACTACTACTGTCAGGCAAGTTGGTCTCAGAACCCTAGTGACTCCCTGTTGTCAGGGATCAGATCTACCTACTCTGTTGTATTTCCCAAGTCCTTAATGGAGTACTCTGTACATAGTAAGTGCTTTATAAAAACCACTGATCAATTAGAGAGTAATAGTTGAGGAAAACGAAGCAGGGACAGAGGCCTGCTCCTCTTCCATTAAAGTCTTCTCCTTTGGAAATGGTGAAATAGCGTACCCAAGTTTAACTTTAGCAAATTATCGTCTCTGGTGACTCTCTTTCGCCCAAGTGCCCCTGAGCCATTTTGTCTCACCCACTTCCTTTGTCACGTCCCCGAGAGAAGCTGCCACTGTTCCTTTCATAGCTTCTACTTCTTCAGTAGCTTCTTTCCTCCTCCCAATCCCATGGTTTTATGGAGTTCATGATTACCTAAATACAAGAAAACTTGTAATCAATGGAATTGGGGCAGGTTGAATGTAATGGGAGATATGGGATGTGGTATGATAAATGAAGACATCTTGGAAGAAATGGAGTTGAAATAGCTTGACACGTTCTTGAAAGAGCAACTAGCATCAGTTGGAATATGATATTGCCTCTAAGAAGGATGATAATAAAATGCTGCTGAATCTATGGTTCAGTGGAGTGTAGTTTTCCGAGGCACTTGGAATATCCTCATTTCAATCGTAGCACGATTTATCAGAATCAACGTACGTAATGAGCCCTATGAAATATAGCTATCATGCAAAATTTACTGTATTTCTTTCACCTTCATAGGTTTGGGTATTATGATTGGTGGCTATCACTTCACAGTAGATTAGTAAGGCAGTAAGTGGGAGAGAACCATAATGGATAGATAATCAGGTGAATGGTTACCAAATAGTTGATTACTTAGAGGGCAATTATAATTCACAAAATATATGAAGCATTACAATTTTCATGTAATATTCTCACCCAAATGTAACAAATGGTTATTCATATCACACATGGGAATTTAGTCATTTTGTATATATTTTTCTTATGAGGTAGTCTTATTCTTCAATATTGTACAATGTCAAGACATGGGATGAGGCTGCAGCAGGAGTTTTATTTACAATATTCTGAAAATTATCAACCCTTTGGTGACACAAGAACTAGGCATAAGGTGCTCTACATTCACTAGGCAATAAATTCTCCTGAAATAATGACTTCAAAATAATTGGGTAAAGTCAGAAAGACAAGCTTCGATTAAATGCAAATGGATTTGCAATCAGTTATTTTGCTGTACTTAATATGGTTGTAAGCTGTTGATAGAAGCCAAGAGATGGAATTCGTCTTTTTTACTATTTTTTAAGTGATTTTGCTCTTATACATGTCTCGTCATTGATCCAGCTGAATTTCTCTCACAAAGATTTGAAATCTTTAAACTCTAAGATATATCATACCAGGTGGAGATGGGTAAACAACAACAAATTTGGAAAATGGTTAGTGAAATGATGGGATGGCATCCAAAGTAGAAGAGACTGCCGAGCTTAGGGAGCCTGGGGAGTTTGCTGTACCTGATTCCATTAGTCTGTCAAGGGACATCCATCAATGTGATGACACATTTCTGGTCCTGGGAATCTGGGACACTATTGACAGCAACTTTGATAATGAGAAGTGACTCAGTGGAAAGAGCACGGGCTTTGGAGTCAGAGGTCATGGGTTCAAATCCTGGAGTCAGAGGACCTCGATTCTTATCCCAGCTCTGCCACTTGTCTGATATATGACCTTGGACGTCACATAATTTCTCTGTGCCTCATTTCCCTCATCTGTGAAAATGCCTATTCTCTCTCCTACTTGACTGTGAGCCCCATGAGGGACCCAACGATCTTGCATGTACCCTAGAGCTTAGTACAGTGCCTAGCATATTGTAAGTGCTTAACAAATAACAACTATTATTACAATAGCCCCAATAAGTAATTCTCAAATATAGTTGTGACCAAAGTCAAGATTTTAATCAATATTGCAAATTAAAAAAAAAAAGCTTACAGAAAGACACCGAGTCCTAGTGGAAATAGTGCAAGCCTTAGAGTCAGATGATCTGGGTTCGAATTCTGGCTCTGCCTCTCACCCACCCACTCCCTGGGTGACCTTGAGCCAGTCACTAAACTTCTCTGGGCCTCAATTTCCTTATTTGTAAAATGGGCAATCTAAACCTACTTATCCCCTCTAGTTAGACTGTGAGCTTCATGTGGGACAGTGACAGGGTCTGACCTGATTATTTTGTACCTACCCCTGTTATTAAAACAGTGCCTAACAGATAGTAAGCCCTCAAAATGATAATAATGATAATATTAATTAATAATAATTATGGTATTTGTGAAGCACTTACTATGATCCAAGCACTATACTAAGCTCTGGGGTGTATAGGTTAATCAGGTTGGACACAATCCCTATCCCACGTGGGGCTCATAGTCTCAATCTCCATTTTACAGATGAGGTAACTGAGGCACAGAGAAGTAAAGTGATTTGCCTAAGGTCACACAGCAGACAAGTGGCAGGGCCTGGGTTAGAACTCATTACCTTCTGAATCCCAGGCCCATTGCTCTATTCACTATGCCATCTGAGTCTTTAATAATATTATTATTAATAAAGGCTGAGGGTAATTATATTTGAAACATCTGAGGTTTAAAGCTGTAACTGCAAAGCTTGATCAACCTAGCCCCTTTTACCATGGATAATGAATAAATAGAAAGAAATCAATTGTGTGCAGAGCACAGACTGGAGGGGATCAAGGAGAGAATTCACCAGTTGTTAAGGTTCAAACTGATCCCCTGAGGAATAGGTACCTGAGTTTCAGGCATTTCCTGCCCATCAAAGCATTCAAGAGACTTTGTGATCAACAGTTTTGCTGGCTTTGTTTTATAGAAAAAGGAGATGCATAGAGGTATGCCCCCGACAAACTACCTGCCTTTGAATAAAAACCATGCTTATTTCTTCTCTAGACTGTAAGCTGGTTGTGGGCAGGGAACATGTCTACCTTGTAACCTCCCCAGAGCTTAGAACAGTGCTTTGCACATAGTAAGCACTTAATAAATGCCATCATCATCATTATTATTATTATTACCAACTTTGTTGTACCAAGTCTACTAAGCAGCTTGTACAGTACTGTGTACACTGTAAACACTCAATATATACCATTTATTGACTGGGTGATCTTAAGTTGCCAGGCACTGCAAGTAGCAATAGCGCTATAGTAAAGACTATCTTTGTTACAATAAATTGTAATAGATTAATTGGTCTTTTTAGTCATAATCTCACCATCAATAGCATCATCATCAAATGTTAAGGACAGCTGTCGGTATGAATTTGTGTAGAGATAAAAATAGATAATCTCTCTATTAATAACCAGAAACTTACCTGTGAATCTTTCAAGGAATCATGACCCTGAAAAAAATTTTGTAGACTGGAAAATGTATTATGTTTATTTGCATGATATTCGATTTTAAATATTTGATTCTTCCATAATTAGATAAATTCTCAGTGGGCATTTGACTAGATAAATCATTGGAAACCTTGAGGAATAGCTTTCATTAAGGAAATTAACCTTTTGTAAATGTCAGCACATCATACTGCATTCACCCTGGTTCTCACACACAGGACAGATAAGCCATTTGACCTTATGAACAATAGCACATGAAGCATATCCATTAAAATTGTCAACAGTAATTGTTTGTCTTCCCTCACCTGCTACTTTTATTTTCCAAGTTATGGACCTAGCATTGATATCTGAAATCTTGAAAGATATTTTCCCCAGTGAAATGTTTTTGGTGACTACATCCATTTTTACCTCTAACTGTTTTGTGCATGAGAAAAAAGAAGTAGAACTGGCTAATATCAACATTTTTTTAACTGAACTACCGCAGTAGAGCTCTGGAACAGAGGCTAGTGATTGTGAGGAAGAGCCAACTGAATCAGTAGTAATGACATTGCAGAATTTACCTTTTAAAAAGATTAGTGTTTTATAATCAATAGAGTTGTTTAAACACTCATATTGGGAAAAATGTAGAACGAAAAACATAAATTAACTGATATTTTGTCCTTAGTAATGAGTTGCCTGGGATTTGACTCCAAGGGTCATTTGCCTATTGAAAACTGTATTTCTGGGCTAATCAAGCCACCAGAGCATTAACACTTTCCTCACTATAGGAAAGTACTATAGTGTTTGCCTAGCAAACTACCCTCAGCCGTACAATCCTTGCATACGTATCTATAATTTCTGTATTCATATTAATGTTTCCCCCCACTCTAGACTGTAAAGTCCTTATGGGTAGGGAAAGTGTCTACCAACTATGTTGTATTGTATTCTACCAAGCACTTGGAGGGCTCTGAAAACAGTAAGCACTCAATAAATACCTTTGATTGATTTTCATAAACTAGCCAACTGATTTTATCCACCAGATATGTAGTAATATCTGAATATTATATGCAATAAAGGATTTTGTATGATATTCTCTGCTGTGAAAGGTCCAAATTCCGTCATCCATTCTTTTGGCTTAAGTGGCGGATGGAATCTGATGAGCAACTTAAATCAGTGGTTAGCTAGTCGTATAACAAAATGAGTCCCCACTTTACAGTTGAAAAGAGTGGGGCACAGAAAAGCCATAAAGCAAGCAACTTTCAGAGTCGGGATTAGAACCCAGGTCCTGATAGATACAAGATTGCAGAGGAATTCCTTGGAACAAAACAAAAAAAGAATTAGTAATGCCAGGAATTTCTCTGGATCCACTGACTGGTTGTCTTTTTGTTCTTTAGAACATCTATATTTAAGAAAGTTGGAAGGCTGTGGTTGTCCCTATGACTGTGGCTTAGGCCTGGACCTTTCCATTAGGTCGAGCTGCTTCTGTACTACAGCTAATCTTAACGCACCCAAGTCACACTCCCAATTGGGTTTCACGGTTGAATCGGCTCAGCGCAGGACTGTACTTCCAGAACCATTCTGACAATGGATCCTAGGAAATCATTGGCATCACTCTCATTCTGCCATTCTTACCCTCTCACACAGTCGCAGAGACTGTGTTCAACCAGATTATCTTGTATTTACCCCAACGGTTAGTTCAGTGCTAGACAAAGAGTATGTACTCAACAAAGACCACAATTATTGTTGTTGTTATTGTTGTAATTACTATTGGAGAAAGAGTTGATAACACACACATATGGAAAAAGGAAATAATGAAACCAAAAAGCAAAATACAAAGACAAGGTTAAAAATAATCCAAATAGGGCAGCATAGCACTGTGGTTAAAATAGTAGATTTTCAGACTCCTTGTCACTTAAACAGCACTTAGAACAGTGCTTTGCACACAGTAAGCGCTTAATAAATGCCATCATTATTATTATTATTATTATTAAAGAGTCAACTGGTGACACAACTATAGCTCAGCTTTCCCAATACTGTAAAAGTTGGGAATGCCGCACCCTGTTGCTTTGTCCCCATCTGGACTTGATGGAATTAGAACTGGGCAGTCTCTCCACTAGGCAGAAGACTGACGGTAACCAAAAAAAAAAAGGCAGCCTGGTACTCAAGTTGCCTCTCTGTCCCCACCCTGGCCAGCTAGACCAGACCCAAACGTTGTAGTCAAAAATTCCTAAGATATCTACAAGTTTAAGACATTTTCCAGAAGAGTTATAAAATATAAGATCTTTAGATTATATATGTAAGAATAAGTGTAAAGACTATTTAATTTGGACTGTATCTTTTGCAAGAGATCCTGGGTAAATTCACTCATTAGGGTTGACAGGTATGATTGGTGGTGTTTTTGAAGAATAGGTGGTGAAAAGAAAAGAAGGGTTAAAGAGTAAAACTGCTAAAATCCCACGCATTGAAAATGTATTTCTGTAAACAAAGTGCTTTAGGCAGTGCTATAGCAGCTTTTCACCATCCTTTGTTCTATTTAAGTTTTGGGCTTAAATCAAAAGGTGCTTGCATTTGTAAAATCTCCGAAGATAAAGTACCTGAGCAAGTTGGAGAAGCCATTTAGGGCATGTTCACAGCTCTAGCATTAGATTCAAGGACCAATGCCCACAGCTTCCAAAATTCAACTGAACCATATTGACTGTCATCAGGAACAGTCCTGTGTCATCATCTTATTTGAAAATGCAAAATATATATTAAAATGAAAGAATACCAATGTGGGAATATATTGAGAAAACAGTTGCTGTTTCTACCTAGGCAAAATGAAGGATGTTATAGAATCTCCAAGAAGGCTTTGCTGTCAGTACTGCTGGAGTAGATTGTTTGCAAAAACAATGGACAATATGTTCATAGTTTTGTAAATAATCTTTCTAGATCATCACATTCAATGGTACTTCTTCAAATAATGATACAACTTGACAGTTCAGAAAGTCTTAGAATTAGCCCCAAGCTATATCTAAAGAAAGGTTCAAAATCATTATCAGGGGAAGTCTTTGGAATCCCTTTATTGCCATTGGTGGCATTGTATAAATCACCAAATCAGCTTAATGAAATACAACTTTATTCTTTCAATATTTTGAATTCAAATTAAACATTTCAAAATGGACTTTCTTCATAGCAGTAAGGATATCAAGTGTACAATAGTTGTCAGAATGCTAAATATAATGTTGACTTCCTTCCCTAAGCAATTTGAAACAGTGCCACAAAAATACTAGTCAATTCTTTGGTGTTTCCACTGAACACTGCTGGGCAGTGAAAAAAAACAAGATAGAAAGAGCATCAGTTCTTTTGAAATGTGGTGTTGGAGAAGGCTTTTGAGAATACCAAGGACTGCCCAAAAAACAAACAAATGGACTTTGGAGCAAATTAAGCCAAGTGGTCTTTGGAAGGCCAAATGACTCAACTTAGATTAGCATATTTTGGACACAAAATCAGGAGACTAATTCTCTGGAGAAGACACTAATGCTAGGAAAAGTTCAGGAAAAATGTGGAAGAGGTGGATCAGTAGCTAGATGGACAGAGTTCACAACAATGACAATGGAAGAACCATTAGAAAAGTTCCTAATTATGGCAGAAGACAGGATGTTCTGGAGAAAATATATCCATAGAGTCGCTATGAATCGAAAACGACTCGACGGCACTTGATAATAAGTGACATCAGCTCAATAGGAAACCTGAATTATATGTATTCTTATCTTTAGTACTTACATATGTAAGCACAATCTTATTTGTATGCTTAATACTTTATTAACTCTATAATTTTTCTCTGCTTGTCTCTCTTTAGAGAGATAAAGCTCTTCAAGGGCAGCGAAATTGTGCTTTGCCTCTGCTGAACTCTCCAAAGGACTTAGTTCAGACTCTAGAGGTGAAAGCCAAAATTACTTATCAGAACACCACTTGCCACCAGGTGGGTGAGAGGGTGAGAAGTCGAACTGCCATTTTGGGTATATTTAGCGGTAGCCCAAGTTCATGTTTCAGTGAGCCAGGCAGCCAGGCTCCTACTTGGCTCTCTGCTCCTCCAGTGACCATAGCGGAGCTCTGACTAGAATACAAGAATCCTGTCTCTCTCCAGTGAAAAGAGAAAAATCAGCCCTCTGTTCCTACTTCTTTAGCCCATTAGGCTGGTACGGGACAAGGCCTTTCCGATATGGGCCCCTAGCTTCTGGCCCAACTCCCAACCTGTGTCTCTGCTGTGTCACTGTCACCGGTGGCAACAATTTCCCCTCTCCCATTTTATTGTATTTTTTCAGGGTTCCATCTTAGCCCAAGGCCTTGTCCTCAACCTGTCATAGAGTCCCTGCTCTAAACCCCAGATCCACACCTCCTGGATCAGATACACTATTATGCTGTGGAAGGTTCAGGCTGACTGGTAGACTCAATTTCCGTAGACTGATATTAAAAAATTCTCAAAATAGAAGTAAATGGAGTTTTTTTTAATATTTACCTGGCCAATCATGTACTTGCAGGAAAAAAGGGCTTTAGAAGTTATAGGAGCTAGGGAAAGAATAGAGTGCCAGCTGGATTCCAATGATCAAAAAATATGCCCTTATATATCTTTAATTCTTTAGGTTTATGTTTTTTGCTTAGTCTTTTCTGATATTTCTTTTGCTGGGTTTAGTAAAACATTGGCTTCCCAGAGATGGTTTGGAAATAATTATTTGTATTTTAGGAGTTTTCTTTTAATTTTTATATGGGGCCAAACTTATTGGGAGAAAATAATGTCTTGTTTCTAACAATATATTTATTTCTGAGGGCATGAATGAAAGATGTTCTACTTCATTCAACCAGCCTTTGGAGTGTTACTGCTAACCCCGATTAAATTGAGGTTTTAATTTTGTATATTTCTTTTCTTATAATAAAGGTAAAAATGTCTAGGCCTCAGTGAGGTTTATTTAGCAAGTGGGCTACTGACAGGTCATAAAATGATCTTTCATTATTTTGGATAAAGCTAGGGATTGGGAATAAGAGTAAGAATCTATGACTATCCCTAAGGTTAGTGATTATAAATAGACTTGTACATGTTTCATCAATGTCCATTTTTTAATGTTAATAGAAAGTCATAGTCAATGAAAACCGGATTTAAAGTTGGAGCCTAAGAAATAAAAGAAAAGCTGATCTGAAAATTAATGTTGCAGAACCTCCCATGTTGTGTTGAAATCAATATGGTCCTTCTTGAATCTTTTGAGAAACTGCTGCTTGTTTTTTGTAGCTTTGTTTTGAAAGGTTTCTGCTTAGAAACATGTTGGCTAGGCTAAATCTAGGGTCAGAGTTGGTGGTAATGCAAATCTCATACCTGTCTGATCTTCATAGGATCTCAGAGACTCAGAGTCTGTACAGAAAACATCTGGCATGGAGCAGAGTGAGACAAATATGCTACTATCATTAATTTTTCAAAAGAATGCCTTGGCAACATCAAAATCTCTAACACTGTTGAATGTTTCAGTACGAGGTTGGCATCGGGGACTTTTGGGATGTGTTTGGATTTCAACCGATGCTTTTTACAGCCACTGATGGTTACTTTAGAGTGGCAGCTTCAAAGACAAACTGCTAGTGTTGAAGGAGCCTGGAAATGTCTAGTCTGTGTACATTTCAGATGGCTGAAATGAGTAGTTCAGGCAAGGGATAAAATTAGGAAACTGTGTTTTTGAAAAATGAAATAGTCATATTCTAAGCTTACTGAAATCCTTGCAAATTACCTGGCAGGTCTATAAAATCTTCATTGTGAATCTGTTGCCTTTTTATCATCCATTATTCTTTTCATTAATATAATAATTTCCCTTCTAAATCTTTAAAAAATGGCTGAAAATGGAGACGCATTTTTGTGTGAATATAATTTAATTTTGAGTACAGTTTAGTGAAATAATTCATTTGGGTTGAATCAAGATTAATGACTAAGGATACCTTTTCCTGTAACCTCAGTTTATTATCAGTTATTTGTTAATAAGCATTATTTTATTATTGAACACACCTGCAGCATTTGCCCAGAGAAGATCATCACTTTAAGTGTGCTTCACACTGAGGATATTAGGAGTGAAATTAGTATTGTCATCCAAGTTACTAATTAGGGCTAATTGTGGTCCAGACACGTGTCTGACTATTAATAGCCATGGAGGCCTCTACACATCCATTAATCGAAGGTGAATTTTAACCACCCTGGAGCTGAAATTAAATTGGAAGTTATAGTCATGAGACATAAGGTTTTGAACCTAGTTACCCTACTCATTTATTCTACCATCTGGAATTTCCAAAGAAAGATCCAATTAGGTCCCAGAAATATATGTTCTTGAAGTTGCAGTCTGATTGGAGATGATGGAAAATATAACAATCAAGGGCAAGTGTTGTTTGTGATTAATGTAAATTGAAGCAGCCTTTGGTATTTTTAGGGAATTAAACTGACTCCACAAGGAAAGACATGTAGAGAGATCAATTCAAACGCACCATAACTGTGCATTTCAGTGGTATTTAAACTTATCACATTAGAATTGATCATATTCTGCTTTCTGATAGTATGTTGGAAGTACATTCAAAAAATATCAGTTGCAGGACAAAAACAAAGAATTGGACTCAACAATTGAAATTGGAAAGTAGGCTGGACATCTGTGAGTAGTTTCCTATGATTTTATGCAATAGAAGAAAAGTGATCATACTTTCAAATTCAGTGTATTCTATTTTGTTTTAATATGTTCAGAAGAGGGGGTCAGACATATATCATGATCTGCTTTTTCACAAAGACAAAATGGACTTTTTCTATAAAATGCAGAAATGTTTCATATTGGCTTCTTGGTGCTTTTACACATGCACTGTCATCATCAGAAAACATAATTGTCATCATCAGAAAACTTCAGGGCAGGAAAGTATCTTAAGAAGTCACCTCCTCCATTTTTCTACCTATTTGCAGAACTGTATTTAAATCAAACACAATAAAAGAGTATTGCATTTGTGTCACCTATCCTTGGGTGAAAGGGACCTTTTCAGCTGGAATTGCACAATGACGAAAAATTAACTTTAAGTTGCAGCACCTTTGAAAATGTAGGATGTATGCATACATTCCTTCCTGCTTTTTAATTAAACCTTTTTTCCTTCATTTAAGTCTATCCCCTCCTGCCTTTCCTCTATAGAAGTGGATAACTCCTCACCATCCATATAATTTTTCTTCATATACCCTCCCTATCAGTTCTGATAGAATTGTGATATAATTGAAACCGTGCCAGACCTTGTACATAGCAAATATATCAGTACAATATGTGTGCTTTATATCTAACATAGGCACATTTTTTGCTAGGCCTAGTTCAATGGAAGTATTCATTTTTGACCCCAAATCGTAGGTGACATATCTAGTGTTCAGAATTGAATCAAAGCTCATGAGTAGAATGCGTGCAAATTAAGATCTCATTCTGTTGCTCTACTAGAGTATAGAGGCCTTAAACATACCTGGACAGAAAGTATCAAACAGGATGCCTGGGTTAATCAGTAGTACCTGTCTTGTTTTATGCCATCGTATTGTTCTGATCCTTAGCGACACCAGGAAACATCTCTCCCAGAACGCCCTGCTGTCCACCTGCAATCGTTCTGGTAGTGTATCCATAGAATTTTTTTGGTAAAAATATGGATGTAGTTTACCATTGCCTCCTTCCGCACAGTAAACTTGAGTCTTCGCACTCGACTCTCTCCCATGCCACTGCTGCCCAGCACAGGTGAATTTTGACTTGTAGCAGATTGCCCTCCATTCGCTAGCCACGGCCCAAGCTAGGAATGGAATGGGTAGGCCTCTGCTTGACTCTCCCTTCTATAGCCGAGACAGGTAGAGTACTGGAAACTCTCCAGGTGTGACCCTGAGAGAGGAGTAACTACTTACACAGACAGAAATCCATGCTATACTGTCTGAGACTGTTTCTGATGCCCTGGAGAAGTGATGACCAGATGAGAAGTGATGACCAGATGACCTCTCCTCCAGGAGGCCTTCCCAGACTGAGCCCCTTCCTTCCTCTCCCCCTCGTCCCCCTCTCCATCCCCCCCATCTTACCTCCTTCCCTTCCCCACAGCACCTGTATATATGTATATATGTTTGTACATATTTATTACTCTATTTATTTATTTATTTATTTTATTTGTACATATCTATTCTATTTATTTTATTTTGTTAGTATATTTGGTTTTGTTCTCTGTCTCCCCCTTTTAGACTGTGAGCCCACTGTTGGGTAGGGACTGTCTCTATATGTTGCCAATTTGTACTTCCCAAGCGCTTAGTACAGTGCTCTGCACATAGTAAGCACTCAATAAATACGATTGATGATGATGATGATGATGAGCAAGTTGCAAATCTTCCTTCATATGAATTACAAATGAAACTGTTTCCATAGGGACCATCTTCATTAATGGTATTTATTGAGCATTTGCTGTGTGCAAATCACTGTACTAATCATGTGGGAAAGTACGATACAACGGAAGTGGCAGTCACATTCCCTGTCCACATTAACAAACTTGTGAATTCTGGAGTTTGTTCCAAAGCCTATCAGTTTTCCTTAATGCCGACTTAGGGCCAATGGGATCACACAGTCATTTTACACCAGGATTTAATTTTGTGTTTGATTTACTTTGGATATTTGCTTCTTATTGTATTATCTTGGTGTGAAATAAAAATTAGACTCAATCAGAGCACTAGATATACTAAGTACTAGAGAGAGTACAATGCAGCAGAGTTGGTAGACACATTCCCTACCCACTGGAAAGATAGTTTAAAGAACTTTTTCAGGACAGTTATGTGAACACAGTAGGTGTCTGTTAAAGGAGAAGTTTTAAAAATTTTATCAGGGAAGGTGAATCTATGCCATAGATCAGTTTTCATGTCCTATTTTGTAGCACAATTGAGATAGCCACATTTCATATCTATTTCTATTTCCCATTTATACTAACATTATGGAATGGGGGAAAAAGATCCATGCTACAGTTTTATCCAGCCTTGCACTTTGATCGTACTGTATCTGGATGTTACAATCTATTACCATTTACAAATGTGGATTTGTGGTTTCAACTGATCCATAGTCCTATATTTCTTGTCAGTGACTCTTGTTTTGTACTCTATAACCTAAGTATGAAAAGACATTTTAAAATGGTCCAAAAGTTGTCATACTTAATTTAACCTAGACTTAGCCCAGTATACATTTCAATTAGTTTTTGCAATAGGAAAGAAATTCCTCAGGCATATGTTCCCTTCTGGAGCTTCTTTTTCCTTAAGTATTTCATATATATTGTTCTCATCTAAACAAATGGTGCTAAAATCTTTATTGAGGCAACCATCCAAAATAGCACTTCTTTCTTCTCTCTAGACTTCAGAAATGAAAATTGTTTTTCTAAGATGCTTGGAATTGGCACTCAGACCTTTTTAATGAAGCATGAGATGCTTTTCCAAAAATCACTTGAGGTAAATTGAGTACTTATGCCTAATCCAAATGTCAGCCCTTATCAGTACCAGCAGTGGTGATGCTGGAATGTTGCAGTTGGCCTTCAGTCAACTGAAGAAAGCATTTTTACCTTACGTTCATTAAGTGCTTTACCTTTTGATCTTTCATAATATTAGGTTAATGAAAGGAATGCCATTTATATCACTACCCATTATGATTATAATTCCTAGTCAGAATATTTTGTTTTGTCTTTGCTTCTCCTAATGAGAATTAGTTTTGCTGGATTCTTTGAAAAACTATAAATGAAGATTTAAGAGGCTGTGTCTTCATTTGTCAAATGACTGATTTAGTTGAAAACTGTAATGTTCACTGGAAATGGAAGATTAGTTCTTGTTCTTTGCAAGCAGTATTACATCGACAATTCTCTCTGCCAACTTGAAGTTGGGGTGGATTTTTGGCCTTAGAGATATGATATGAGGTTTATTTGATGCTATTAAAGCCCGTTTATCCATATTGGTTTGGTAGGGAGCGCTTATTTAAACATGTTCAGGAAGAAATTTGATCAATGTCTTCTTGCATCTCCTGAAACATTACTCTGTAGTTGCTTACATTTCCACTAAATTGTATGATTAATTCTCATCATTTTAATCTGCTCACAACTTTAAATCATGTTTTCTCTCCTAGTTGTCCTCCTATCTCCCTGACTGCTCCTTCTCAATCTTTTTCACAGGTACTTCCTCTGCTTCACACTTTTTAACTGTGGGAGTTCCTCAAGCCTCAGTTTAGGGTCTCTTTCTAGTCTCCATATACACCCAAGGCTTGAATTACCTCTTTATGTGATTCCAAAGTCAGCCCTTTTCCAGCCCTTATCTCTCTCCTTCTCTGCAGCCTTGCATTTCCTCCTAATTTCAGGACCTCTCTACTTGAATGCCCCACCACAACCTCCAATATTTCCAAAGTAGAATCCTCCCACTCAAACCCTGCTATCACTATTCACAATACTGCTCTACTTCCTGTTTAATAAAACCATAACCTTTTCATTATCCTCAACTTATCTATCTCATTTAACCCACATAATCAATCTGTCAGCATATTATCCTGTCAGTTCTATCTTCATGTTGTCATTGCTAAATTCCTCCCTTTCTTCTCTATCCAAACTGCTACTGTACTGATCCAAGCACTTACTATATCTCTCCTCTGTCTTTCCCCAGTCTGGTTCATACTTAACTCTGGTGGCTGGGTCATTTTTCTACAATACTGTTCAGTTCATGTTTTCCCACTTCTAAGAACCTTCAGTGCTTGCCCATCCATCTCCCCATCATACAGAAATTCCTTATTGTCAGTAAGAACTCAATTAAGTTCTTCTCTTCTGATCTTACCTCTATGCTTTCTTACTAGAACCTATAATACTCTGCTCTTCTAACACCACCTACTTACTGTACCCTGAGCTCATCTCTATCTCCACTGACCCCTTGCCCATGAACTCCTTCTGATCTGAAACTCCCTCCCCCTTCATATCTGGTAGACCATTACTTCTCTCTCTCCACCTCCACAGTATTATTAAAATCACACGTCCTTCAAGAGGCCCTCCCAGTTGCTCTCCTTCTCCTTCTCTTTTCTGCCACACGTATGCATTTGGATTTGTACCCTTTAAATACTTAACGTTCACCCCACCCTACCCAAGATTTATGTGCATATCCATAATTCATTTTAATATTTGTTTCCCCCTCAAGATTAAGTTCCTGGTGGGCAATGAACATCTACTAACTCTCGCAAGTGCTTAATACAGTGCTCTGCACACAATAAGTTCTCAGTAAATATCACTGATTGATTGATACTTCATTAGTCTCATGGCTTTCTCTCTCTTCTCCAGCCATACTTCACTCTGGTTTTCTGATCATTTCTCTCAGAAACCATTCAGTCCACATTTCACCCTCTTCAGAAACTTTTTCATTGCCCCTTTGCCTCTACATCACACAGAAACTTTTTACTATCGACTTTTAGGCACTCAGTCAGCTCTCCCCCTCTAACTGACCTTGCTGATCTCCTACTGTGACTCAGCCCAAACACTTCAATCCTCTAATGCCAACCTACTGACTGTACCTTGATCTCAGTTCTTAGGCTGCTCACCCCTCACTCATTTTCTCCTTCTGGCCTGAAACTCTGTCCTCTCTGATATCTGAGAGACCACCATTCTCCCCACCTTCAAAGCCCTACTAAAATCATAACCCCTTCAAGAATCCTTCCCTGACTAATTCTTCCTTTCTCCACCCTATTTTCCTTCCTCTCTATGTTGCTTATGCATATGGGTAGATATCCATTCCTTAAACCACTTTGTTACTCACCCCATCCCCAGGTCCACAGCATTTAGGAACATGTCCTTACACTCTGAGTGTCTGCATGTATATCTATCCCCTTCTATAAGCCCCGGCAGGAATTATGTCTCTGAAATCTATTGTATTTAATTCTCCCAAACAGTTAGTACGGTGTTCTGCACACATTTAAATACATACCTCTGATGGACTGATTTAAGCATATCTTCATTCAGAGAAGCAGCATGGCCTAGTGGAGTCAAAAGGACCTGGGTTCTAATCCTGGCTCTGCTGCTTGTCTGCTGTGTAACTTTGGATAAATCACCTAATTTATCTGTGCCATAGTTACCTCATCTGTAAAGCACGGATTGACAGCCTTATGATGGACAGGGATTGCATTCGACTCGACTTGCTTGTATCCACACCAGTGCTTAGTACAGTGCTTGGTACATAGTAAGTGCTTAACAAATGCCACAGTTATTGTTATTATTTGGGATCAAATACACTCAGTTCTGACAGTGTTGTTATACATTTTGGCTAGAACGCTTTAATGAACTGGAACAGTTCTTCCGACAAGGCCACCCTTTTCCATTCAGCATGACAAGCTGCCAAAAGAAATTGTACACACCATATGACATGCAAGCCCCTTTCCCCACCCCTTCCCCTGTGATACAATAATAAATATGATTGAATGAATGAATGATAGAAAATCTATGGCGTCTTGCTGTACTATTTTCTCAGTAAATTAATTCATTCAATTGTTTTTATTGAGCACTTAATGTGTGCAGAGCACTGTACTAAGCACTTGGGAAGTACAGTAAATTAATGATTTATATCTTCTCTTCATTCGGACATTATTCCCTACACTAGAGATGAAACTCTCCATTTCTTTCCTACAGTGAAATAAGAACTGGGGAATGAGACTGATGCAGAAAGAATGGAAACTATTGCTTATAATCCATGTTTCTTTGCACTTCATCAATCCATTCATTCAGTAGCATTTATTGAGTTCCTACTGTAGCAACCACTGTACTAAGCCCACTGGGCAACTAGAATAAAAAAGACCCTTTTGTAACAAGTGAATTTTGTGAACAGGAATAGGATAATTTGAAAAATGCCTGGAGGAAACACAAGCTTCTGAAGAACAGCATGTGTCAACTGCTTTGAGTCTACCATACCTCATTTGGTTAGCAGTGTCATTTTTAGTTCATTATATAGTTTGTTCTTTTGGACTGATGCAAATGCATTCTTTTGTGTGTTTATTTTGCTTGCCTCAGTGTTATCAGCAACGTACGTTCTGTGCTTTTCAAAATGCAATAACACTGGTTTCAGATTTCTCTTTCAATCAATTAATAGTATTTATTGAGCGCTTACTGTGTATGGAGTACTGTACTAAACACTTGGGAAAAGTATAATCTAACAGAATTGGTAGACATGTTCCATGGCCACAAGGAACTTACAATCTAAATATGAATGCTTTCAGTATTAGGCTTTAAGGGAAAAAGTTTCAGTTCAGAGCACATGTTTGCCATTTAGTTAAATGAAATCTTTGAAAGCAGAAGTTATGGTGGAAATACTGACAGTCATAGCTAAAATTACAAGCGTGACTTCATTGTAATTTAGATTTTAACTCCTCCTAATTGAGTAGGTGAATAGAATAACACTGGTAAAGTGTGTGACCCAAGAACACATGCTGGTGACAAAATTCTCAAGTCCTCACTCAATTTCCAGGCACACATAATTGCTCTCCTCAGAGAATGAACATCCCTAGTGTTACTTTCCGATAACTGTTTTCCCTATTCATTGACCTATCTAATTTTTGTCCACTAATAATAATAATAATAATGATAATTAAGTGCTTACTATGTGCAAAGCACTGTTCACTCATTTAATCATATTTATTGAGCGCTTACTGTGTGCAGAGCACTGTACTAAGCACTTGGGAAGTACAAGTCTGCAACATATAAAGACAATCCCTACCCAACAATGGGCTCACAGTCTAGAGGACTGTTCTAGTCTAGAAGTCACTGTTCTAAGCACTGGGGGGATACAAGGTGATCAGGTTGTCCCACGTGGGGCTCACAATCTTAATCTCCATTTTACAGATGAGGTAACTGAGGCACAGAGAAGTTAAGTGACTTGCCCAAAGTCACACAGCTGAGAAGTGGCCGAGTCGGGATTAGAACCCATGACCTCTGACTCCCAAGCCCATGCTCTTTCCACTGAGCCATGCTGTAATGAATTATTCTATTTATCTGACTGCCTTATTCATTCATTCATTCAATCGTATTTATTGAGTGCTTACTGTGTGCAGAGCACTGTACTAAGCACTTGGGAAGTACAAGTTGGCAACATATAGAGACGGTCCCTACCCAACAACAGGCTTAAATCTGCTTACTCAGTGTAACAGTTCAACAACTTTTGTAGTCCTTTGATTTTACAATGTCTGAAAACATTGTGTTTCATGCTTAATAATTTGGCTGCTTAGGGGTTGAGATTATACAGTGAAAGATGATCAACGTGAGATATGCTTTGACACCGTTTGATGGCAATTCAACATATTTGCTTTTTAATGTAATTTCCCTTTATGGTGACATTGCTCCTCTTTGAATTATACATTATAACCTATTCATATTAATGTCTGTCTCCCTCTCTAGATTGCAAGCTCATTATGGATAGGGTACATGTCCACTAATTCTGTCATATTGTATTCTTCCAAGATCCTACTACAGTGCTGTGCACATAGTAAGTGCTTAATAAATATCCTGACTGATTTTTAAAATTATATATTAGAAATGATTTCTTTATATTCATGTCTGTCTCCCCCACTAGACTGTAAACTCACCGTGGACAGGGAGTGAGTTTGACAACTCTCTTGCATTGCACTCTCCCAAGTGCTTAGTGCAGAACTCTTCATGCAGCAAGTGCTCAATAAATAATAATAATAATAATAATAATGGCATTTATTAAACACTTACTATGTGCAAAGCACTGTTCTAAGTGCTGGGGAGGTTACAAGGTGATTAGGTTGTCCCACGGGGTGCTCACAGTCTTCATCCCCATTTTCCAGATGAGGTAACTGAGGCACAGAGAAGTTAAGTGACTTGCCCAAAGTCACCCAGCTGACAATTGGTGGAGCCGGGATTTGAACCCATGACCTCTGACTCCAAAGCCCGGGCTTTTTCCAGTGAGCCACGCTGCTTCTCTATGCCAATGCCATAAATGCCATTGATTGATAATGGAAATAGTTGCTTTGAAAAGGAGGGTGTTTTTTTTTTTTTTTCTCCTGTGCATCTAGCAGGAAAGGGCTGGTAACAGGGAATTGAACCTATTTCCACATCTGTTAAGCATTTGACATTTAAAACTGCTGGGTATGTTTAGTTATTTGTTCATTTTGATAGTATAGTCCTCACTACCAGTTCATTATTGGTTGCCCCCCCCAAACCAATGTTTGTTTACAATAAATCAATCAGTGGTATGTACTGAGCACTAAACTGTGCATAAAGCACTGAATGAAGCCAGCACTAGTGGCAGCCACAATCCCTGCCCTTAATGATTTTACTATCTAATGAAGGAGTTTACAATCTAGTTTACATATAGTTCTATAAGTGAGGGGGAATTTGATTTTCTCTCTTCACACCCCCACCTTTGAAAACAGCTAATTCATTATTATTGTGATATTTGCCCTTAGGTCCTGTATTTGTTACCAAAGGTGGATTAAAGAAACATTTCAAAGGCAGCAAATAAACCACAGGATCCCTTTATCTAGTATCATAGTTGTGTGCTTGTGCAATAATTCTAGATTTTCAAACAACTTCTTAGCTCTTCAAATAAGAAGGATTTTGCAATTTATCAAACCCATATTCTGTTCTCTCATTAAAATGGATTTAGATGATGATTTGACTTATTCCTGATTGTATTCAGATGCTATTTTGTCAGAACAATGACTTCTGCTAGTGCACCCATTTCTAAAATACCTTTTACTTTAAAAAAGCATTCCACTTTTCAGAATCTCCTTAGAAGGAAAGAGCTCTTTCTCATGTTATTCTTTCCTCTGTATATGTTGGCATATTTTAAATCAAACTTTTTAGCCCTCTTTGGAAAATTAGTAAAATATTAACTAAAGTATGGACCTTACTTAATCACATATAAAAAGGAAGGGGTAAAAATGTCTATTCAGTTCTTATTTTGGTTTAGAAATGCCTACATTTATTTAGGAAATAGTGCCTATTTCCAAGCACTTACCCTATCCTGCTTTGACTACTGTATCAGCCTCTTCACTGAGTTTCCCACCTTCTGTCTCTCCCCATTTCAACCCATACTTCACTTTGCTGACCAGATCATTTTTCTAAAAAAGTTCAGTCCACATCTCTCCACTCCTCAAGAATTTTTAGTTTCCCTTTTCATCCCCATATAAAACAGAAACTCCTTACCATTGGCTTTTGAAGTGCTCAATCACTTTTTCCACTCCTATCTCACCTTGCCAATTTCCTGTTACAACCCAGCATGCTCACTTTGTTCTTCTAACAGCAACCTACTTCCAATACCTCATCTACTTCACAGCTAACTCCTTACCCACATCCTGATTTCTAGCTTTGAACTCCCTTCCCCTTCATATCCTACAGAACAATACTCTCCCTACCTTCAAAAGCCCTATAAAATCCCAGCTCCTCCCAAAGACTTTCCCCAATTAAGTTCTTATTTCCCCTACTCCCTCTCTGTTCTGTATCACCTTTGAACATGGATTTTACCCTTTATTCACCCCACCCTCAGTCCCACAACACATCTATGTATCCACAATTTATTTCAATGATTGTCTCCCTCTCTAGATTGCAAGGTCTTTGTGGACAGGGACTATGTCTACCAACGTTATTGTACTCTACCAAATGCTTATTACAGTGTTCTGCACACAATAAATGCTCAGTAAATATGATTGGTTGAAGTCAAGGATAAGCTTATCACTATAAACCTAATATTGTACAGAACATGATAGAATCTTTCTTCTCATTGATCTCAGTTGTCAGGGGGACCCTGATGATTGTGGCAGAGTGCTTCTACTTTAAAAGTAGGTTTAGGGTCATTAGCTGCTCATTCATGCTTTTTTTCAGTCATATTTATTTGTTCAGTGCTTACTATGTGCAGATCACCTTACTAAGCTCTTGGTAGAGTTCAGTACAATAATATAGTACACTCATTCCCTGCCGCCCAGTGAGCTCACAGTCTAGAGAGAGAATAGTTCAGATTTGTTATGCTTCAACAAGTACTTTCCTGTGTGCCTTTAGACAGGCAAGAGAATGAAGAAGAATATCCAGAAGGTTTTTCAGTAAGCTGTCCTTTGACACAAAGTCCTGCTTTGCTCGGTGCCACTGTAGCGACTCCATATCTGCCCAGGTTTCCCATAGCTGGTGCCCTTCTCCTTACCAGGTATCTGCTCTTCTCACTGCCAGGGAGCAACCTGATGTGACATGATGCTCCTGCTGTTTTTCACTTTTAAGAAGATTTTTGTCTTGTTTTTCACAACTCTCTGGTGAGGCAGTAGCTCTTAGCCCTCTTTTTCTTTCCTTTCTTGTATGGAATTTGGTAAGTGCTTACTATGTGTTATTTTATTTTACTTGTACATATTTACTATTCTTTTCATTTTGTTAATGATGTGCATTTAGCTTTAATTCTATTTGTTCTGATGACTTTGACACCTGTCTACATGTTTTGTTTTGCTGTCTGTCTTCCCCTTCTGGACTGTGAGCCCGTTGTTGGGTAGGGACAGTCTCTATATGTTGCCAACTTGTACTTCCCAAGGGCTTAGTACAGTGCTCTGCACACAGTAAGCGCTCAATAAATATGATTGAGTGAATGAATGAATGTGCCAGGCACTGTACTAAGAGGTGGGGTAGATAAAAGTTAACCAGGTTGGACAAAATCCCTCATAAATCTCACAATCTTCATCTCCATTTTACAGATAAGGGAACTAGAGAAGTCATGTGACTTGCCCAAGGTCACTTAGGAGACAATTCAGTTAGAACTGACCTGTTAGAACTCAGTTAGAAATTAGAACTCAGTTCCTTTTGATTCCAAAGCCTGTGTTGTATCCACTAGGAAACACTGCTTTTCTCCTCAGTTTGGGGTGAGCTAGAGATTCCTAGAAAAAGCAGCTTAAGTGCACGGACAATCATTTCAGTCAACTAATCCTTCAATGCACTGGCTATGCATGTAGGATTTTGATTGGGCTTTCCTATCAGCAAGCTGGAGCATGTAGTAATAATAATAGTTATTAAGCTTTTGCTGTTTGCAGAATACTGTACCAAGTGCTGTACAAATGGGAATTAGACATGGTCCCTGTCCTTTGGGGGACTCAGGCTTGAGTTCTTTTGTCAGCAGGAGTGAGGGTTGTGCTGTAGCACCCATACTTTCTTTCCATTCCCTTCAAGTTGTATAATTCAGTGGCTGAGTTAAGGGCACAGCCTGCAGCTGGGCAAAAGAATATCTCCGCACTACTGCCTCAATAGTAAACACTTTTCATATTGCTTTGACTCTGGCACTCACCTCCTCCACAAAAGCAATGGGACACTATTCCTGTCTTCATAATCTAACAAGTAGGGGAAGGAGGTGCTTCATCCCCACTTTTCTGATAAGAATACTGAGGACCAGCATCTCCTAACTTTCTGTCCTATTCACTTCACACTAGACCATTATCGTCATAATAAAATGCTAAATGTGGTATTTGTTAAGCATTTACTATGTGCCACGTGCTGTAATAAGCACTGGGGTGGATAAAAGCTGATCATGTCCCACTTGGGGCTCTCAGTCTAAATAGGAGGGAGAGCATGCATTGAATCCATTAGACTGTGAGCCCACTGTTGGGTAGGCACTGTCTCTATATGTTGCCAACTTGTACTTCCCAAGCGCTTAGTACAGTGCTCTGCACACAGTAAGTGCTTAATAAATACAACTGATTGATTGATTGAATCCCTAGTCTACAGATGAGGAAACTGACGGACAGTGAAGTTAAGGGATTTGTCCAAGGTCCCACAGCGGATACATGGCAGAGTGAGGATTAGAACCCATTCCCTTTAACTCCATCATATATGCAATTTACTTTATTCTATTCCCTGAGTCTAACCTGGACTGTCGATCAATCATCCCAGAGTGTTGTAGCATTTCCTTTATAGATTTCAGAGAGTGTTGTTCCAAATCTCCCTCTGTAATGTATCTTCACCTGTTCAAAATACTGATTTTCAGGAAATTATTCCTGACCCCTAATCTCAGTGCCTTGTGTTCCCAGGTGGTGGCAGTTCTTAGCTTGTTTGTTCCTTTGTTTTCAAGGATAAAAGTATATTCTTTGCAATAAAAGTATCTACAAACAATTAAGTATGACCTTTGGGCACTGTTTGGCTTGCATCATAAATAAAAGATAAAGTTAGCATGACAGTTATGAATGGTGAGTCATTAGTTTGGTTTAATGAATGTTAACTGTCTAGAGCCTATCTACATGTTAGCCTTAATTGAAGAGCAGCCTGAGTGGTTCTGAACGTCAGTGCTTTGTTCAGTGACTCAGATGATGAATTTAGATGTTTTACTTATCAAGTTTGGTGATGATCCCGTGCTGGCTAGTTGTCTGGAATAGTTACAGACTACATCTGTACTCAAAACTAAAATGACCTTGAGGAGGTGGACAACCGTCAGACAGAATAATGCCTGATTTATGTCTCACATTCCTTTCATAAAGCTCAAAGGAGTCTTCTATGTTTGATCTCATTCAACCTCATCACATTCATGTAAGGAAGGCCAGGGATTGGTTTTTTCAATTTTCCCTTTTGAGCTCCTGATCTCCACTAATCCCTGCTCTGGATGCGAAACAGGATCTCCATTTCTTTGGCTATTCTAATATTTTCTACTGGAAGTAGTTTATAACTAGCTTATAACTAGTTTCATTGAGTAACCATTCTCCCTATTCAGCTGCAGCTGCATAGCCACCTATCCCATACACCATACCCCCAGCACGACCCTCCAACATGAATGTACGTATGCTGGAGCAAGGAGGGAAGAAGTCCTTCATTCAGTCAATTGTATTTATTGAGCACTTACTGTGTGCAGAGCACTGTTCTAAGCGCTTGGGAAGTACAGTTCAGCAACAGAGACAATCCCTGCCCCCAGTGGGCTCACAGTCTAGAAGGGGGGAGACAGACATCAAAACAAATCAACAGGCATCAGTAGCATCATCATAAATAAATTGAATTATAGATATATACACATTAATAAAAATAAATATAATTATAATTATACATATGTACATATATACACAAGTACATTGAGGTGGAGACGGGGGTAGAGCAAAGGGAGCGAATCAGGGCCATCGGGAAGGGAGGGGGTGCAGAGGAAAAGGGGGGCTTAGTCTGGGAAGACCTTCTGGAGGAGGTGAGCATTTGGGAGGGAAGGAAGAAGAAGAAGAAGAAAGAAGAGAGACTGTCATCGCTGATGTCATGTGAACAACTGTGTAGTGCTGTAATGTCTTGGAGAAGGGAAACAGGAAAGAAGAAATCTGGGAGCCATGGTATATAGTCAGGGTTAATTTTTAAATAAGGTTACTTAGAGTTAAAAGGAGGCAGAGCCGGACTGTAACTCAGAATGTCCTTTAGTTTTTATGAGTTATTTAGTTGCCTGTCCCAAAGACGGCAGTTCATGACAGTGTTACCTTAGCTCATATTCAGAGAGAACCAATTAGATAGGGAATTAGGAGTGTGTGTGTGTGTGTGTGTGTGTGTGTGTGTGTGTGTGTGTGTGTGTGTGTGTGTGGAGTGGCATCTAGCAGAGAAAAGAAGACCTAAGTGGAAAGGGAAAAGATGAGATTTGGCGGGGGGGCTACAGAAAGATGGCCCGAGTCTTCTCTGGCTTCTAGTTGAAGGATTCTGAGTATTAAAATTGTGTGCTGAAGAAAGAAGCAGGAAGCCAGATATGGGGTCGATTAAGGACTTCTCAAGGAAAGTAAGGGAAGTGACATTGGTTTACAGCAGGAGGTTGTTCCCATGGGTTAGGAATAATTTAGAGTAGGGTAGGGCAACTGTCTTCAGATTCAGTTTTGCCTGTTGTTGATGTGGGAAGCATTTCCCCTTTAAGTAACTGTATTAGATGGAATCTTTACCTTTTTTGACTCATCATTTGTTTCATGAGGTGGGGAAGTGAGGGGGATTTGTGTCCCAGAGAATCACATTACTAGGAAGGAAAGGAGAGGCTTCGTATCTCTCTAACTAAAAGCCTCAGTCCCCAGAAGCTGTCTGGGACGGCTGAACACCTTTGTGATCCACTTATCTGGATGCTTTTCATCAGTTGAGGGACGGGAGCAGTGGCAATAAAAAGGGAAAATAACTTTAAAAAGTGGTTTTGTGAAAACTTCTTATAGTAGTCAGTCCATGGGAAAGGGAAAAAAGTCTAGGAGAGTGAATATCCTGGTACTTGCTGCATCCTATGTATCCCTTTTAATAGTGACCGCAGTCACACGTACCGGCAACAGGTTATGGACACAATCTTCCAGGATTACACCAGATAGAACACCGTGTACCAAGTATGATGTAATGAAATCATCTGTGTTTTCCTGCCTCAGGGAGCCAAAATGTTTTAAGTCCAGCCCTATTGCCAGCTGTTTTCCTCCCTCTCCCCTACACTCTTTGACCTCTGGATGCAACACCTAGGAGTCCTGCCTGTTATCCCTTTTTGACTTCATAAAATATTGGCATTTTATCCCCACATAAATCTTGCCAAAACTGGACATTCATGGTAAGTTATTTTTTAAATTATTGTTATCACTATTATTATGTGGTATTTGTGGAGCACTTTTACTGTTCTAATTGCTGGGGTCAGGTTGGACACAGTCCATGTCTCACACGGGGCTCACAGTCTTTATCCCCATTTTACTGATGAGGTAACTGAGGCCCAGAGTGGTGAAGTGACTTGGCCAAGGTCACACAGCATACAAGTGACAGAGTCAGGATTAGAACCCAGGTCCTTCTGGCCTCTAGGTCCATGCTCTAGGTCCCCAGCTTAAATCCCTAAGGACTCTACATTTCTTCTACTTGAAGGAATGAAAATTCACCCATAATGATAAGCCCAACTATAGAGTTTTTAAAATAAGCTTTTTGTGTTTTTTAAAGAAAGTCCATTTCTTGTTACAAGAATGACTTTCAGATGTTTTCTAGGCCAAGATGTATACAGTAATGGGCAGCATTTTTCTAAAGGAAATCATTTTTTACAGTGTCAAAGGGTCAAATATGAGAGTGAAAAGAAAACGTATAATCCAAAGATTCTAAGACTTGACATTTTTAGTTGCAGAAAAAGATATTTGAAAATAATGGTAAGGCAGAGAGCCTGGGTGGAGGCTGGCAGCATTTAGAAATGCGGATGTACAACTGAACAATCACAGTAGCCCTATTTGTCTGTTTTGTGCAGGTTATGAAAACACATATGAAAGACACACTGTTTTGTTTTATTATTTTTCCCCTGCAGTACTTCCAAACTTTTCAAAGGGAAAAATGAAAAGTTTGGTCAAATTATGAATTTCTCTTATTAATAGTGGCTGATATACTTCTAAACATTCAAATTAACTTATGAAGTCCACATTTCCTAAAAGACCATTTACCCTGGTTTCAAGCCCCTTGTCATGGGAATTTACTCCTGTTAGATTAAAGCATTTAATTCACCCAAGTAATAATGAAATTAACTAATACTGACGAAGCATGACCTATCCTAAATTGTGTACTAATGGCAAAGAATGTATGCTCCTAATAAAGAGCTTCTTAAAGTACAATTTGTGAGGATTAAAATTTCAGTTCCCAAAAGTATTGTGAACTCAGCGCATTTTGTTAGCCCAGTTTTAGTACTTGGAAGTTCTAGAATTAAAGAGTTTGAAGGGATCTAAGAATGATCACCTTATTCAGTTTCCTGCTGCAGGCAGATGAATGACTAAATCATCCACAAGAAATGTTTATCTCATCTCTCCTTAAAAATCAATATTTCTTCATCTCTCTTGAAATTCTATTCCACCTTTTTATCACTTTGACAGTCAAGAAGTTCTACATACAATTTTTAGCAGTGCAAATCCTTTAATTTTTTTTCGGTGCACGTATAAATTGCCCCCAGGTAAGCAATGTTTGTACCTACTCATCACTATATTTTATTTAAATTGTATTTTCTTATAAAAATAATTAATTATTTTTCACAAATTAAGGAAGGAAGAAGAGCTAGAAAATGATTGAGAAACAGCAAGAAAGGTTAGAAACCAGGAGCTTACCGTGTCACTGAAACCGAGTCCAGATAGGGTTTCTAGGAGATATTTTTATACGGTGTGAAAAGCAACTGAGGTTTCAAAGAAGATTAGGCTAGAGTAGCTACAGCCCACAGATTTGGCTAAAGATTCAGTTGACAGCAAAGAAGCAAATGCTTCAGCATCGTTTTCAGACTTTTCCCTACTCTCCTGCTAATTTCAACTCAGGCCAGAAGTCAGCTTTAAATCTACTCTCAGCTCTCTGTTTGCACTGGTTATAACCTACTTTCACCGTGCATATGTTCTAGAGTGCCTGATTTATAATCTACTACATTATTCCCTGGATGCTGAGGTTAAGTTGTGATTATATCAGTCTCACTGAATGCCCTGGATTTCTCATTTCAAGTTCCAAAACTTTAGAGTGTGGAAAGGGTTTGGAAATTCTAGGGCATGCGTAACAGAAAACAAGCGTCTTTCACGTTTATGCACTTCTGTTTTATTGAAAACAATGGAAATATGTTATTTACAGTAAAGTTCTCAAGGCAAAAATACTATTTGATCATTTTCAGCACAGAAGTGGCTATGGCTAATTTCCTAATTGGCTACAAAAGGACTTCATCTTGGAAGCATACATTCCTAACCACCTAAATTAATCAAATATCTATTCAGTCTATTTTCAATATGAATGCCAGGTTTCCTCTGGACAGCATCTAATTGATTTTAAATGACCATTGTATCTGTCTCAGCAACCCTGCCTGTCAGACCATTTCTAATATTTATCAGTCTCTGAATAGTCATTTTCAGAATTTGATTTTTTGAAGTGAATGGTCTTGCATTTCCTATTTTATTCTACTTTTCTAATTTTTTCTTTTAAATTGTCCATATCATTTTCCTTTTGTTTATTGTCTGGAGGTTCACTTTAAAATATAATTACTTAAAATGAACCTTAAGGCATCTTTTTGAGTCACAGAAAAGGTCATTCAAGAGGAAACTGCTGTTCCAGTGAAAATTTCAGGGATTCCATTTAGGGGCCATCAGAATTCATTGAAGAATGGTTTAAGTATTGATAAGTGTGGTGGATAGTTGAAAATCTGGGTGCCAGTGAGACATTATGTAAATGATTTGGTTTATAATTCTTTTCAAATGAGAGCCTCAGTAATTGAATGGGATATTACATGAAAAAAAATCCTACTCCATTCCTGACAGCTTATTTGAGATTTTAGCACTGATGTCACCCCACAAGATTAACCTGTTCAATGGCCTTGATTTTGTTTCAGCCTGGTTTTCAGACTCTTCCCCACTGTCCACTGTCAACCCAGGCCTGAAATTGGCTCTAAGTCTCCTCTTACCTTTCTGTTGGCACTGGGTAAACAGCATGCCTTAGTAGATAGAGCATGGGTCTGGGAATCAGAAGGTCATGGGTTCTAATCCCTGCTCTGCCATTTGTCTGCTGTGGGACCTTGGGCAAGGCACTTTGCTGTTTTTATAATCAGCAGCCAAATCAAGGAAGGAAGGAAAGACTGATGGTGTTGTCTTCACAACAGAAGAGATGTCTAATGGCAGTAGTGGGCTGTCCTAAGTCCTGGGACCGAGTCTGTTAATTGGCTAAGGAAAACTAAAGTCCCTTCACTTGACCTGAAGGAACTTTCATTCCAAAAGCTAAAAATATTTACCACTTTATTAATGTTTACACAGATCAAAGGCCTCATCCATTAAATAAATGACCATGGTTTTGACAGTGTTCATGTTCAAAAATGGAGAGCATTCGCTATTAATCTCTTTATTGTGTTTACTTAATGTAGTTGAAGATTTGATGTGCTAAATGTTTCCATTTTGTTATTATTAGTCCGCATTAATAGCACGATTCCTGGATTAATAAGAATGAATAAATAATGATCAGTTTACCATCACATTTTTTCAGCTTGGGTAAAATGCCAGGATTTTTATCCCTGTTGTTAAAATGAACACAAAGACAAAGGTTGATTGAAAGAATCTGCCAACAGGGGAAACTTTGTGATAACTGCTATCAAATCAGACACCTGCTGGTGTTTGTTAAGCTTGAAGGCTACAGAAACATGGCAATGTTCTTGACTCAGTGCCTTAGGCAGAATTAACATGTACCTCTATTCTTTTTTTGCACTCTTTTGGATCCCCATGGATCTGATCTGAACAAGCAACTCCTGTTTATTTAATGGCACTCTGGTGTCAGAGCAGCCGGGTGGAGGCACAGAACAGCCTCCCAAAGCGCAGAAGAGAAAATGTGAATTTGGCTCTTAGTAAGTACTGCATGGGGCTCCTTGAAAATGTCAGCTATTTTCATAGCTGCCAGGCCATGACTTTAGTTATAACCAAAGAAGAACAACTTTCACTTTTCCCTTGGATAGAAGCTCTAGTTCGAAATAGGTGTAATTATTTAAAATGACACTTTTTATTCTGAGGCATGATTTGGCTGTATGATGGCACTGTTTGAAGAACAGTCCAAATTCAGCCAAGTATGGAGGTAACATAAACTAATAAAACAAGAAAATGCAAGGTTGTCTGGTTTTCTTTATGGTGGCATAGGGCATGTCTCTTTTAAAGTAAAAAAAGAAGATTATAGATGGTAAAGAAATGTGCTAAAAACTCTGTCCTAAAAAATAAAAATCGTTTTGTAGTCAGAAGGAAAAATGATCTAAGGTCATATAAGGTCCAGTTTATAATATTATAAAACATAGTCCTTTGATTTCTTCTTCACTTAGAAAGTACATGGATTATTTTATGCTTGTTGGAAACTATCCGTAAGCATCCGAGAGATGTTTCATGGGATATAACGCCACTGAATAAAATAATATTCCCCTACAGTAAATCTCTTTTTAGAGGATTTCATTCACCACGCATGAATTAAACATCTGGAAACTGAAGCTTCACCTCCCTGCACATTCTCATCTCCTCTCTACCATAGCCTAGTGAACTAGAACAGTGCTTGGCACATAGTAAGCGCTTAACAAATACCAACTTTACTGTTATAATTATCTTCCCTTCTTCCACATTTTGTCCCTAGCCCCTGAATTCCCCACAGCTTATTTTGTTCAGGACTAAGAAATTATTTGGGTTAAAGGTCCATTTAACTGGTTTAATAAAGGGAAAAGAATAGAAGTATGCTACTTAGGTTAACTAGTAGTGTTGGGTAAGCTAAGGTCCTCTTAAATAGCTTTCAAAACCTTCTTAGTAAGGATCACACATATGTTTGGTATTGAGAAGAAATTTCAATGAAATTATTAAATCCTGTTGTTAGATGGATAGGTCAAAAACTAATCTTTGGATAAGTTTAGTTTGCTTTCAAGCCCTAGAAACAGGTGTGGTTGACTGTTGGCAAGGCATACACGATATGGGTACGAACTGCCTAACCTATGTTTTATTGGATTAAGGTCATCCTTGGGTCCCTTATAATAATGATGGCATTTGTTAAGTGCTTATTATGTGCCAAGCACTGTTCGAAGAGCTGGAGTAGATATAAGGTCATCAGGTTGTCCCACATGGGGCTCCCAGTCTTCATCTCCATTTTACAGATGAGGTAACTGAGGCACAGAGAACTGAAGAGACTTTTTTATGGCATTTATTAAGTGCTTACTATGTGCAAAGCACTGTTCTGGGTGACTTGCCCGAAGTCACACAGCTGACAAGTGGCAGAGCCGGGATTGGAACCCACGACCCCTGCCTCCTTATCTGATTCCTTCACCCAGTTGAAGGGGTTAATTTATGAACAGGGTCCTCTGATTGGTTCCAGCAGGCAGGATCTGATTTGTTAAAATCAGATTAACATCCCCCTCACCCTGTTCTTGTTTCTAAAAAACCGAACTCGAATATCTTTCCCCTTTCGCAGTGCCATTGCCCCTGGTGTGGGAAGGGTGGGAACCAGAGCCAACAGGCCTCCGCAATGCAGTCGTCCTAGCTCCTTGGGCAAAGAACCTCAGCGGGCTACGCAGAAACTTGGGTCGCCAAACATCCCACCCCCCTCTCCCCTATTCCCATCCCATTGTTGTTAGGTCAGTGACTAATATAATTTAGTACACTTAGAAAAAATCTGGAGAATCAGCGTGGCCTAATGAATAAATTATAGCCCTGGGAGTCAGAAGGATCTGGGTTCTAATCCCGGTTTCACCACTGGTCTGCTCCTTGACCTCAGGAAAGTCACCTAACTTCTACTGACTCCTCTAGGCTGTAAGCTAGTCCTCTAGAATGCAAGCTCATTGTGGTCAGGGAACATGATGATGGTATGTGTTAAGCGCTTACTATGTGCTTGGCTCTCTTCTAAGCGCTGGGGTAGATACAAGGTAATCAGGTTGTCCCACATGGGGCTCACTGTCTTGATCCCCATTTTAAAGATGAGGTAACTGAGGCACAGAGAAGTTAAGTGACTTGCCCAAAGTCACACAGCTGATAGGAATTAGAACCCACGACTTCCAACTCCCAAGCCCAGGCTCTTGCCACTAAGCCACGCTAACATGTTTACCTGTCTGTCTGTGGTCAGGGAATGTGTCTAAACTGTCTTAAAA